>NC_089858.1:16948748-17283748 GCF_036373705.1 Amia ocellicauda | reverse complement strand
GTGGGATGATCTTTCTGTAGGAAAAGACCAGGGCGATTAGGTTTAATTTGTTGCCTGACCCTGTCAACAAGAACAGTAGCATTCCCAAAACACTTTCAATGAGGGTACATCATCACCTAGTGTGTGTATTCATAGTTACTTTTTTCTTGTTGCATTTACAGACTCCTCTGAACCATGACCTCATATTAAACTTGACTCAGGATGGCATAAAACTGCTTTTTGATGCGTGCAATCAGAGGCTGAAGGTGAGAGGGGGGGTTACTCTCCAATTAACGGGCCATCGGAAGAACATGTCTGTGTCTGAACTCACTGTTCCGTCGCCCCTGCTCTCCTACTGAGCTCCTCTTGCGTCAACCTCTTTCTTCCTTCTTTCTCCATATGTCTGATCATGAATGTGTTCAGGAATTTACATTGATGTTTGTTTCCCACATTGTGACTAAACTCTATTTTTAAAACACCATAAAATAGCCTCCCTGCTATTGTGACTAAAAACCAGTCATTCAGAAGCTCTGAAGGAGTTCACTCAACATGTTGTTTGACATTGTGAACTAAAGGGGTATTTTTATCCCAGCCCTTTTCATTCCACACATGTTTTTTGTTTGTAGGATATTTTAGTTGCCATGTGAAATAACTTACATTTCCTTTTTTTGTTTTTGTTTTTTATTATTTTAGGTAATTGAAGTTTATGACTTGAGCAAAGTAAAATTGAAATACTGGTGAGTGTACCTCTTTCCCTCTCTCATTTCTTTGTAAACTGCTTAGTTAGTGGGAGTGCTGTGTGCGTGATGGTCTGTAGTCCGCGGTTCATGGCTGTGCAGAGCTGCTGTCATGCCGTGATTAATGAGCTGCTGAACCCACAGAAGGCAGTATGGACTGCATTTTAAATGTTCACAGTAGATAATTGATTATCCTGTCTTTTTCAAGTGCAATCTGCATTTCTATACCTCCTACACGGGTGACGAACTTGTATCCTAATTAGAAGTGTTATGGTATGCAATGTTCATTTAAAATTTGCCTGCTGTCTAACAATGGGCTACATGCTCATTTTTACCACAAACATATTTGGATTCAAGCTGCTGCAAGTGCTTCAAAGCATTGCCAGTTACTGTACAAGAGATGACCTGTTTGTCTTCATGCCTTTGTTCAGTGGAGTACATTTCAACTCGCAGGCGATCGCACCCACCATAGAGCAAATCGACCAGTCCTTCGGAGCAACTCATCCCGGAGGTGAGAGGGCAATGTTTTCATCACTGTAACTAAGTTAGACTCCTGAATCATTCATTGAAAATAAGGTTTTTCTGCTCTGTGCACTGAAATGTATTGTTTTCTAGTAGCTGTTTTATCAGCAGTGCTATACAGGATGCAGATTCCTGATTGTGGGGAGGGAGTGAGGGTTGTGTTCTGCACAGACAGCCCAAGAGTCAAAATTGGTTCAGCGACATCATGGTATTCACACGTAATCCGGCATGTTTGTCTGTTTTTTTTGGCCGCAGTTTACAATGCAGCTGAGCAGCTTTTTCACCTGAACTTCCGAGGACTGTCATTCTCATTTCAGCTGGACTCCTGGAATGAGGCTCCCAAGTACGAGGTGAGACTGCCGCTCTGAGCGTGCCCCCGGTGCAGGCTGAGCTCTGCTCTGCCGTACTTCATAGGCTGCTGACTGTGATTAGGGCACAGGCTCCTCCCAATCAAATCATCCATTGAAATAAATCCATACATCAATGAAATCCCCAGAATACTGTAGCTGAATGATCCAGTCTTGCAGTACTGGTCTGAATTATGTTGGCTTCCTAAGATTGTTTTTCCATCTGTAAGTGCACATGGCTTGTCCTGTGTCCATGTGTTACCAGTCCTGGTATCAGTGCCTCATTTTCTCTCCACAAACAGGGTGGAGAATGTGAAGCAGAGAATCTCTCTTTATTTCCTGTTAAACTGTTATTTTTTGTTGTGTTGTCCCTGTAAAGTCTTTTATCTCTGGATGTTCCAGCGGCCTTATCTGTCCTGTACTGCGTGTATGGGCGCGTGGGTGGGTGTGCGTGTGCTTGTGCGTGTCTCGGTGCGAAGATGCACACAATGCACACACACACCTAGCAATAGTTATTTTGCTTTGACAGCCTAACTTTGCCCATGGCTTGGCCTCCCTGCAGATTCCACATGGAGCCACAGTGAAACGCATGTACATCTACACTGGAAACAGCCTGCAGGACACCAAGTAAGACCGCATGGCTCTGTAGTGGCAGGGTCACCGCTTGGGGGCAGGCATGCACTGGCCGCACGGGGCTGTGTGTCTGAAATGGCAGCAGCTTGCCTCTCTGTCTCCGAACCCAATGTGTGCAGTATTGTGATTTCCATGAGTCCTTGGGAAATTGTTCAGACAAAATTAAATAAGTCCTATCCACAAAGGATTATGTGCAAAAATCATATAGTTTTGCAACAACAGAGAGCAGTGCAATTCAGGATTTGGTGATTTGATTCGATAATTATCCGGAAGATTTGCTTTTAAAAATATATATAAAGATGAAAAAACAGAAAGGAAGATGCATGTGTGTGTTCGGACAATGTCATGCACTGTATATGCCTTGGCTTTGTGTGTTTGAATTTATTATTGTATTTGTTTACTTATTAATTAATTTGTTGTCCTTATTTTTTAAGCTGATTGCAGCATGAATTAAAAAAAAAAACAGCATTTGAAATTAAAGCCTTGTATTGCAGTTGCTGTGATTCACACTTAGGAAAGTCCTGAAATTATGGGACTCCGACACCTGCTAGATTTGGCTCTTTAGGGACTTTTCCTGGGTGTCACAGTCACTGTGCGATTTGTCTATTTTCTGACTGGTTTCATGGAAAGATTTTGAAATGCCTGGGTTCCAGCCACGAAAACCTGATCTGCTTTTCATGCTAGCAGTGCACCCTGAGCAGAAGGTGGAGAGAGATTGCACTCCTGCTCAAAAACAAAATACAGCCTTAGATCATTATTAGAAATACCTACAATTGTGCAACATCCATTCCTGTTAATGCTTTATTTGTTTTTTAGATGGGCTTGTTTTATTGCAGTAAAGTAGATGCATATATTATATGTTTTGTTTGGGTCCAAATGTGTATATATTTATTTTTTGTTGGGGGGGGGGGTGGGGGAGGTTGGCAGATCAAATACCATGCCACACACAAGTGTCTCCTGTTTGCAGAGCGAGTGTGTATGTTTGTCTAACACTGTCTGTGTGTGTGTGTGTGTGTGTGTGTTTTGTGCTCTGTGTTTCAGGGCTCCGGTGATGCCTCTGGCCTGTTTCCTGGGAAACGTGTACGCAGAGTGTGTGGACGTGCTGAGGGACAGGGCGGGGCCACTGGGTTTGAGACTCCGCCTCCTCACTGCAGGTATGGCTCCCCACCCTGATGTTCTGAGCCCTCCCAACTCTCCCTGTGGTGTAGTTCAGCTGCTGAGAAGCGCAGTACAGCATGGTACATCCGTGTAGAGGAGGAAAGGGGTGGGAGGGTAACAGGAAGTGCAGAATAAGAATCCCCTGACTAGGTACTTCCCCATGTCATGTTCAAACGCACGCTGCTTTGATCCCCTGCTCTCAGTTCTTAATGGCGTTGCTGCAGGGGCCTCCCACAACACGTCTGCAGTTGTTTGCTTGAGGAGGGGGCAACAGTAATGTGTACTCTGCAGTCAGTGCTTCTGAGTGCCTTCCTCTGTCTGTGCGCCGGCAGGCTGTGGCGCCGGGGTGATGGCGGATGCCAAGGTGAGGGCACTGGAGAGGAACATCTACTTCGGTGACTCGTGCCAGGACGTGCTGAGCACGCTGGGCTCGCCGCACAAGGTCTTCTACAAGTCTGAGGACAAGGTACACACCCCTCCCTCGCCACCCTCCCGCTCAGGGGCCTCTCTGCTGGAGCCTGGCTGCAATTGCCCTTGCCACGGTCCCTTCCTCCTCAAGTGACCAGTCTATTGGTGCACATCAGTGGCTGAGCTGATCTCTCGATGCTTTATAGACAGATATGGCAAGAGACACTGTAGACACTCATATGGAGACACGCACACACAAACACACACAACTGCTTTTTTTGTTCCCTTTTGCTTACAGCTGTCTGTTTGTCTTTTGTGTTGCAGATGAAGATTCACTCCCCATCTCCACATAAGCAGGTTCCCTCCAAATGCAATGACTACTTCTTCAACTACTCCACTCTGGGAGTGGTAATTAACTGTTATTCCTATAAATACATAAATAAATCATGATTATATAAAAAAGTTTGCAATTTATTTTTATTTTTCTACAATGGTAAACATGCAGATGCTGGTAGAAATTAGCTACTGGTCACCTTAAGGTTGTTTCCAGAGTAATTTAGCTGCAATTTGTGCTAAAATGGCAATTAGTTGTGAAACTAGGGATATATTTTGCTCCAGTCTAGGGTTAGGCTTAGTCCCCACAAAGACACCTGTTCAAATTGTGTTTCTACGATGGGGTGAAGATTTGTGTGGGCCTAGCTGCAGAATGTGGTATTGGCTGTTTCTAGGGCTGGGTTGGGTAATCTGTTGTTGTAATAGAGTAGTGTATTTGTGATGAGTTAAGAAGCTGAACTCTAGGTAAGTTGGTTGGGGTAAGGTTTTTTGCCAGGGTTATAGATGTGAATTTTTGTGAGTTTAAAGTATTAACTCCTATCCCCCACCCCTTCCCAATTTCACAGGATATTTTGTTTGATGCCACTACTCATCTGGTGAAAAAGTTTGTTCTTCACACGAACTACCCCGGTCATTACAACTTCAACATGTGAGTGTTTTTTGAAAGGCAGCTTCTGAAACGTTTAGCATCAAAGATGTCCACACCATGTCACGCTGAGGTGTGTAATCATTCCTTTGCTTCCTTCCTCCCCCACCCTTTTCTCCTCTCTCTAGTTACCATCGATGTGATTTCAAGATTCCACTTGTTATCAAAAAAGGTAAGTGCTTCATATACCCCCAATCACATAACAAATATTCTTCTCCCATGCATTTGTGCATCATCTGTTTAGGTCTGCCTTCCCAGGACAGGATACAGTACAGCGTCTCCTCAGACACCGTGATCCCCACACATTGCAGGCAGTGCATTTAAGCGTATGCTCATTCGCTTCACACCTTGGTGCTGAGCGAAGTCGCATGTGATGTTGTAAAAGTGCGGCTCGAAGGACATGCTTTACAGAAACCAACAAAATCAAATCAAATTGACAATGTATCTATATACCAATTCACAAGGTGGACAGATTCTTCAGACGCAGCTAAGGGGGCCTAATTGGAGATGTAACCGAGAGCGCTGGATGAGAGTGTTTCTCCCATGGTCTTTATTTTGTATGTTTTTCTGTTGCAGAACGTGTCGACTCTCAAACTGAAGACTGCACTTTAACAACGTACAGCAAGGTGAGAGGTCCTGTAAGGGGAACAGGGACCTGGTTTTTATATTGACTTCGGGTTTAAAAGGTGCAAGACACCATTTGCTTTCAGGACATGGAAATGGAGGCCATTACCTGCATGGCACACCAGACTTTAATGATTATGTATTTATCATTTTTAATCTTGGAAGCTTTTGATATTAATTAATTCCTGCCCTTTTCAGGTGCATTTGGTGCCAGACTATCAAAAACTTTATGCTCTTAATAATAAATATTATTATTATTATTATTATTAATTGTAATTTCTTCTCTTTTCTAGTGGGACTTGATTCAGGAGCTTCTCGGTCACCCGATGGAAAAGCCAGTCGTTCTTCACAGGTAAGAGAGCGAGATGTGAGGGCAGTTAAAGTGGGTACCTGCAAACAAAGCAGAGGAGGCTGGCTGCTGCATGTTCGAGTTTCTCTTCTGTACTCTGTGTTGCCCCACTCTAGTATTGTCACATGTGGTTTGGGAGAATTTCTCTGTGAATGATCATTATAAACTGGGCAGCGCAACTCGCAGATGCTGTACTGTTTGTAGGAATGGCGGCTGCTTCATCTGTGTTTGTGGTCAATCCAGGCAATTTACTGAAGAATGTAGATGTCGCTATCAATCTGAACCATTCCCAACTGGCATATCTGGGTACCTGAACAGTGACACACTGTGAAACACACCTGCACTGTGCTGCTCTTCCTCTGCAGGTCCTCGTCTGCAAACAATACCAATCCCTTCGGCTCCACGTTTTGCTTCGGACTGCAGAGGATGATTTTTGAGGTAAGGAGTGGCATGGCAACACATTTATAACCACATTTACAAAAACACTTACTTCACAGTCCGTGTTAAAACCCATCAACAGCCACAACCAGAAGCCTGACGGCACAGTCGCTCAGCCCATTGACATTGGCGGTCATGTTGGGGGTTGTAGACTGACGGGACAGTCCTCTGATTGAGTCTGCACTAATAAAGATAATAATGATGCCCTGTGATAGGCTGGCATCCCTTCCTGGGTGTGCCCTGTCTGGTGCCCTGTGTCAAGTCAACTCCGACTTGCCATGACCTTGTACTGGATCAAGTAGTTGTTGAAGACAGATGGATATTATTAATACTCCTCACCATTTTCATCCTAAACCTAGTAATATAAATCCTACTAAATTACAATCATCAATAACCAAAACAGTTATGTCATTTTCCTTCTTGTTTTCCAGGTCATGCAGAACAACTACATCGCTTCAGTGACCCTCTATGGCCCCCCCCGGCCCAGCAGCCACCCCCGAGCCGCCGAGCCCCCGGCCCACTGAGCAGCAGCGTTCCAGCCGTCCACACAAAACACTACAGATCTACAGCAGTGTGCCTTGATTTGCTGCCACTATCATACAAGAACGCATGGAATGAGGTTTTTATTTTTTTTCCCTTTGCCCCCCATCCGCCCCACATTTGTTTTGTTTCCAGTTTTGTTGCCCCCTCTCCATGGCTGCCATGCGCGTGTCCAGAGTCGGGAGGTCACCTCTGCCAGGCACTGTCCTGACTGACCAGGGAGATGAAGCCATTTGTTAGTGCCGCCGTTGTCATTCCTTCCTTTTATCTCGCACGTGCGTACACCTGCACCAACTGACCCGAGCAGACACGCATCCTGTCACGAGCGCACACACACGCTGACACGCCAACACAGATGCACACACGCAAGACTGTTACAAGGACACGCAAACACAGACCTGCACCTTGTCACAAGAGCACGTATGAATAAACACACACACACACATGTGCACCGCTGCAAGCACACAGGCATGCTGACCTAAACACAGACATCACATGCATACACACACACACACACACACACACGCTTAAACAGTCATTTGGAAGCAGGAGAAAGAGAACTGGGTAAGATACAAGCACAAACTCACTGAGCCTTGGAGTTCCCTCCTGTGTGTCTGTTAGTGCGGGAGGTGTGTGTGTGTGGTTGTGCATTTGTGAGGCACAGTGCTTCACACACAGTCACTGCACGGTTCTCCAGGGCACAAGTGCACAACCTGTCAATTCAAACGAAGTGTCTGCAGGCAAATTTACTTGCTTTAAACTGTAGAATGTTTGTTTTTGTTTTTACTATTAAAATTTAAATCAAATGAAAGGAATTTGTTTTAACATTTGCACTAAATACACCTTACTTACTTGATAACTGTCCTGTATCCACTGAGGAGTGTGTATTGTTTTGTGAGGAGGGGGGTGTGACTGGTCCTTTGACTGGTGTGTCTGTGTTGGGCGCTCTTTCTCTCGGCTGCCTCGGAGGAACAGAACTCAACGGGCAGTGCCCCACATCCATACAGTTTTACTTTTACTTTTAACTTTGATTTTTAAATGCCAAAATTTTAGCCAAAGAAGCTTCATCTCATTCCCTCCTTGGCTCTGTCCAGACTGCACACCCCAAAATGAATGGACATTGTATTTTGTTTTTCCACTTACAAGAGAATGTAGATTTTTCCTGCCCTCCCCGTCCACCCCTATTTGCGTCCTTCAGCATCTTAGCCACGCTGTTTCTTGTTTTCTTCTATCTTTTAGAAACAACCCAAAAATGATAATTTTATGTTAAACTTTAAATGAAAAAAAAGAAAGTTATCCGCATTATTATTATTACTAACATTATTATTGTTATAGCTTCATGCTTTTAAATGAATGAAAAATATAAAACGTCCCCCTTCCATTTTGTTTGTTTTTAATCCACAAAATGTAGCAACTTTTTTGTGCAACGCGCAGCAATGTTGTGATTTTTGACGTGTGTACAGATTTGTAAATAGAGCCCCTTTTTATTTTATTTTTTGTATTGTAATTTTAACGGACTGTACATTGTAAGCCTGTATCGTTTCACTGCCGTACACAGAAATGAAATGCATCTGGAATTGTCTCGGGCCAGTGACGTTGGGCCCAGTGTGTTGAGATGTGGGGATGTGTTCATCGTATGAATGGCCACGTGGTCTTCCCTCCTTCTGAGATGTATTGTGAACTGAAGCCTCCACAGTTGAACTGTAATACAAGCTTACCAGACTATTCTTAGCTGTTACATTTTGTCGTTAGGTTCTAATTGAAACCTGTGCTCTTTTTCCTTATGTCAGTGCTTGCTGCGAAAACTTTGTGCCTCTTAATTTTCTTGCATAGCCTGTCTGAATTTTTTTTTCTTCTTGGTAATGAATTAAAATGCATTTATGAGCATGTTTTCTGAAATGTTAACACGTCAGGCTGTAAGTAATAGATACTTTTTTTGTGCTCAAGAAAAACAAACAAAAAGAAATGCAATGATATGGAATAGCAGCTGAGGTGGTGTCATCCCGTGCTGTGAACCTGCCTGCCCAGCCACACGTGGAGGATTCGAGTCTCCTGTATTTATAAAAGTCAAAAGAAACGATCGCTTTGTGGGAAACCTTTTGGAAGCGAGTTTTAGAAGCAGCCGAAACTGCTTGCAGACGCCGTTTCCTGATGTTCTCTCAAATGGGACTTGTCCTCGGATTGTAATTGGAGCTGGGCAACGGGGAGGGAGTTGGATGTAACCCAGTTGAGGGTTGATATTAATGCTATGTATTCTCAATATTACCTGTATTTTTTACAAAAAAAAAAAAAAGAATAAATAATTGTGGATTCAGTACATCTACCTGTTTCTGGAACTGGGTCATCCTTATGAACAATTGTGAACTTATGTTACACAATGTGGTGTTTCTATTTTAGATGTTTTTACTTGATACGGCAGAGTGGGGGTACTGATTTTTCATGTGGCAAATCAAAACGGCATTACCAGAATTCATCTGCTCCTGAAAGACAACTGGAAACGCCACCATTAGCATCTCGGACAAAGCAATAAAATGGCCAGTGTATTTCTGTGATGACGCCCTCACCAGGGCTTTCCTGAGCCTCTACAGTGCTTTTTACAAAAGGCTTGTATTCTGTCCATAATCCTGTTGCAGTCTGTAAACGGGGTGGGGGGGGTTGGATGTAATAAATATGTAAAGAAAAAGCAAGAATATTAAATGTATGAATGATTATTTTCTTTAAAAAAAAAAAAACCCGCAATGCACAAACAACTTAACCAGTTTTGTGAACTCTTGTGTTTATTCTTTTGTGGTCTATAATATATATATATATATATATATATATATATATATCTGCATTCACTTGGGTTGTGCTAAATTGTTTTGTCTTTCTACAGTACGTGTTCTATAAGAAAAACCAGTTTCAATAATAAAAAAGTGACAACATATCTGTGTGTATATAGAACAAAACCCTCAGGCCCAGATAATTGATCAGTGACAGTGTAAATCGCAGCCCTCTGAGCCAGACCATATTCATTTGGAAGTGGTTGGGCAGGAAGGCATCTATAACGGAAAACTCTCACAAGACAGTACAGAGTGACAGTGAGAGCCCAACTTCTGCTTCTCAGACAGACTTTCACAGCTTTCTTCCATGCAAAACCTGTTCCATATTTTCTTTTCTTCTAATTTCACATACAATCCAGTGAATTTGCCCTTTTCTTGATTTTCACCTGAAGAAACCAGAAGTGTAGGGAAAAAAAGCTATTTTAAAGCAAACAATCTATCCTTTAATTTCTCATTATAATTATGAGTACTTTAAATCAGCCAGTGTGCGTGTTTCCCTTGGCCTTCCTCCTGCCCCATGTGAAGGGCAGCACCGGGGCCACCTTCGTGTGGCAGCGGAGCTCGGGGTCGTGCAGTAGCTTCCACATGAGCCAGATCTGCGGCACGGTGAGGCTGTGCACCACCATCAGCTCCCTGTAGAAGCAGGGGTCGAACACCTGCAGGTGGGGGGCGGCCGACGGGCGCACGATGCCGAAGGTCCGGAAGCCCTCGTGAGGCGAGGGCTGCACCCCCACGCGCAGCAGGCACATGCCCATGAACACATCGTCGATGGGGAACAGCTCCACCTCTTTGCACGCCCGGTGGAGCTTCCTGGCAGTGAAGCCGGACATCACGAAGCCACCCCCGCCGGCGTAGGCGGGGTAGATGCCCTGTCCGTACACAATCTCGGGGATGTAGTACTTGCTGGCTCGGGAGCGGATGGGCTGGGCGTGGAAGATGATGTCCCCGATGAAGACGTCCCCGTCGGCCTCTCTGTCCTGCAGCAGCTCAAGGATGTTGTCCACATTGACATACACGTCCCCATCGCCCTTGAAGATGAACTTCACGTTGGGGCAGAAGGTGTCCACCCACTTGAGGAAGTGTGTTTCCTTGAGGGTGAGGTTGAAGAAGGTGTCCACAAAGCCCCAGAGCAGGATGTCTCCAAAGGCGCGGCTCTCGTATGACAGCAGCCTGTCCCACAGTGGGAGGGCCGACTGGTTCTTGGGGATGCCCAGCAGGAACACGGTCCTAACCTGCAGCCCACCCAGCAGGCCCTCTCTGCCCCAAGTGTGTCGCACCACCTGCCGCTTGTCGAACTCATCCGCCAGGGACTTGACAGCGATCAGGAGGAAGGGGTCCCCAGAACACTTCTTGGGCTGGTTGAGAAGCAGCTCAAAGTCCCGGCAGTCCTTGTTCCTCAGGTACAGTTGGAAGTCAAAGGGCGGGCGAGTGAGTACCACAGCACCTGTGGGATGAGTTGGCCTCTCCCGCTCCATCACCTTCTCCCTCTCCTCTTCCTCCTCTGCTTGCTGACACTTCAGTCTGTCCTTGAACACAGAGTTGGTCAGCTCCATTCCCCGGCTCTCGCCCTGAGTTCCCAACAGAGCCCTGAAGCTGGCTGCAGACCTCCCTGGGCTCCACACGCCCAATGTCACTGGGAAGCCGTACTGGGTGTACAGCAGGACGCACAGCAGCAGCAGGATCACAACTGTGCAGATCACATCTCCCTTGAGCCGGACTCTCATTGTTAACTGCTGTGAGATAACGTGAAGCGTCAGGAAGTCCTGGCGTGCGCTGCTATTCTCATGCGTCGCCGGACTGTCGCTGCCGTCGCTGCGTGGGGTTATTCAGCCCCTGCCCTTCCGCACCTTTTATCAGAGAAAGACCACAGAAGGCATGCAGGATCGCGGCCGCCCCAGCGCTCCTCTGTGTCAACTCTGCTGTGGTGTGGCGCTTCCACTGCGCTGCCAAGGACATGGACTTCACGGAGAGGCAGACTGTCAACTCTCCATTAGAAGACTTCTTGAGCCTTCACCCCGAGGACTCTGGTACGGGCTGGCGGGTGAGCTCCTGGAGCTTTGTATGGAAATAAAGAGATAATCAGTTGATCAGCTGATAATAATGTATCAATAATGTATTCATGGTCTTAATTTAAGTAAACTGGACAATTTGATTCTTAAAAAAATATACAGAATTATGAAAACGAGTTATTGCATTGCCATTTGAATACTTTTGGAGAGAACATTTTCTTTTGTTTTTTAATAGCAAAGCACTGTTTTTCGTTAACAACAGGCGAACTCTGTTAGACGGGCTCTGCTCTCCATCACTTTGTGGCACTAGATTTGATTAGGTATTGTAGACCAACATGGATGTTGAAGATGCCAGAATTAAAGCGCGGCACACAGGCGAGGGACGAGCAGCAACTCGGATCATTCATCTGTGCAAGACTGCAACAAATGGGAAAGACGGGGGGAGGGGGGACTAGCTTGAACGAGAACAGGCTTGGGGAATATGATCTTAATTTAAAACACAAAACAAGCATAGTGTAGAGACCAGCTTACCTTAATTTACCAAGACTTAAAAAAACCCGAAACGACACAACAAACGTGACGCGCACAGTGTCAGAAAATGAAAGTGGAGCCCAATCAGTCCCAGCTGAGGTCCTGCCAGCATCCTCCTCACGGGTTACAACGCAGCTACAACGCAGCTACAACGGCACTGCCTGCCCGCCTGCTATACCGGGATCATGGCAAACCTTCACCAGCCTTACCAAGGGGCACGTCATAAAGTATCCACAACTCACCGCACAGAAAGGGCGGCTGGCCCACGCATCTGTAGGATCCTGCCGCGTCCTGCCAAACATGCACATCTGGTTTCAATCGCAAGTTGCAGATTCACACGAATTGTACACGTCGGGATCCAGAGTTTTAGATTTCAGGGAAGAAGTCAAAGTAAACAGATACAATGTCGCCAGTACTGAATCGGCAACTATGGTGTATTGTTATGCTGAAGTTACCTACTTTGTTTCCACGCAGGAGCAGTAACTCCCTGCCACCGAGCTGCTGCGGTCTTTGACGTGTTTAGACCATGTGACGCCCCAGATGCCAGCGAAGCAGCCGAGGAGAGTCCGCGCCCCCCGCCCCCCGCAGCCAGCGTCCCGTCTGAGCGACAGCTCACCATTTACATCAGAGCACAGACCGAGGGCTTTCACATTACACAGTACAAGCACCTTCATGCATGCAGTTAATCTGATGTAGGAACAGACTCCAACATGTTATGCTGTATTGCAAGCCAGTGGTTATCAGTTCCAGTTCTAATGGGATTCAGACCTGCGGCGTTCTTGCGGTTCTAGCTGGCAGTGGTTTACAAAATGCAAAATGCTTTGTGTGCATTTAAGAAATAAAAGGTGACCAGACATCCAGTATACTGTATTTTTAATTCAATTAATAAATAATATTTATACAGGCACAAAAACATTTCTATTTTACAAGCTATAAAAAATGTACATTTTTATGTAGTTACAGCAACGCCAACCTATTTTACATGTATATTTTTTTCCACTTTTATACATTTCTTTGGCTACAACACAACAAGGACATTGACTGCACATATTCACACTCCAGACACACGTCTCTATAGAGGATGACTGTCATCAGGACTCTGAAGAGACGACTGTAAAGCCCTGGATCACAGTCCCTTGCCAGTATTTCGCGTTAAGACCTGTGTGATTGAAGTGCTTGTAATAATGCTCAAGGTTGTTTTGTTTTTTTTGTTCCCGTTCCTTGTGCACTTTTATTTATGGTCCATGGAGTCTATGGCTACTGGGACCAGTCTGACCAGTGTGGGTGATCGTGTCCCCAGTGTCCCCAGTCTCAGGAGGAGGGGGTCCCGGCCCGCATGATCTTGAAGAGAGCACCCACGTTGTTGTTCTTGATGGCGTCTCGGCAGGCGCTGATCACCTGGTTCTTTGGCTTCCCGACTGTGAGGAGAGGAGAGGAGAGGGAGGGTCAGGCTCTGATTCACACGCTCCCATTAGACAGCAGAAGACTAGAGCCTAACTGGAAACCCTGCACTGCAGTATTAAGAAAGTAATAATAAAAACAACAGTAATAATTTAAGCCACCAATTAGTGAGTTATATATCTGTCTGTGCCGGTGTCGCTGCACATACACATGCAGGGTAAGTCCAGGCCGCAGGGCTGAGTGTCTGCTTACCTCGCAGGCGGCCTGCCCTCTGGATCGCCTGATTCACAGACTTCAGGCAGTTCAGAAGCGCGTTGTGGTTGTTGGAGCGGATCTTGTACTCGTTGATCAAGTCTCGGTTCAAGTCATACAGATCGATATACCTCTTCTTCATGGTCCTCCTGACGCGGAGAGCAAAACGACAACAAATGAGCGCTCCTTATTGGCTGGAGCACTGAGTCTCGGCATGAGAGATGGAGAGCAAAGAGCAAAGGCCTGTTTTTCTGTTTCTTCATCTGTTATGTCTGTGTTTTTATTAATCTGGTACGAAAGAGGAAAACGCAGAGATCTAAACAGGAAGATCTATGCAGGAGATCAAATATGCAGGCAGACGCCCCTGCCAAGAGCCACTTAAAATGAGAAACCTCACAGCTGGTGGCAGCCTTTTCTTTTCACACAAACTTGATCGTTGGGAGATCCTCACAAGACACGTCATGTTAGTTCTGTGAATACTGTCCTCCCCCTTCCCTTTCCTTCGAAGAAAATAGGCGCCACACACACACACACGTGTCACGAAGCACTCACATTTCACCCATCAGACGAGCATCCTCCGCCTGGACCAGCATGTTGCGGATGAGGTTGGAGTGGTCAGCCATCACTGCGGTCAGCTTCTGATGGACCGAATGGTAGTCGTCGACCTAAACACCATGGAAGTTCAAGCCAGGGGTCAGACCAGGGTGCTTAATTAAAGGCAGATGTGTATAATTTATGCAGAAAAAACTCTGGGTTTAATAAGTTTAAGGGAAAAAAATGATATATTTATATATTGATATACTGAGGAGGTCTGAAGATATGCGTCTCGATACCCACCTGACCCAGAGTCACCCGCACCTCCTCAAAATATTCCGGGAAGTCGGCCTCCACCTGCAGGTCGTCTATGGCCAGGAAAGAGGCCAGAGACTGGACAAGGTCACCTGCTAGGTCGATGTCATCAGTATTCAGTGTGATCTGTGAAAAAAATAAAATAAAACAGGAATTAAGCGTATGTCACATTGCCTTGTCACAGCACAGAGGTGTTAACCATATCCTAATTAGTCTGAATGAAATAATAATTAAAAATTTAAAACAGACACAAAATGGTGTTATTGTAAGTACTCGGCGGTACAGGTGTGTGGTGCACTATACTACAGAAAACACCCCGTCTTCAGGACACGGGCGAAACCCTGCAGTCTTGGAGCTGCGCTCCCTGCATCGACGCTACCTGTCCGTTCGGCAGCATGGCAATGTAGAGCAGCCCACCACCCCGCAGCGAGGTGAAGCACACGTCGGGGCTCTCAATGCCTGTTGGGAGCAGGAAGTTCTGGTTCAACCACATTATCACCTTGAAGAACAAAGAGAGAAAAAGACAAATAAAAGTTTTTGAACGCTGCGTCGTCAGGCCACGCGAATAAGTTGGGCATCTTTAAAAGAGCCCCGACGGCCGCGTGGCACAGTGTGGCCTCACCCTCTGTGGTCGGTCATTGATGGCAAAGGTGACCCTGCCTGCTGGTCTGGGGCCTGGGTCTTCTTTGCACAGGTCATACATGGAGAAGCGTGGCAGCTGCCTGGTTATCTCAAACACGTGAAACTGAGTGCTGAGGGCCAAGCAGGAGAGAGGAAAAAAACACAATTAAATAAACAATCAGCAACAACAAAAAAAAAGGGTTTGTTAACGCACATGAAACACCAAACACTTAACTACTGTAGGGAGTCCAGTATGTATAATGTGTGTAATGAGCAAGTACTTAGCAGGACTGGTGGGGAGGGCCGGCCGACTACTAAAAACGGTGGTTCCACATTTTCAAGATCTCACAACGGCTGTCCTGTTTTTCAGGGTCACCAGGCATTCATCTTCCACAGTGTGACTTCGGTGCGCAGGGGGCAGAACGGAAGACTACCTGTTCTTGCTGCCCACGAAGGCCTTGATGTGCAAGTCCACAGGGATGTCTTTGGGCAGAGTGATGGGGATGCGGACGCAGCCCGACAGGTTCTGTGGGCTGGGGTGGACCACGTGGCTTTCACCCTCAAATATCCCCTCAGCAAAGATCAGCACAGCTCGGATAATGGTCTCTGGGAATTGAACAGATAGAGGGGTTTTTGACATCCCGGTGAGTAATCTGGACACAGGCTGGTGTATTCAGCACAAGGAGGGTCTACAATGGATCTGGAAATCCTTAACGTTCCCGCAGACCGCAGCACAATGGTGCACACAGAGAAAGGGCCAGGCCTCCCCGCTATACTCGCGACTTGGAAAGGCTATAATTGTCTGTGATTTACGATACCATTGGGAGTTGAAATCTTGAGTTCAATGTGAGGACGCTGGCTGTCGCTGCCGGCCTTCACAGAGAGAGCTGTTTGGAGCTGCGTGTTGGCTGGAATCACCCCCATCTGTGTGTCCACATCGCTGGCTGGGCCTCCCGCTGCAGCCTGGGAAGCAGGAACAGACCAGATCAGTCAGCTGCGTCACGTCACCGCGCTGCTAGAACTATCCAAGATGGCTGAAGCTGGATTTGTTGGCTGATTTAATTTGATTTCCCGAATTACACAAGACTCAAACGTCAGCAGCTCAATATATTGTGGGGGTTGGAACAAAACAAAAACACAAGTCTAAAAGATGACACCTTTGAGTTTTCCTCGTAGTTCCGCAGCTCCAGCAGCAGGTTCTGTTTGCGCTGGCTCAGCTCTCGAATGAGGTCCTGGTCCACACTCGCATCCATCAGGTTCCCCTTCATCTCTTTACTGGCAGGCAAATACCCCCGCACTGAAACCATCAAAGGTTGTACATTTTTAAAAATGCTATAAAGAAGATTTCAAGATATAAAATATAAAAGAACACAGGCAAGATCACTTTAAATCACAGCCAACAAGAAATGTTTTTCTGCTGCTAAGATCTATCAGTCCTGTTCTTTCACAGCTGAATGGGCTCCATTAAGACACACTGGGGGTCCCAATCCTACCTTCTCCCTCCACAGAGGTGCAGATCAACTGGGCCTGCCCATCCATCCTGTAGTCCCCCTCCACCACACCCGCCACAGAGGAGGAGAAGGTGTCTTTGAAGATTACTTCGCCAGTGCGGTCGCTGCGGGCGTCGATCTGATTGGGGGGTACAGGTGCAGTCATTACACAGGCGCCTCATATTGGGACGTGAGGTGGACTGCAGGACTATGGGCCCGTGTTTTAAACTGACTGTCTGGGCTGCCTGCAGAAATGCTGGTTGAGATTTTAGGATCCATCAGCTACTAGAAACCAAACAAGCAAAGTGTTCTTGTGTGCGTCGCTAGTTTCCTTATTGTTACTGTTGTCTCCTGGGTAATGGTGTCCCCATTCAGTGCAGGACACTGGAAAGAAATGTGGCCTAGAACTGTGTGTCAAATTAGCCTCTACTGTGACAAATTAGCTCAGGCCTCTAGTTCTGCTGAGGGGGGGAAACAATGCCCACCTTTCCATTGGACCAGCCCGTGATGAGCTCGACGACGCCATCTGCGTTCAGGTCGAATGCGTGGATGCTCATGGCGTGGTTTTTAGACTGTAGGAAGACAAAGAAACCATCGGACTTTGGCCTCTGCAACTGGATCAGGCCCTGAGCGTGGCTGCGGTGCACGGGTTGCGCCAGTTACCTTGATCCTCCAGTAGCGGGCAGTCCTGTCATACACTCCCACCGTGCCGTTCGCCAGAGCGTATCCAAACCTGCTGCCGTGCATGCGGCACAGCGACGTTACGGTCTGACAAACAAAACATGGAGGCAGGTGAAGGAACGGCTCCCTTAAACAGCGCCAATTTCACATCGTCCCCGGCATCATTTCTCAATTTCTTCACAATGCATATCACATCAAGGCCTCACTTTCAATGCTCAATGGTTCAGTTCAAGAGGAATTTAAGAGTAGGAGGCTAACCTCGTTCTCTGTGATCTCCACCAGTAGTTCATCTTCTTTGAACACTCGAATGTCAAAGTCTTCTGAACCAACGAGGAGCTGCAGTGAAAAACCATTGTCAAAAATCAGCTTACCGAAGGATTTCTTAATTAACTCTGTACAGTGTTTCCCTGGTTACAAACCTCATTTTTTCCATCCCCGGTGAAGTCGCAGAGCACCAGCGACCGCACGTTATCTCCCGTCACCTAAAAAAACGTGCGTGATTAATTAGGGTCTAAGAAACGCATTTCACCTATTATGAACTATTCTGCTTTCAGCAGGATTTTGCAAACTGCATTCTTCCTTCACAGGAAACCTTTATAGTGTCTTTGATTTGCCGAAAGCCACACCTGTGGTATTTCAAATACAAGTCGACTTCTGTCTATTCAAACTTATAACTGTATTTTACTGCACTTTGAGATCCACTCTGCAGATAAGACCCCTTGTGAATTTGATATCATTGTGTTTTATTGTACACATAAACAATGGCGTGAACAGCAGCAAAGGTCTATGTCTACACCGTTAAAGGAGGGCAAAACTAAATCGCTGGCTTCTTCCACAGGCATGAGCACCACATGAGAGATGTGAATGAGAGTGCTACCAACTACACTCACATTGCTTTTATGAACCCTTCCCCTAAGCCTGTACTACCTTCAGGGCTGAATTTACAGAACTATGGCTGGAAGCGGTTTAGCAGGACAGAATGGCAACTGTCCACGCGCAGAGATGGGCATATCGAACAGATGCCACACTGCAGGTTGCCAACTCCTCAGGGTCTTTCAAGAACAGGTTTGGTTTTCAAGAACCAATAAGCAGAATCAAAGCCCAACAACAGCCAATCAACAGCATCCTCCAATTTGTGATCTTCCTCGTGCTTTATATCAGGGTTCACGCACCGTCCAGAAGAGATCATTGCCCCGGTGATCAAAACCTTGCAGGGCGCAGTTTCCCCCAATGACGGCGAGCGGGGAGGGCATGTCGCCCAGCTCCCCCAGCACGATGGCGTTGGCTCCATCTGTCACCTGTGGAAGGATGGAAAAACATCCGTGTTCAAATGTTCATTTACAGCACAGCTACTAAATTTTACGTTACATTCGGACAGAACATACTTTTCCCAGTGCAAAAAAGCAAATTAAATCGACTGTTGCTTAACAAAAACTGAAAGCTTTCAGAACTTCAGGAGACCCAGTCAGCCCCACCCCCTTCTCCTCAGGTATATAAGGCCTGTGCTTTGATCGCACGCGCAGGCTCGGTCATCCCACTGGTGAGGCAGCTGGCGGGACGCACCTCCCTGTAGAAAATGTCCGTGTTGTTGTGCACGTCATAGGCGAGCAGGTTGGTCTGGGAGCCCACCAGCAGGGAGTCACAGGCGCTGTCGGGGGCGAGCGTGCCAGCGGTCAGGCAGCTCACCGCTTGGTTGATGTTGAGCAGGGAGATGTCTGAATCCTGCGTGCTGTGGCTCAGCCGACTGGAGGAGAGACGCTGGCCCCTGCTGTGGGGGTTGTGGATGAAGACCTGGAGCAGAAACGGAAGGACACGAAACTGACAATGACCGATGTGCACTGTGCCGTGCCGCCAACCCCCTTGATGCCTCGCCTTGGTCATCAACTGGTTTTCCTAACAGACTTGGAGCAGCGGACACTGCAGCCACATCCATTTTCCTCCTGAGACACACTGGTTGGTGTAATGGTTTCACATAACTCCCACCAAAGTGCCAATAGTGTGGTATACATACATTTTGTTATACATACTTACTGCCTGGGATCTAAAAAGAGTTACAATAACATGTTGTACTTTTTTGTGTGTTCTATCCGATTGCATGTTTCCTACACAGGGGTGGTTGTGACTGCATCTTTGTGTGTGATTGCCTAGGCGTTTACCTTTCCTGCCTGCGTGGCAGCTGTGAGACACGGGTGCACTCCATCAAACTTGCCCACCGTCACCATGCAGGGGTTGATCTTGTGGTTTAACTTCAGAGTGAAGACCGGGACAAGCATGGTCAGACACCTTTAGGGGGAACAAGAATTGGTGCATATGTTTGTTTCTGCATATGAAATGCTACATATGACAGAAATGGCAATTCTAGGATTTTATGTTTCTTGTAGAAGCTCAAATTCACACAATTATATGTTATCGTTTACCAGTGTGTGACTGCCCTCTAACGGTCACCAACTAGCACTTTAACGTGGATCAATAAAAGGTGGGACTAGCTAAAACTTGAGGCATTCAACGCGTCTAACACTCTCCCATGGACACAATAACACATATACACTTTCATTCACTTAACACAATTTAAACAACGACGTCCTCCGGGGGGTGGGGGGCAATGCAGTGAAATGCACGATTCTGATCACATTATATTAGGAAATAATCTGTGATACAATGCAATGACAACCGTGCAACAGAAATGGTGCAATGGAGCTGGGCTGTCATTTGGTTCATAGTTGTCAAGCTGTGCATGTACATGAGTTTCATTAAATTACATCATTTCTGCTTTAGATAAGAGTTGCTGCAGGCTGGGAGTCCCGGTGATCTTTCTCTCGATCTCCTGCGCAGAGTTTAATGTTGTAAAGAGTTTAATTTTATAAAGCGCTCAGGGCCGCGCGCTGAGCTGATCCCTGCGCCTGCGTTACCTAGCAACGCACGGCGCACACTCGCGGCTCGTGCACTAATCCCTGCCGCTTTTCTTTTCTTTTTCTCTCTTTTTTCCGCCACGACTGCATCGAAAAGCCAGCCTACCAGCCGATGCGATATATCCACCGAGGTGTAAACGCATGCTTGTTAGGTTTTTTTTGTTTTAACTACACCTGGTATTTTCCAAAACACACAGCAGAAGACGTCACAGTACGTGCAAAAGTTGTTTTCGCGGCGCACTTGCTGGTTCTGATCGTGCCAGTTAAAAACGTCCCTCTCCGGGGAGCAGCGCCTGTTCTGACACTGCCGGTTAAGATCCGTTCCCGGTGCACAAGCGGCCCTTACCGAGCTCCTCGTTTGCAGGTGAGACGGCGGCTTCCTCGGCGGAGACACGAACATCCGGGGAAGCGAGCGGCTGCGTGCGGGCTCGGCTGGGAGCGCGCTGACGTCACCCGGCTGCGCACGGTGGCGGTGCCAGGACGCCCACCCCTCCCAGTCCCATCCCAGCGCCATCCCAGCTGCACTCCAGTACAGCGATTTACCCCAGACAGAGAGTAACAGTGAGGCACCGGGGCTGTTTCACTTAGGGTTTACAAAATAGCTCAGGAGCCGGAGACCCGCCTGTAGAATCTCATTCAATGAACAGTCCGGCGGATTCGTTCGTCCCGACGAGTCGTTGAGTGCTATGAAACTGAACACCGTATGCGCCATGTTGGTTCCAAATTCCCTGTTGCTTAGTGCATAAAAAAGAAATATGTATGAGCCAAAATGGCGTCAGTTACATAACCTAGACCGAGTATAGACGTTTATGCCATATTATATACTGTACATAATGTGTGTGTGTATGTATTACAGTCCGTATTCATTGGGTACATCTAACAAAATACAAATATATAATAAATCGCTACGAGGTTTGTTTTGTAATGTTTTATACACATAAAACATTTTGCACAAATTATTATTAATACTTGCAAGTCATCTTGAGGTAAATCAACAAAATGACCTATAATAATAATTATTAATAATAATTGAGATACACCTATGCGTAAGACATTTATGTAACGATATTATTATTATTATTATTATTATTATTATTATTATTATTATTATTATTATTATTTCTTAGCAGACAATATATTAAATTTAATTAGATTAATCGTGTTGGCTAAACAATGTTAATGCTTCAAACTGCTGTTATCTCCGGGATTTTAAATATATATTTGTCACAACGGTATTGAATTGAATATATAGACAAATATAGACTTTTCCTGGCGTTTGTGGTGTGCAGTGAACGACTCATTCAAGTCTATGTAACCCGTCCGGATTCGGGCTGCACGGGTTCAGTCAGTGAACCAGTGAACGAACTGAACGAATCAAAAGAACCGAACTGCATCACTAGTGTCTGTAACATACTGTAGTGAACTGTATGCATCGGTCTACTGTACTACTGCAGCTCTGGTTAATGTCACTGCTGAGCACATACAGTACTTCAATGTACACACTTTCATGCACAATGACATACAACTACTGCTGCAACTAACCCGCTTACAAAATAATACATATTCAATAACATTGTGCAACAAGTACTGTTACATCAATATATATATATATATATATATATATATATATAGAGAGAGAGAGAGAGAGAGAGAGAGAGAGAGAGATACTTAGAATAATGTGTATTATTATTATGATTATTGACAATAATAATAATAATAATAATAATAATAATAATAATAATAATAATAATAATAATATGATTACAGTGCCAAGCAGCAGTGTTGATGATACCAGTTATAGACGATAATGCTGAGATGGTGTGAAAGAGAGATGGCATACGTCAGCTAGTTTTTAACTTGATGACTACAAGTGGATTTCGGTAAGAACAAAATTATAGTAATTTCATTTTTAAATAATGTAATCACTATGGATTTATGGACGTCAAACTGCGTTTATGTTCCTAGACGTTATTGCGATAATTACTAGGATGACTGAAAGAAGAAGGCGATGACAAAACACCTTGGGAACACAAACAAGCACGTCTCCCATGAGAGCCGCCGGACAGCACGCCGCTCCCAGGCCGGGCGCAGAGTGCGTGTGACGGGGCAGTGCGCAGCGGCCTGTGTGCGTCTCCCGGGCCGTGTGCAGCGCCGGCGCACTGCTCTCACTCCAGCAGCATAGCAGCAGACCCCATCCCCGAAACACAAGGCTGCATTTCATTTCCACATATATAGTACATGTGGCTCTAAGATATACATAGGCTAGATATGTGTAGACAGATACGAATACGAGGATTGATCTGATATCTTTTTACTTTTGTATTTGCTTTTATATTAGTGTTTATTTTCCGTTTGTATATTTCAGACAAGTTATTCGACATGATTAGCTATAAGTATCTGACACGCGTAGCCTACAAAATCCCACAGTGCAAATTGGAATAGATTCAACTTTTTTTTTTTAACTTGGTCCATACAAACACTTGCACTTGCCTCGGGTTTTTCCTAATGACATAACATCAATTAACAGGTTCCAATTATTCTGGGTCTCTTGATCTGTGTACACTTACAATCAATGCCACGGTCTAGGTGTGGAAATGATGCTTACATAATTTTGCAACAATGCACAGTCTCCCTTAGTCATTGTTTGTCACTGTTTCAGGACATTTTGCACACTGGGCGCCTGGGGTGTTGTGCAAAGCCGTGTGCACAGCCGGCCCTCATTGAGCGTGTGTGCGTTTTCGCTTTGCACCCGGTTTCGCCCTGTGAGAGTCGCTATAAATACACAGCAGCGCGGCTGCAGAGTACACACTTCACCCGCACACGACTGCATCAAAATAAAATAAAAGAAGGGAAGAAAAAATGGATCCAAAATCCTGCGCATGCTCAAAGAGTAAGTATTGATTTTGAACGCACTCTGTTATTCCCTATTTATTTAATTCGACGGAAATCTGATTGGTGTGATAAATGAGTATAAGGCATAGATGTACAAAATGCATGTGTCTCGGTTCGGATTGCATTGAGCTCGGTATGTCGCTAACTGGTGAGTGTTGGTTTTGTTCCCCCAGCCGGGTCTTGTGACTGCGGGGAGAGCTGCAAGTGCGTGGACTGCAAATGCCAGGGCTGCTGCAAGAAGAAGAGTGAGTGCTCGCATTCATGAAGCGGATTTTATTTGTATGCATTGAAACTCGTTAGTCTTCAGCATAGAGTAAAACGGGCACCTCGATGATTATCAGCAGCCAGGCGGATTAGCGAAAATACCCGCTGGTGTGTTTCGCGTTGTCCGTTCAATTTAACTTGAACTTGTCATGCCAATAGTGTTTCTATTGCCAAAGCTTTACAGAAATTATCCAATAAATCATCTGGTAAATGGCTATGATAGATGATGCATAATCTTCCATCCCACAACCCAACCCAACCCGAACCGCTCTGCCCCACAGGCTGCTGCTCCTGCTGCTCGGCCGGCTGCAGTAAGTGCGCGTCCGGCTGCGTGTGCAAGGGGCAGACCTGCGACACCAGCTGCTGCAAGTGAGGACCAGCGCCCACCCTGACGGACCCCCGCCTCCACACGGATCTCTGCAACTGAGCTTTTTTGTAAAATACACTGAAGTGCATGTTATTTTTCTTGCCTCTAATTAAATAAACGCTTTAATGTAGCGGATACTTGGTCTGTTTTGTGTATACATTATACGTGCCCCCCTCTCCAGCATTCTCATCAACATGATTGCTTTTAATTGAAATGCGTGCATGTGTGACCTCTGCAAGGTTACTATTCATGTGTTGACTGGTTGTATTTTCGTTAATATAAATAATGCGTGGCTGTTTACAAAGGTTTTCCCCGCTGCGCAGCCTGACTTGATCACCCCCCAGCAGAGTAAAAAACTACTACTACCCTACTATAAAATTACGCCATCACTGTTGCAGTGGTATGATGACGAATATAAATTTTCTCTAGCAACTGGTATTTAACAAAGTACCTCTCACAATAGTACCAAACGTTAATTATGTACGCAGACTTGACAGAAAGCCGAGTCCAGGGACTGAGACAAGTGTCAAAATCAGATTAAAGACCTGACAGCAGGGCGTGAAATTCCAGCCCTGCATCCCACATCATGGGTTAAACACACGACTCGCACATACTCCAGCGACATTTTGGCTCCGTCTGTGCGAGCCAACATGGCGGCAGTTCCTCTGCAAAACTGCAGCCTGTTGTTCTCTTCGTGTTAATAAAGTTTTACGGTAAGGCGCAGGGGCTTATGGGAGCTGTGTCGTCCAATGAAAGTGCAGCTACGGAAGAGCCGGGAGGAATGTGCGGTAGTGAATAGGAATACAGATAATCAGTCTGTCAAAATTAAAACAATTGTTAAACGGAGAAGCGAACCTATACCAGAAAGCTAAGACGATAAGGTACGTCTTTTTATTGAGATAATTATTGCCGTATCGAATTTATCGGCCATAACAAGACAGGAACCCCACGGCCTGCTTGTGTACGGCAACTGAGCACCGTGTTCAGTGGGAGCACTGCACGCTGCTTTGAGTGCGGCTGTGTTGACCGTACGTTTACAATTTAAAAAACATTACACCCACCACACAAGACAGTTCAATGTTTTAATATTCAGTTTCCGGTGTGTGCTTTCGTTCAGATACATTTCATTGTGTGTGGAAGATATGCCCTGTGTGTTTTGTTTATGGCTGCCAAATGTACTTTCATTTTTAACCGTTGACTTCTTCTCTGCAGTTTTGGGAACAAAAAAAACGGCATAGTTTTTTCTTCATCGTCCCATAGAGGAGTCAGGGGAAGATTTCTTATGCAGGGAAAATGGACAAAAGTGAATGTGGTTAATAGCCTGAAACCAGCATTCTTGGAGCTATTGTTGTGTTACAAGAAGTCCTATAGCTTCAGTACAGTAGATGAGGTAGAGATGTGAAGTTATGGATTAAAATTAATTGGAAGACAGTAAGTCTTAGTGCAATTAACCTCTGACACTGCAAACTACCTAACCTGTCCTAAGATCAATGAGAGCAATGGGAACTAGTAGTCTGCATGCATATGTAAGTGTTTCATTCCTTTTCTTTTCTTTTAACATCTGCAAGTTTAATAATTTATAATGTTCGATGTATTTTATGCCAGGGCTGTGCGATGGACGGGGAGGGCTTCGGGGAGCTGCTGCAGCAGGCCGAGCAGCTGGCGGCGGAGACGGAGGCAATCTCGGAACTGCCCCATGTGGAGAGGAACCTGCAGGAGATCCAGCAGGCCGGAGAGAGGCTCCGGTCACGCACCCTGACCCGCACCTCACAGGAGACGGCTGATGTGAAGGCGTGAGTGTGCAACAAGATAAGCCAAATAAACCAAATAAGCTGTAGATGGGAGAGTTGGGCCTTTAGGTCCAGTACCATCCTAGTCCCTCTCCCCCACCAGAGTAATGCTACTTACCCTGATAGTTGTGATGCCCTGAAAACAGGAAGCTGATGGCTGAAATCCAGTCCGTATCACTCTCCCTTTGACACACACTGGGTTTTCTCAGTTGGACGAAAGCTTTCAGGATCAGAGGTGTCACTCAGAGCAGCAGTTTGGGATTGGTTACCGTGCTGCTGCTCTGAGTGACCCTTGCTGCTGGCTGGGCACGTCTATGTGCTGCAGGCATGGTGTGTAGTTTTACACAAGTTTTATTAAGGAACGTGAAGTCCTCAGGCGTAAATTCTCAATGGTCTTTTTTTGACATTGGCAGTAGGTTCTTGACGAGCATTAGTGTAGCTTTTCTGTTCCATTGGCAAGAGGATTTTTTTTTTTTTTTTTTTAAATACTGATACTTCAGCTTGAAATATCATTTTAATATCCCTTAGTACTTTCGCTTATGTGGATTTACCAAAACCCGCTCGTCAAACAGCTTATTATATGTTGGGGGGGGCTCCATAACTGTGGCCCTCAATCACTGTTGACTTCTAAAGTTGACCAAGTTGTAGGTTTATAGTTTGGTTTCTAACCTATAGATGCCCTAAAAAATATTATGTATTCATTTTTTTTTAGCTCTATTCTGTTGGGCTCCAGAGGACTGGATATTTTCCACATCTCCCAGCGGTTGGAAAGCTTGAGCGCAGCAACGACTTTTGAACCTTTGGAGCCAGTGAAGGACACAGATATACAGGTACCAGGCCAAGTTTGTGATGAGACGCTGGGTGCACAGGCATAAGTGTACTGTGTTTATACATTATTTTGCGATGGTTGGACCTGTGTCTGTTAGTTGCCCCAGTGGAATTCCTGCTTTATTCTGGTTTATAAATTCTTTCCTAAAGCTCCTAAACCAAAGTGTCCGAAAACCATTACACAGCTACTACCAAGCAATCTGGGTTGGCTGTGGGGCTGTGGTGCCATCTTAGGCAGACATTCTCAAATTGTGAGCTGGTAAACCTTAGAGGTCCTTGGAGGTAGATGAGGCTGTCCTCATGGAAGCCTGAAAAGCTTTCAGTCAATCAAGACCTTGAGATTTCAAAATAAGCACTGTAACAATGGTCAAATGCAGTTGTTAAACACGTGTTAAATTGTCTATGAACAATTGTCAATATTCCCTACTCTCTAGTAGTCTTTGGTGTTTTCATTTTAGTACTTAACCCATTCTTCACATGAATAGGGGAGGTGAATAGCTGGAGGGTAGGGGACAAGTGGCATTGTTGAGAGATGGTTGTGTTTATATGCTGCTGGTCTGGGCTGTATTAATGCTTGATGTTTTGGTCTGTATTATCATACATAAGTGTAATTACTGGTTTAAATATCAAATGAAAACTATAAAATTGCAAAATGATTTATTGACCCTCCTCTCTTGCTACACTCTTACGCAGGTTATTTCGTCTCTTACCTTGTTGTTGGTGGATTTAGTTTATATGGAATAATTTTGTAAATGGGAACCCAACCTTATTGATGTGTTTTGTGTTTCCTTATAGTTTGTGAGGAAGAGCAGCAACTAAATCCCAGTGTGTGTCTCTTACCACTGGTTGTGGCATTATGGTGTTTTCCCTTGTGGTTTTTGGGGAGGCCAAAAATGCCCCTTAAAGTAGTTTGACATCAGGGAATTTATGGATTAACAGGAATCTATGAAATGGTGTCATGTGATTTAAAAACAAACCTGATGTACAGGCATTAGTGTGGTGTTGCTGATCAAAATGGAGGTGTTGACATTCCACCAGGGCATTCAAGTGAAGACTTAAAATTAATGCATATGAATTTAGGTTGTTTGTAATTTACATATTCATTAGCACTGGTACTCATGAGGGGGTGAAAAACAAATGTCATCTGAATTCCTGCGGTCAAGAACAAAAATCTGAACCCACTTATTTAATTTTCCTGTTGCATTTAAAAGGTGCTTGTGTGGTGTGTGTGATACATATATATATATATATATATATATATATATATATATATATATATATATATATAGATCTGTGTGCGTTTGTTTCCGGGCAGTCGGCATGTTACCAGAAGCACGATGATGTTATCTGTCTAGCAGCTGTGCATTAGTCACCGGTGAAATCCCGGAATTCTGTCACGCTGTGCGTTGGATCATCCTGACCTCTTGATTTCCTCACGGAGTCCATGGGGATTCCTACACCCAGTACACCCTCTCATTGGTTTTGATGCAGGTGGCTGAGTGAGTGAGTGAGCCTTCGAAACCTGAGCCAAGGATGAGACTATCAGACTATCAAACCCAAGAGCGAGGGGAAGACAGAAAAAAGGCAAAAGATGGAGAGAGGGAGAGGGAGAGATCGCACTGCTCTTCCTTTGTGTGACTGTGTGGGGGATGGTAAACGCATACTAATGAGTTAATGGTAGCCTAAAGCAGCTGCCGACTCGGATTCATAAACTGCTGATGTTTCTGCAGAGCTGCAGTGTGTTTGTATCTGGACCTGCAGCCATCACTGCTGCACCAAAAAAAAAAAAGGCGAATGGAACGCAAATGCTGCTCTCTCGCCGTCTGGTCGGGTGTGGAGGCGCTGCAGCTTTCCCAAACTGACCTACACGCTGAATTTGTACCTGCCTTTTATTATATAGCATTTATTTAGGTTTTCTGTGTGTGTTGACATACCCTGTGACAGTATGTGTAGCAAGTCATGGGCATAGATACATGGGACGAGGAGCTCTAATTTTAAAACAAATCTATATATATATTTTCTCAAAATCCATCTGATGAGCCATGCAAATTAGTCACTCTTTCCTGTCCATTGCACCGTCTTCTCTGTAACAACATTTGGTGCTGTGTCTCCAAATGCATAACTTCTCGTTTTAAGATTTTATTTTAATTGCTCAAGGCATTTCCAGTCTCTCTGTGTGTAAAAAGTATTTGTCTTATATGTAATGTATATATGTATACATACAAATTCTAAACATCTCTTCCCTATAAAGCAAGTAGAACTGAGGTTTGCCATTCATTACAAATTATTTTATTCAAGATATTTACAGAATCCTATTGGTCAAGACTCTATAGTTATTGGAAATCATGTTCCTCATGACAATTACTGTGTACTGTATGCTTGTGCTGCAGTTTGTCACAGTTTGCATTGGGTGGGTCGTGCCTTTAAACAGTTGTGGCCCCAGACCTCTGGCCTTGCAGACCTTTGGACCATTGGACTGCAACTTCCCATCCACTTCCCAGAGGCCTCTGTCAGACTGCAGATGCTTTATCTGTAAGTTATGGGCTTATTGGAAGTGCGCTAAGGGCTTGGCACAGCACAGCCTCTCTGCTGGAGCAGTTAAGTGCTTGACGTGGCTGCCCACTGCCCACTTATTGCGGAGCCACGGGACCTGCTTTTGCCTCGGCACTGGCATCTTTAGGTGTGCGTCGCTGCAGCATTTTTTTTTGTTTTACTTAGTTTCTGCCTGTTTTGATGTCATTGAATGCCTTTACAATTAAAAAATGTTCCAGTCTTCAGCCTGGTCCCCCTATATTCTATATTGTGTGGTAGTCTTGCCACAAAGCCAGTGGCATGCACGAGGTTAGGCAAAAAGACCTGCCGGCTATGAGGCACAAAATTGTGCTTATTGTATTAATCAAATATGATCTTCATTCCTCCCACTTCCGCAACTCTCCTTTGTGCTAAACATTGACCTTGGTTCTGCGGTTTAAACTGGCATCTGTAGGTGCCTTTTTCTTTAATTGTTGGTGAATATGTTAATGTAGTCCTGGAGGGTCACGAGTGCAACTTCGTAGGCAGTCATTTTTCAGTACTAATTGTTGTTTGTTATTATAATTGGATTATTATTAGATTCGATGACTAGTGTTGAAGCGCATTCAGTGTTCTGCCCAGTGTGCTGCATGCTGGTTTACAGTACTGTCTGCAGAAAAAGTTTTATTTTGCTTTAATTTCTGAGTAACCAAAAAAACATAAATCTTAGAGAAAGGGAGAGAGAAATCACAGTGGTGCATTAAAATGGCGGAGTCAGGGGGAGAGCCTTCCTCTTCATAAAGGCAACTGTGAGAGGAGAGAGACAGCACTCACACTGGCCACCACAGCATATGCTAATGAGAGCTCTTACAGGAGAGGAAGGAAATAGCTCTACATGTACCCGTATATATTGTGCCACCCCAGTGATGCATGCCTATGCGGTAGCAGCACTTTTGCTCATTAACAAAACATGACAGCTAAAAGGATTATTAGCCTAATTTCAAGACAGGATGTCGGAAGGCATAAAAAAATAAAAGAAATCCATTATCATAATTGCATTGCGCAAGGGAAAAAAAAAGGAAAAGGAAGGAAGGAAGAGAGAGGGAGAGAGAGAAAAGCAGGGGGGGGGAGGTTGGGCAATCTATTCTCCTCCTCCCATACTCTGCTCCCCCCTGATTCTGAGAGTTGACATGGTATATTCCTCTCACAATAAAATACCCCTCACTGAAGCTTCATGTTGCACATCACTTACTGGTTTCAGACCAGTGACCTCTAGTCTGGCAGGAGACACAGCAGCGGCAGGGAGGCAGCGCAGGGCCGTCTTGCCCATACTGGGCTACACCTGAGCTGCCATCCTGCTGTTTTGTTGTCCGTATTCTGAGGTCTGAAAAATGAAATCCAGGCTGAACTGCAGCCTACGATCTTGTACGATACCAAGGAGTACAATAACTTTCAGCAGCGCTGTCGCATATCCACAGCCTACAGCTCTGCAGCCTTCGTATCGAAACTCTGCACAGCTTGCCAAGCCATCTTTAGGTAAGTTTTTTTTTTTTTTTTTCTTTTCTTCCTCTCCCCTCCTGTCATCGGATGCATGTTAACAGATTTGCTTTTCTTCTATTTCTGTTCTCTTAATTGTTGTAATTATTTTTATTTTTATTAAGAACAATTAGCACATTGTGAGGTGATAAGAGACACAGTTATGCTCTACAGCTGTCTGGGATGTCCAGATAAAAGGGTGGGGTTTCTTATGAGAATCATTGTTCTGAATTATAGGAAAATCAACAAAACACAACTGAATGTCTCGTCCAAGACTGATCCTCATAAGATATATTTTTTTAATGAAATGTAACAATTCTGACAATCAGAGCTGGGTATTTGCATTAGATACATAATTTATTTACATGGGTGTTTTTTGTTGTTGTTGTTGCTTTAAATGTATGCGTTTAGGTTTACATATACATACATGTGTTAGAGTGTATCTATATGTACATGTTAATATGTATATATTCAGGTTGGTGTACTTTAGCAAATAGGCTGTTGTATGCTTTATAATGAGATGGATTCATACACATCAACTTTGAAAGAGCCATTTGGTGTATGCAGGTTTTTCGCAAAGTGTAGATTTGCCCAAGACCATACTGTAAAACATTTTTTTTAATTATTTTTTGGCTCACAAGGGGCGAGTTCAGCTGCGGTGTCTGTTCTATCCAGGCTGTGGAAGCTTGACTGTTTTGGCGTGTTCTGGAAAACCGATCAGCGTTCCATTACAAAACAAGAAAAATGCAAATACTCTCCATGTATTGAATGATATGAAGGGAGAATTTGGCAAATGTTATCCCATATGTTTAGAGACTTCTAGAAAAATGGTAGTGTAGCTACTATCTGCGAAAGATGCTAATTTCTCTCTTCACGGGATGTGGCTCACACTGTACTTGCGTATCCCATTTAATTTCACGTTCAGTGTTTTTGAGCCATGCATGGCTGGTAACAATTAAAATGATGCATAGCATGGTTTATTTTTAAGTAAATGTGTATTTCATGTCTTTAAATCGTTTACATTTATAGATTGTTCTAAATTGCATACATACATTTTCTCTCTAGTGCTAAAAATAATGTAAAACATGTATTCTTTCGTGTGACCCCTTGGTTAAGCTCCCTGCCAAGCAAATGACCTGGAATAGCGAGGCAGGAATTACAGATGTAAGTGGAAGGTGGCGGTAAACCCATACTTCATAAGAGTTGTTTTGCTTTGCTGGTAGAAACGGCTTATCGCTGCTTTTTTGACAAATCACCTAATCTGAAAGCGGTTTTAATTTGTCAGACTGAATGCTCTGAGAGAGTTCTAGAAAGTACAGTAATTGATAGTCTGCTCTCCTGGTTACATGGATGGTAATGGCTTGCCATCATTATCAGTTGCGTTAGTGGGAGGGAATCTCATTGTGGACGCCATGTCTTAGGCTCCTCTGCGACGGAGATGGGCTTGGATCTTGCCAAGTGGGCCTCTCCCATGTTGCATCACCAAAAATTATTTATAAAAACATCTGTATATAGTTTGGGGAAAATACATTTAAATAACCTGTGGATTTCTTCATGTAACCCTGAAGAGGGTTCTGTGTTGTTCTCTGACCATCACGATGGGTCTTGTCTGGCTTTTCCTATTCCTTTTTTTTTTTTTTTTTCTGGAATCAGGACTGTGTGCACAAACTAGACCTCGCCCAAACCCACGCAGTTAGCCCTGGTTTCCAATTGCCAACCAGGGCTAGCTTGAACACCGCCCCTGAACATTTTGGGTGGGAGGGTTGATTTCTGTCCATCCCGGACCACAGCCCAGCTGATGTGAATCAGGCCTCTGCTGTGCTTTATGGGGGTGGCTGAATGGTGCAAACCTCTCCCTTTCTCTCGCCCTCTCTCCCCATGTGGGCTTTGTGCCAGTGACGTCCAGTCCTTTCTGTCTTATACAGTGAGATTCAGTGCACACATTGAGCACAGATTTATAAATAAATAAATATAACTTGTTAGTTAAAAAAAAAAAAAACGTGTGTGTGGCGGGGGGTATATTGTGACCGTGAATTGTGACTTGTAGCTTATCCAGAGTCAGGCCTTTGAAATCAAAGATTAACCCAAGTTATCTTTATACATTTCGTAACCAGAATGAATGGAATTACACTTTGAACTTGTATGTATGTATGTATTTATTTTTTGGTTTATATTCAGCTCAGGTCTTACCCAGAGTTAAAAACTGAGATCTTGGTCACAAGCGAAATGTCCAGAAGTCTCAGGTCCCAGTTTGTTGAAGGCAACTACCCCTCCCTCCCATTGCCTTGATTGTGCACTGGGGGAGGCAGAAAGCCACTGCAGTGTCGCACTTGCCTTGTGGAGAGCTGCCCATTGAAAATGCAGGGGCACCACAGACTGGAACCAACTGCATTGCCATTGTGGGGATCTTGGGGAAGGAAGAGGACCCACTCTGTTGAATTGGGGTTAACCATTTCACCTGCCCTCCATGCGTAGAGGTGCCAGAGACGGGGAAGAGCCTGGTCTTTCACCCATACTGGAGTCGACCGTTTGACCACAAACCACTTCTTATAATTTGCCTATAATATGATGTCTGGTAATTAGTTTAGCATGTACTCTACTTTCAGTAAAGCTTTTATTCCCAGCCATTAAATAAGACTGTGCCTTTGCTGTTTTGCTCAGTCTTTTACCCACGCATTTCCAGCACTGACAGGGTGCAGTTCCCTCTTCCTGCCCTGGGTGTCTGTAAGCCCACCAGAACAGCCTGGCTTGCAGAAAATTCCACGGCCTTCCCAGCTGACAATCAGATTCTTATCAGATTGTTCTGCGGAAGGTTCACTCATCCCTTTAATATTCTAGAAGGGTGATGGTGCCTCCGAATGGATCCTGATTACTGGAGACAGTTGGGGAGGCTTGTGTGTGATGCACCATAAAGTAGGTTATTAAATTAACCCTTTCACGTCTGTGTGCCTCCAGGGCTTCCTGAAGAACGAGCGAGACAATGCGCTGCTGTCAGCCATCGAGGAGTCGCGGCGGAGGGTGAGTGGCAGCCTGCAGTGTGGGGGCGATGGTGCAGTGGGCAGAAGCCGGGCCCCTCTGCGTCTGGAGACGGCTGCAAAGAAAGGATGGGTTTAGTTTCTGTGTTCCTCCCAAAAACGTGATGAGTGCCACCGCCCTGCCCCACCCTGACAGCAGTTTGGGTGGCATGGTGGCACTGTATTGTTCCTGTGCCTTGTTTTCCCCACACGTCTCTGTATTTCAGTATATCATACATACAAGTGTTCCTAAATTGACACCTCTGAAAACTCATATAATGTCTACAGCCCCCCCCACTGATTTTGGGGGGAGGCGTTTCACCAGCCGCTTATGAGTGACATCCTACAGGCCGCATGCTCGAGGCCACGCCCTCTGCTGCACCAAATATACACCAACATTTTATACAGTGGAGGGGGGACGGCGGGAAGGGGACTGATAACTTGGGAGATAAAACTAAAAATATGAGCTGAAGCTTAAACATGAAATGGCTGATAACACAATATGTGAGCCTGTTACTTGATCCGCTTCAAACAAAGGCTGATGAATAGAACAGTTCATGTTTGGTAAGGCCAGTCACTTGTTCTCTAACACCCAACATCACGAGCAGGGCTGAGGATGCGGGCTGTACTCTGGCATGGCTACATTGCCAGATCAGCCTTTTCTGCAGCTTCTAGACAATGATGTGCAGGATCCTGAACACGGTTGAGCCCGTTCTTCTCTCAGAGTCGCGGCCAGCTCACGTTGGCGTGGCGAAGGCAGTCCGCGCCACAGCTTACGTACAAGATCTTGGCTGCCAGCAGTCGACAGTGTAGCACTGCCCAACCTGACGCCCTGATTGCCCGGTTTATCTATACAGTACTCCTTCTCAAATGCGACATTTCCCTTGATTGATATTCAGCTAAATATAAGACCTTATTACCTTGTTACTAATATTAATACTAATATTTCTCTGCTAATATTCCCCATTCCTCCTCCTTCTATTACGTAAAGTTCATGCCAGTTTAATTAGAATCCTTTTGCAATTATTAAGTGTTCCCAAGGTGTGACAATTAATAGAAAAATGTCTTCAGACCGTAATGAGGTCCAAGCTAAATCGGGAGCAGTGGAGTCCTATATAGCGCCGGTTTCCCTCACTTGGCGTTTTGTTAATCCCAGCGGATCGGACCTAGTTTGGAACCTCCTTGTTGCCTCCCAAGGACAAGCAGCGGAACACAGTTAATCTTTTCCCAGCATGGATTTTATTGTGTTTTATTTTTAATATGCTGTCAAATAAGACCCATTATACATAACTCTAGAGACCTGGACCTATACTCTTTGGTCACTTTTTTTTTTTTTTTTTATGCATCAGCTGCTTTCCATTAACAGTGAGGCTGTGTGTTTAATTATTCAGCAGTCAGATAAGATCCACAGGAAGTGGGAACCTCATTCAAACTCTTATCTCCATTATTTTTAAATGACAGGCAGTCAGAACCTCTGAACTACTGCTTGTAGTTTTATAGACAATAAATAATCTGGAGTCTCTTTATTCCTACTTATATTTCTCTCTCTCTCTCTCTCTCTCTCTCTATCCCTTTCTCCCTTTCTTTTTCTCACCCTCCCTCCCTCAGACATTCCTGCTGGCGGAGGAGTATCACCGCGAGTCGATGCTTGTGCAGTGGGAGCAGGTGAAACAGCGGGTCCTGCACACCCTGCTGGCCGCTGGGGAGGATGCACTCGACTTCAGCCAGGAGGCAGAGGTCAGTCAGCCTTCCACTGCCTTTTGTGGGAACTGGACTAGGACAACATCTCGTTGTTGCCCACAGCTCCATCCCGTTCCTTACACACCCCTTGAAGAGATGCTGTCTGTGATGCCAGTGGATTTTGTGCAGCTGCTGGCGTCACAGTTCAGTGGAGTGGAATCACCAGGGGGTGGGGGCGGGGGATGTAGGGGATGAAGGAATTCTTCTTGCAGTACAGATTTCAAGCACAAGCTATTAAAGTTATTTTCACCCCAAAAAGCAAAAAGCCAGCCTTGTGTGGCCCGTTTTAATTATTAACAAGTGGTTAAATTTTGCATGTGTGACCTGCCGTTCACTCCCACCGTAAGCCTTCCCTCACCCCCCGCGTTGCCCCAAAGACTGATACAGACTGGGGGGGGGTATTCCTCACAGCTACGTGCTGTATTTCTAGCCAGGGACCCCAGAGGCATTCGCCTGTAGATCCTGCACTGCTCTCCTATGAAGGACGGCTCCAAAGTGTTTCTTCAGAGTAATGTGGGAACCACAGGAGACCACCGCTGGGCACAGTAACCAGGCCAGTTGCGCGAAATAACAAGCAAGAACACTTCAAAAAGAGCCGCCACCGTATCTCCAGGACTGAGACTGGGATAAATCATCCCTTTGAAGGAAGCAGATAACTCGTTAACTCGGTAACTGTACCCTATGTATTTGCAGCCCAGCTTCGTGAGTGAAGTGGGGGCTCCTGGCCGCAGTGCCCTGGACAATGTGGAGATGGCCTATGCGAGACAGGTAAGATGCACCTTTCAGTGCCCTCGTAACAGGTGTCATACATCACCAGGTCTGTCATACCTGGTGCACTGAATTCCCATGTGTGAACGTGTCAAACCACGACTTCGCATGGATGTCATATTTACATTTTGGTTAATTTATCTGTGTGTTATATTTTCGTTAGTATGTGACGTGTGAGTTTGTATGAGGTTGAAGGTGCTTTGAACGCACTCCTGTGCCCATGTGCCCCTGATAGCTCCCGCACTGTGATGTCTGGCAGCACTCTAATCCGTGCCGAGCACCAGAGTCTCGTGCACAAACTAGGGCATGCTCTTCTTACGTAAGCTAGCGCTGCTCCACAAAGGCTTGTGACTGACTGACTGAGGGAGGGAGAGTGTGTGATGGGAATGACTCTCCGACATGCTTTAGTGAACAGAACCAGGTAGGGGGGGCACCCATCAGCCCTGCAAGTCTAGTCTTCATGGAGCCAATTTCTTGGCTAAATCACTTTTAGTGGTTGTGTTACTCTGTTTAATCAATTCATTATCTATTTATTTCTTATTTGTTATACCCCGGCAGATTTACGCCTTCAACGAGAAGATCGTGAGCGGGCATCTGCATCCCAACCTGGGGGATTTGTGTGCCTCCGTTGCCGAAAGCCTGGATGACAAGGTAGGCCCACTGCTGGCCCAGTAGAACCCATTGGAACCCTGTGAACCCCTTTTACTGTTTCTTACACACTCCTTTAAGGAAGAGCATCCTCCGGTGCAGGAAAGCCACCCAAATGGGCATCCCGAGACACACGCTCCTTACAAGATCACTGAGCCCCAGTCTAAGGAAACTCATACTGAGTAATATCTTAGAAGCTCCTGCAACAAAGTGCACTCTGACTGCAGTGATGTCAGCAGAATTGCACCCCCCCCACCACATTATGCGTTTATCACAATACATGGTCTGTATGGACCCAATCATTGCAAGCATTCCCACACAGACTGCCCACCACCTCCAGTTATTTAGTCTGGAGTGGCATCAGGGAGGCTGGGTGGCCCCCCACCCACAGGTGTGTCTGAGCTGCTGATTGAGCTCTGTATGTGTCCTGCAGAACGTGATGGACATGTGGACAATGGTGAAACAGATGACCGACGTCCTGCTGGTCCCGGCCAAAGAAACCCTCAAGAGCCGCATTGCTGTGGAAATGGAGATGGGCTTCGTCAGGCAGGCGCTGCAGTTCCTGGAAAACAGGTCAGGGGACCAGAGGAGGGAAGGGAAGGGGTTAGAGGGAGGTGAGAGGATAACAGGAAGGAAAGGTACAGAGGGAGAAGGAAGGAGGGAATGAGAGAGCAGACAGGAGAGGGAGGGCAGTAGACAGACAGACAGACAGCCTTCTGTCAGTCATCGAGGGGCAGGCGGTGCGGTGTGCTTGTGTTGCAGAAGTGGGCCGGTACGTCATTCTATATCCACACCAGTTTACAGTCCATCCGTCCGTCCGTCTGTCCCAACACTGAAATATGCTCCTAATCCTGATGCAGTTGAAGAAAAGCAATGCAGAGCACACAGCGTCCAGCTCTCACACTGGGCAGTGGGGCCGGGGGGCTCCTGACACTAACACACTCGTACCCTTCATTCTTCCTGCTGCAGCTACAAGACCTACACCATGGTGACGGTGTCTGGGAACCTGTACCAGGCCCAGCTGGGTGGCGTGCCGGGCACTTATCAGCTGGTCCACAGCTTCCTCAACATCAAGCTGCCAGGGCCCATGCCAGGAATGCAGGTAAGCACACGGTTTGGCAGGATCGGAGCCGCAGGGTTGGTGCCAAGGCCGTCGCGCATTGCAGAGGGAGGCATGAGAGGGCACTGCAGCATGCCCCCTCCCTGCCGGGCTGTCTGAGTGGCCATGACGCCAGCAGCTGCCAGGAAAATGTTTTGCATTTTCATTCACCCAAGGTTTTCTGCGCTTTTGATAATTTGTCGTCTTAAGCTTCTGTTGAGTCCAGCTTCAGTCATCATCCCTCGTGTTAAATTGTTGAATTTCATTCGTTCATTTATCATTTCTGTGATTAATAATATGCATCTTTATGTAGGGTTCAGTTTAGTGCTGTTTTCCTCATCTTCTCTCCCTGCCCAGGCTGCTGTCTGGAATCGCACTCATTGTTGTCTCTCTCCAGGATGGGGAGGTGGAGGGGCACCCAGTGTGGGCTCTCGTATACTACTGCCTGCGCTGTGGAGACCTGTCCGCTGCCATGCAGGTGGTGAACCGAGCGCAGCACCAGCTGGGCGAGTTCAAGAACTGGTTCCAGGAGTACATGAACAGCCCTGACCGCCGGTGAGCCCCGACAACCTGCCTTTGCCAGCAGGGTGCCCAACACATCTGCTTCCTGTAAGAAAGGAAAAAGAAAAAAAAAAAAAAACTCTTGGTGTCCTCGTTCAATGTAGGACGTGCCAGAGGTTTATATTGTAAACCAGCGTGGGCTCACAAAGATGCTGGGGTGGGGCTGGAGCCGGAGGAAGGCAGAGATGAAACGGTCTGTCTAACCCGCTCTGCTTTAAATCCCTTCCACTCCGCAAGCGCTCGTACTGCTGCTCGAGCCACTGCAGTGAAGGAGGACCGGCTCGTAACGAGACAGCGAACGTGTCATTGAGCAGTTAATTATAGTGATAAGACTGACACGAATAAAGGGGCAGGCTAAAGCCAGCTGATGCCGGCTGTGCCAATTGCTTGGATTCCCTTGTAAGGCCCTAAGGATAATTGATTGATAGGTTGATGGCAGGTAGAATGATGTACAAGTCATTTTGGGCATATTTCTGGTTCATCACTTGTCTTCAGTCGGAACCCTTTCACTGTTAAATTGAAATACTTAAGTGGAAATGAAGATACGCACACGCACTGAAGACTTTTGCTGTTGGGTTCGTGTCTCGGCCCCCGGATCGAGTGACTCTGCCCAGCACTCTGATTTCATGCTCTCTCTCCCTCCCCGGCAGGCTGGCCCCCACCACGGAGAACAAGCTGCGGCTGCATTACAGACGGGTCCTGCGGAACAGCGCTGACCCGTACAAGCGAGCCGTGTACTGTCTGATTGGCAAGTGCGACATCGCTGACAACCACGGGGAGGTGGCCGACAAGACCGAGGACTACCTGTGGCTCAAGGTTTGTACCGATCGTATTTTACAAAGACGGCGTACGGGCAGGACTGATAAATCGATTAATGACTGTACTGTACGGTGGAGTTAATGCCTGCTGTTCTGTGTGTAGCTCAACCAGGTGTGTTTTGAGGACGACACCAGCAGCTCCCCCCAGGACAGGCTGACGCTGCCCCAGCTGCAGAAACAGCTGCTGGAGGACTATGGTGAGCTGGCGTCTCGGCTGCTGGCCTGTTGGTCTTCAGCGTTTGTTACTGTGGTTGACAATGCTTCTCTTCTCTGTGTGCGTTTATCTTGTGTCTGAGATGACGTTGCAAAGCTGCAATGTGTTAAATTACACACACAGACACAAGAAGTTAAACCATTAAATAAACATAAAATGTTACTTTTTTGCCTTTTCACAATAAATGTTGCTCTGCTTGTTGTACCCTGCACATCAGTGTGGATTGGAGACCAATTCCACTTAATTAAACCTTGTGTCTAGCGCGAACGGGTCATCCTGCAGGAGTAATTCTGTGTGCGTTTGTGTTGTTTATCTTCTCAGGGGAGTCGCACTTTGCGGCCAACCAGCAGCCCTTACTGTACTTCCAGGTGCTGTTCCTGACTGCGCAGTTCGAGGCGGCCGTGGCGTTCCTCTTCCGGGTGGAGCGTCTGCGCAGTCATGCCGTGCACGTGGCCCTGGTGCTGTACGAGCTGCGACTGCTGCTCAAGTCCTCGGGGCAGAGCGCCCAGCTGTGTGAGAGAAACCTCCCCTCTGCTCCACCTCTTTCTGTTGCAAACTCTCCCCTTCTCCCCCCTCAGCTGTCTGTCACTGGCCCCCTCTCTTTGCCGTCTGTCACTAACTGTCTCTCACACTCTTTCTCCTCTCTGTCTTCCATGTCTCACCATATCTTGCCTTCATGCAGCACATCTGAAATCCTGTCTGTGATACTCTTGGTTGCCACCAGGTAGTGCTAGAGGCTGGACTTTAGCTGAGTAGCTTCCTGTTGTTCATTACAGAACATCTTTCTATTGCAGTGAGTCAGGTGCCTGGGGACCCCCCCATGATTAGACGGCTCAATTTCATCCGCTTGCTGATGCTCTACACACGCAAGTTTGAGTCCACGGACCCTAGAGAAGCTCTGCAGTACTTCTATTTCCTGAGGTGTGTTTATTGTACTGTTCATATGCTTATTTATGGGATTTAAATATATTTTTGGTTACTTGCACGGGGTTAGAGATTAAAAACTCAGAGTTCACTTGAAAAATAGTTCAGTTGGTGCCGGATGATTTGGGCTCAGGATTTGGCCTCAATTCTGGTGCTGAGTCTTTTAAATAGCCTCTCTGCTGCATGCGTTCTGGGTGGGGCTGGAGGCATTATGGAAACATCTGGAATCATGTCCCCCCGTGTCTCCCTGCAGGAATGAGAAGGACAGTCAGGGGGAGAGCATGTTCCTGCGCTGTGTCAGTGAGCTGGTGATCGAGAGCCGGGAGGTGAGTGCGGGCGAGTCGGCACTATGCCGCGGGGTAGCAGGGGTTCATCTCCATTATCTTGTTTGTCAACATGACCGTTTCAGCCCAAGGGCTCAGATTGCTGCTGACGCTGCTCTGTTTTGTTTTTTTAATCAAGGCATTAATCTGTACACACACACACACATATATATTATTAACATCTGTATCACTTATTCAGATTGTTTTAATTTATTTCCCAGTTTGACATGCTGTTAGGTCGGCTGGAGAAGGACGGCAGCAGAAAGGTAATTAAAATCTCCTCCATTAGAAGAGAATTATCTGGGAATTTGAAGTGCTTGTTTGATTATTCAATATAAAAAAAAAAAATGTTTTTATCTCCCATTTCAATTCTGTCAGCCTGGAGTCATAGATAAATTTGCCGGAGACACCACAGCCATTATAAGCAAAGTTGCGCTTGAAGCCGAGAACAAGGGGCTGTTTGAGGAGGCTGTGAAGCTGTACGAGCTGGCCAAGGTGAGGTTAAAAAAAGTCTTCTGGGTTCTGTGTGATACGTCACCCTAGGGAGAGTCCCTGTGAAGCCTTGGTTGACCTTTACCGAATCTGCATGCTACACGTGTCCCGGAGCCGTCCTGAGTCGTGTGCTTTTGACAGCGAGATTTAAACGCATGCACTCCCAGGTGTCGTCATTTCTAAATGTGACGTATATGCGTGGCTGTACCGTGCTTTTCTGTCTACGCTTCTGTACTCTATGCAGGCTGGCTATGTCTTTATTCAGAGCTGAAAGACTAACCCCCAGCCGTGACATTTCAGCCCCTTAGTACCGAGAGACCTGTACCATATGGACAGAGACCATGCTCTCTAGGCTTCAACCAGCATTTATATACAGTATGGATACATATTGAATAATGCATCTGTTTCAATGAAGCAATTGATTAATTCTGTAAAGTATATGTTTAAAATGTGCAAACTATCACTATGAATTTGAAAGTCATTACAAGGAAGAGTGTGTGGATAGAAGCTCAGACTTCAGCTTGGACATCCCTCTTGTCTAAGCAGTGGTCTTTTTCTCCGGTGCAGAATCCCGACAAGGTCCTGGAGCTGATGAATAAGCTGTTGAGCCCCGTGATCTCCCAGGTCAGCGCGCCCCAGTCCAACAAGGAGCGGCTGAAGAACATGGCGCTGGGCATCGCAGAGCGGTACGCTGGCCCCGGGGTCACTGTGTCCAGTCTATTTGTCTGTTAATCTGTAGGAAGGCTTTGAACCAGACATCGGGGTTTCTCAGGCTTTGCTAAAAACTGTCAATGTTTTTCTCTGGTTGTGCCATGTAACTACTGCAGTGTTTTTGTGGATTTGTGTAAGTGTATCTATATATAACAATCGGTGACACTCAGTGGGGTAGTTCATCTTTGAATCTGGAAGGAGTGATAATTAAAAGGTTCAGCCACAGTAGGTTTGTGTCAGGTGGAGCTGTGGTTCCCTCCGTCCTGTGCGGTCCTTCCACTCTCCATCCCCTGTGTTTGTCTAGAATCCTCTCATTGCATGCAAGTCATTGGTATAAAGTCTCCATTGTCCCGTGTTCTCACAGGACGTACTGCAGTAAAACCTGTGAACGTCCCACTGAGCTGCAGCTGACCAGGGCCTAATACTGCGCACTCTCTCTCTCTCTCTCATGCAGCTATAGGACTCACGGCATAGCTGGAGAGAAGTCTGTGGACAGCACCTTCTACCTCCTGCTGGATCTCATCACATTTTTCGATGAGTACCACGCAGGGCACATCGACAGAGCGTATGACGTGAGTCCCGAGATCAGTTGTTTGTAGTGCTATGAGATCTGTGGCACAAAAAGCAAAAGCACAACTGTAGATCATATCTCATTGACTCCCAAGAGAGATCTGTTAATTCATTATATTTATGTCCGTGCCTCCATGCAGGTGATGGAGCGGTTGAAGCTGGTCCCTTTGAGCCAAGATAGTGTGGAGGCCAGAGTTGCTGCCTTCAGGAATTTCAGTGACGAGGTGAGACTTTTATTTATTCATTTATTTTGTATATATTTATCCATGTATGTATTTTCTCTGTACCCTCTAATCTCTCCCCTGTTCCCTCTCTCCCCCTCCTTCTCTCTTAGGTGCGGCACAACTTGTCGGAGGTGCTGCTGGCCACCATGAACATCCTGTTCACGCAGTACAAGAGGCTGAAGGGGGCCGGTGCCGCCACCCCTGGCCGGCTGCAGCGCTCCATGGAGGACAGGGACTCGGTGAGCCGGGGCACATTCCCACATTCCCGGGCTGTCCTGGATGACTGTTCGATAAGGGGCATAAACGAGAGGGAGAAATGCATATTGCAGTGCCTTGGGTCTTTGTTTCAGGGAAATTAAGGGGGTGGGGCAGGGGGGGAAGGGAGGAGGAATGGAGAGACCCTCAATTGGTACATCGGCCTCGATTGGTGTGGCCCCCTACAGCTGCGTTCGCCCCAGAATCTCATTCAGGGGTTTGATGATGCGAGAGATCCTCAAGGATTTGTAAGAACGCTGCCCTTGACATTAAAATTGGCAATTAAAAGGAAGTAATAGCATTTATTTGTTTTAATATAATGTTATGTATTTCTTTATTTCCCCCCCAGGAGCTGCGCAGTCAAGCTCGCGCCCTGATCACCTTTGCTGGAATGATCCCCTACCGCATGGCTGGAGACACCAATGCCAGGCTGGTTCAGATGGAGGTCCTGATGAACTGACTTCTTCTCTCTCTCCCTTTCAAACCCTCTGTTCTTTTAGGGTAACGCTTCCCCTCCCCCCCGCCAGATTTCTGTTTTGTATTTTTCACCAATTTAAATAAAAAAAAAAAATGCTTTAGTTTACTTTTTTTTGTTTCATGATCATTTATTTATTTCATTTGCGTTCTAATGAGTTCAGTTTCTGTGTGTGTGTTTGTTTTGGTTCTTTGTGCTTTTTTTTTTTTTGTCCTTCAAAGTCATCAAAGTCGTTCCCGAGTTATCTGCTTGCTCACAGCGTTTTGAGTTTCACATCGCAGTCCCAGTGCTCTTGTCATGTCCGTATCGCTCCTCAGCGGCAGTGGGAGGCTGTCCTCGTGTTCACTTACCTCTTTGATTGCTGTTGCTCAGGTGCGGCCCACGGTAGCTAGATTGCAGTTTTGTGTTCTCATCCAGAAGAGACTTCTGACTCGTCTTTAAGAGCACAGGTGATGTGTGATCTGTACATTAATCCACGCCCTTGAAATACCAAAGCTTGCCCTACTACTGTTCATATTAAAACAGACATTGTGAAGATGGGAAGCTGCACTGCACCTGTTTGTTGCAAAGACAGTAATAACCCTAGCTGGGTTTGGCACAGAAGGCTTTCACGAGTGGAGGGTTTAGACTACAGTGGGATTGGACTCGCACTACTTTTTTAATTTTATCTTCAAGATGTGTTCCGTTTTAGTTTTGTTGTTTTACACCTGAGGACACCAGAGGCAATATTTGCAAATCTTTTTGTTTTTTGTTTTTTTTCCCTTATGCAAATTTGCAAATCTGTGGAAATAAGTATTTACACAGCCTTGACAATGCAAATGTATTCAGATCCCAGCACCAGTAAGTCTATAGTATAAAGGAAAAGCAGACTGCCTTTTTTTTTTTTTTTAGTTTAGTTTTTCCCCTTGGGGCGTTGGAGGAATGTATGGATTGATAGTACTGGATTGATGTTAACTGGTATTTCCTGATGTAGCCAGTAGGTGGCAACATACTGTTAATAGGAAGTGTAATGTAATAGAAGATGAGTGCCTGTCCTAATAGTCTTATTAGTCTAAAAGACTATTAAATACCAGATGTTACACCACGGGAATGGCCTGCTCCCTCAAAGGGGTAGATTATATGCAAAACTGTATTTATGTCATTCCTGTAACGCAAAAAAGCACCAGTGTTACCTGGAAATGTTTTCAGGACAGTCATGCAGAAAATTATTCTCTGTTCTCAGAAAGGTATTCCTGAGGGCTTGAGTTAGCTAGTTACTCCCTTTTAAAATGAAGACAGTCCATTAAAACCAGACTCCTGGTTGACAAAACCCCCACTTTCTATGAAAATTAAGCTCAAGCTAGTGAGACTGGAGGGAGAGGCCCTTTAAATGGCCAGCCCTGTCTCTGCTTTTTCATTTGTTTTTATTTTGAATTGAAGACTTGGGGTCTGTGTGTCTTCACAGCAGAAAGTAGCTTTTTGTGTGAGATTGTGTTTATGTGAGTGTGCTTGCAATGTTTACCTGTTGCATTTCCCGGTCCCCACTAAACGCTTTGAGTGTAGAAAAGACGGGGCTCCCTTGCTGCGTGGCTTGTGAATCTGTGAGATCTGTGATTTTATTTACAGGTGAAGTCTGCATTTCACACAAGTGCAGGGTAACATTACAAAAAGTCAAACAAAAGTCAGAGATGCATGTGCATGGAAGGGCAGGAATGCGCTGCTGTTGGCAGATTACAAATATTGAAATGGCTGTTGCTCGATGCCTCGTACCCAGGGCCTGCGTCAGGGAGCGAGCACCCTGTGTTGCACCACGGAAATCTGGCGGCTGTGAAGAGCCTCACTCTGGCCAGGTGTGGCTGCTGCAGCTGGTGTTGTGAATCAGGCCGACGCCACACACCTGCTCTTACCCGGCTATTTCACAACACCAGGGTGGCACCACACCACTGACTTCAGGATGGGACGCAGCCCCGGAGCAGAACAGCCGCCTGCAAAGAACGAGAACTGTACCTGTGAGCGCATTGCACTGGAGCGCCCGCCTCAGCTGTGCTGTGCTGAGAGTGTGACTGTGCAGGTCTATCTGTGGGGGGGTGTGAGAAGGAGGGCGTTAGAGTACATGGCCCCAAAATCCCAAGGACCCACACTTGCAAAACTTGTTCTCTCATTTACTTCTCTTCTGCTGCCCAATGTATCCTGCATACTGGGAAAACTGACCTGACATGTTGACTGCCCTTTTTGATCAATAAAATCAGTACACAAAGAATAATGTGCTGGTGCATATTTTGTTTGTTTGTTTGTGTGTTTGATTCTATTTCTTGCTTATTAGTTTTAAGTGAGGGGACATATTGATGTAATTTAATAAGCTTTTTTTTAGAATCTGCCCAGAATTTGTATTTATTGTACTTAAAATAATGAAGTTTTTTACTATATGATATTTATTATACATATTCTATCTCTTATTTTCTTTTAACAAAAACAATGATTCAATCCAGTACAGACCTACAATAATATAGCAAAGCCAAGTAACAGTTATGAATATGCACTCCTGTGAATCTCTCCACGGGTGAGCTGGTTTACTGTGGCCAGGAGAACAAGACACCAGAGCATGTGTAACGGAACAAGTTAATGAGAAACAAAATGTTCTTTTCTGCAGTGATGTAAGACAGATTTACTGAACTGTAACTTCCTTTTCATGATTAATCGGCACTTTGTCACGGCCAGCGGTGACGGAGCGAGAGATGCCAGACAGGCGCCTGTGTCTCCCCTCCTCTGTAGAGGCAGAGAGAAACTTTAAATACTCTAACATAACTCAAATGACTGTCAAACTGTCGCAGTCTGTCATACTAACTGTTAGTTTTGAAACAGTTTTCATCTAAAATCACAAAAACCCAGTGGAGTGCCTGGGGGGGAATCCTATGTAGACTTAAGCGGTTCTCCACAAATTATTCTTTGCCTTCAGTCAGACAGATTGCTTTGTGTTATTTTATCTCTGGTGAAATAAAACCCAGAGAGAAACATTACTGGCTGAGCACCATTACAGAACACACACAAATTAACATTACACTGGGACCCAAAGTTAAGACATTATCAGGTTTTCTGGAAGTGCAGTTTTAATCATAGAAAAAGACTGGTGACTGATCTTGATTTGACCTTTTTGCACAGCCCTTTTGAAGCTCTAGAACTGAATGTGGAATAATATTATGGGATGTACAGGCATTCTGTGGCACACCATGGGAAAAAGTACATTACAGTGCAGTGAGATCATGGTAAAATCTGATGCAGCCCTTGGGAAACCATGGCACAGTGTGAGTCTAGGGATAGGAAACCACTGTGAGGATTGAACTTGTTAAGCTGTCATGATGGACTGGTTTAAAATATTCTATGGTGATCCTTCCATAGAACTGGAGATTTCCTATGGAACTATGGTGCCCTGTTCAACTCCGAGGCCCACTCTAAATTCTGCTGGCTTCCATTTCGTCCTGACAGTGGTCCAGCTTGCTAGCTGGTTCTCTCCTGTTTGCCCCTTGTGACTTTGTCAAGGCCTTTATCAGAGTGCAGATCTTGGAAGGTAACTGAGGCGTTTCGCTACACAATCTCCTTGTGGCTGAAATCGCCCCACGGTGGTAATTCCACCCCTCCCCCCTGAGTTAGGGGAAATTTCCAGGCCCATCCTGCCAGGCACGAGCTGTGAGTAACATGGTGGAAGAAAAAATGTAAATAAAAAATTAAAGCAGTTTTCGCTGGTTCGACGGGGTATAAAGCCCTTCTGGTCTCCTCAGCTTTCCCATTTCATCAAACTCTCTCCTTGGCTTAATGGTGTGAGCTGGGTATGGCCGACGTCCCACAGCCCGCAACGATGGTCAATGGAGGCCAGCTGTCCCCACGAGGGCGATTCCAGGACCGCTCCTTTGTGGGTGAGGATGACTCCAAATCCAATTATGAGAAGTCGGGGAGCAGAGTCAACAGCCTGGTGTCTGAAAACCCCTCATTCTCAATGAGCCCCTTCGGCTACAACACACTGGATGCCGTGCCCAGCCACGAACACTACGCCAACACTGAGGTCCCTGGAAGAGTCCGCAAACAGAGGCCATCGCTGTTCCAGCTGACTATCGGCACAGAGGTGAGAATACAGTTCTCCAGCATTTCTCTCCTGCACAGGAGGAGGAAGGGCCGTAAGCTGCAGAGTGCACAAGCTTCAGCAGACCCCTGTTGTTATAGAGGTGATAGAGACATCTGTCTTGAGTATTCCCAGGGTGATCTCAAATGTTCCTCGGGTGTTTGCTTTGCAGCTTCCCACGCACCTATAAGATGCACACATTCAAGTGTGTGGAGATGATGAAAAAACGAAATGTGGGATATTTATAGAGATTTTCCTCTAACTATAATCTGTTGTGTGCACCCTTTATTCATTACTCTCAACCCAGGTCAATCTGAAGCTGTTTTATTTTTGTTTTGTTGAGTCTATGATGATGTCCTGTCCTGTCCTCTGTCCCCCAGGAGGACAGCTGCCCCCCGCCGGTGTACAACGACGTGAAGAGTGAGCAGGTGGATGGGGGGAAAGAGGAGGAGGGGGAGCAGGCTGCTGGGCTGATCGTGGAGCCTACGCGGTTCGGCTGGGTGAAGGGTGTGATGGTAAGGCTGGGACCGTTAAAATTACCAATAACCTACTCTTGGATGTGCGACACAATGGCCATGTTCCGCTTTGTGGGATTAACCTAAAAGATATATATATATTTTCAGAGACATTGACAAGATGCCCAGCCAAAGCTTTTGTTATGTTTTATTTTGCTTTGAAGTTTGTGCCTAGGCTAACTTCTGATATGCAGAATTTAAACTTGCCGATCAATGACCTTGGCACCTCTGTGAAATACACCATCTGTGAGACTGGACAGGTGCCTCTTGTCCCAGCTGTTATAGTCAGTGAGTTTGTGCTTTCTGAGGATGTTGTCATTGATGTTGCTTTCACTCCATGCACGGCCTGGGCGATCCCATGGCATGTGGGTCAGGGCTGACTTCCAAGTCCTGGAGAGAAAGTAATGGCTGTTATTTCTCTGCTCTCCAGATCCGCTGCATGCTCAATATCTGGGGCGTCATCCTCTACTTGCGTTTGCCCTGGATCACCTCACAGGCAGGCATTGGTATGTGTGTGCCAGGGTGTACAAATGTACTGGGGCAGACCAAAGCTCAACACGTAAGAATGCTACAGGATGTTCCCCAGACCTGCTGCAGTAAAAAACTTATTTGGCAACACTTTTTTTATTTCTGTGGGTAAAGTTGCACAGTTTTGTAATCTAACATAAGGTCACTATAAATATTTGTGAGACACCAAAGTGCTATTTCTCAGAGGTTGCATTTCTCTAAACCAGCAGGTCACATTAATAAATAAAAGAGGGGCGAGAGTCAGTTGCTGGGAAATAGTCTGTGTGCTGGAGTGAGATCCTGCTGTGCTGAGGATGGAGCAGTGCACACCGGCTGTCTGTGTAGTGTGTTGTTGCCTGCCTGGCAAAGGGGTTGTGAATTTGCCACCAGATTGTATCACTGTCCATCTTCTAAGTCCCATTTCCACCCTCAGGGCTGACCTGGATCATCATCCTGCTGTCTTCCTGTATCACCGGCATCACCGGACTGTCCACCAGTGCCATCGCCACCAACGGAAAGGTCAAAGGAGGTACGGCTGCTCTCCTCGCCCATGTGGGCCAAGCCGTGATTGTCATGCTGTTCTGAAGGGGTGACTACCTTGGTCACGGAGAGCTGTGTTGTGGTCATTTTGAAAGGCAGACAGACAGGCAGACAGGTAGACAGACAGACAGGCAGGCAGGCAGGCAGCTTGGCAGGAAGACAGGCAGGTAACATTACTTGAAATTGTGCTGGTGCTGCAGCTGAATGCCAGCTATGGCAATTACTGGGCTGCTCTCTGCTTCCTCAGTAAAAGGAGTCTCCCCTTCTCCTTCACTCCGCAGGCGGGACATACTTCCTGATCTCCCGCAGCCTGGGGCCGGAACTGGGTGGCTCCATTGGGCTTATCTTCGCGTTCGCCAATGCTGTGGCCGTGGCCATGCACACTGTGGGCTTCGCCGAAACCGTGCAGGTTCTCATGCAGGTCAGGAGGAGGCATGGGGGTTGGGGAAGTGGGCAAACATTAATCGGCTATTAGTTAGCAGCTATTTAGTTGTCAGCTTTCTGTTTTCTGTTTTGATTTAAATAATTAACCTGAATTTGATGTGCCAGGCAAAGTCTTTGAGGAACAGTTCTTTATTTGCATTGTAAGGGAGACCACTTCTGATATTGGGGTTGTTTTCAGTCACCGCTTTTTTGTTAGCAAGTACATATAAATTTGACAAATATGGTTAGTTTTGGGGTCTCCAAACAACAAATGAGTCTCACTGGAGGGTTCTGGGCAGTGGGGCTTCTCTAGTGAAGTTCCTGTGTTACTGACATCACTTTCTATCTCCCAGGAGAACGGCTCCAGTATGGTGGACCGCCTCAATGACATTCGCATCATCGGGGTGATCACTGTCACTTTCCTGCTGGCGATCTCGCTAGCTGGCATGGAATGGGAGGCCAAGGTGGGCACACACACACACACACACATCTTCGAGGAGTGTCAAAGGCAAAAGGAGTTCTAGTCTCAGTCTGTTGTGAGCTCTGCAGAAGACACTTAAGAGGTTTCAATGAAAATGCCTGGGAAATCAGACCTGGTATATTATATATAAACCCATATTTTTGCAGTGTAGAATCGTAAAGGTCTGTAGGATTTGTTGATGCACTCTGTTGCTCTGTGATGCACAGAGTTGGGTTTGTGTACTGATTCAAGTGTCATTGTTTTATTTATTTATGTACTGTATGTATTTATTTTGTGCAGGCCCAGGTTCTGTTCTTCCTGGTCATCATGATCTCCTTTGTGAACTACATCGTGGGGACGATCATACCTGCGACTGTGGAGAAACAGGCTAAAGGCTTCTTCAGTTACAGAGGTGAAGCTGCTGTTTTCTCTCTCGGCGTTCTAGAGGCCTGCACTGCAATCCACACCATTCCACTGTCGTGACTCCCGAAGTGCCAAAAAACAAACAGATTTGCCTTCTTGCTGTATACTTACCTGTGCTTTGTCTTCATTAGGGTGTGCTTTTTCTGCTTTAAGTCGAACAGTTTTGTTCTCTATTTACTGGAACACCAATCCCATTACAGTCTATCCCTTTTCCAGCTGACATTTTCGCTGAAAACTTTGTGCCACACTGGAGAGGAGCTGAGGGGAGCTTCTTTGGCATGTTCTCCATATTCTTCCCCTCCGCAACAGGCATCCTCGCAGGAGCCAACATCTCGGGGGACCTGAAGGTAGGCGGGGAGGTGGTAGCTTTTTTAAGTATTGCACTACTGGTTGCTCCACTTTGCAGGTGCAGGTGGGGTTTATCGCTGGCTACAACCAATCAACCCATCTCTCTACCTCTCTGCTTGTCTCTCTTTCTCTTTCTACAATCTCAGGACCCCGCGGTAGCCATTCCTAGAGGAACCATGCTGGCAATTTTCTGGACAACGATATCCTATCTCATAATCTCAGCAACTATTGGTGAGTCAGAGCAGCCTAACTTTTTCAAGTCTAAGTCAATTCTGCTGAACATAAATGGGCGGCACAACCCCCCCACACTGGCTAATGAATTGCAATATCCGTATGAAGTGGAGATTTCAGTGTTTAAGAAAAAAATCACAATAAGAGAAAACTAAAACAGGAATGTCAATGTCAGATTTGTAGGTTCAGTATTTATTTAATTGCATATTTTTGTGTTTCATTCTGTGTGTGTGTGTGTGTGTGTGTGTGTTCTCAGGATCGTGTGTCATTCGTGATGCTTCCGGTAGTATAAACGACACCCTGCAGACCACTGGGAAGGATTGCGTGGGTCTGGGCTGCAATTATGGCTGGGATTTCTCCGAATGTACCAACAATGGTACATGCCCCTATGGTATCAGCAACTACTACCAGGTAACTGAATAAAGGCTGATAAGCAAGGATTCGGAAACAGCCAGATTAACTCCTCTCTGCCCCACTGATCTGTCAGTCTGCTGCCCTGGCTTAGCTGTGCGTGGGTCGATCTTGCCCAGAGGTGTCTGTTCTCATTTTGCAGCTACTGCTTTCAAGTGGGGCCCTGGTGCATAGATATATGTATAACTATCGAAGTATATACTTGAAAACAAAATCTGTGAAAATCTGCTGACGTGTCATGGTGGTTTTTGTAGTGAGAAGAGAAAACCTGCGTGAAATCAACACATTCATTTTATTTGCTGTATCTTGCATACCAGTTGTGGATCATGCATCATTCCTACATGGAAATGTCTCTGTGTCTTCCCAAGCACTGACACAGTGAGTCCTGACTCTGGCAGGGCAGTGGGACAGTGGGGAAATGCCAGGGGGGCTTGTACTGTGCGTGGTGCCCTCACTCACACACTCTCTGTCTTTCTGTCTCTCTCTTGCTCTCTTTCTCTATGCAGAGTATGAGCATGGTGTCTGGGTTTGCTCCTCTCATCACGGCTGGGATTTTCGGGGCGACCCTGTCCTCAGCCCTGGCCTGCCTCGTCTCAGCGCCCAAAGTCTTCCAGGTACAGCCCTCCCCGACCCCCTCCACTACCTACATCCCTGCAGCAACTGTTTCTGTTGTGTATGAGGTCAAGCTTGAGCAGAGAAAAATCCCAGTTTTTAAGTATTTGCTTTTTAATTGGTGTTTTCAAAGATATGTTTTTGTAAAAATGTTGAGTTGCTTTTGGTTTTACAGTTGTACTGAAGTTACCCTCCTGTTAAAAAGAACAGGATTAAAATTAATAACCTACAATGCACAATAAGGGGAAGTAAATGATTGTCTTGCAAAAGGCTACATGCTGTTTAATTTTGTTTCTCATTAAGGCCTCAGTTTTATCTATCTGTAAGACTTTGTTCTTTATTTTGTTTTACATGAAAGTCCAACAAGGTTGCTTCCAGCGCAGGAATAACACTGCGTGGGATCAGTTATGTACAATTTGAGGGCTTTGATATTTTATTCATGCAACAAAATGAAGGCCTTCTCAAAGAGAAAATGTGTGCACTAATTAGTTCCCACTCGTCTGTGTTTGTTTACAGTGTCTCTGCAAAGACAACCTCTACCCTCTAATCGGCGTCTTTGGCAAAGGCTATGGGAAGAATGATGAGCCAATCAGAGGCTATATTCTGACCTATGTCATTGCCGTCTGCTTCATTTTGATTGGTAGGTTCGCCCCTTTAGTAGTCCATGAGGTCAATGTGTGCAACAGAGTCACAAGCCCCTGCATAAGGCGAGGATGACAGTGTAAATAACCTTCTGCCCATCTTATCCCTGACCTGGGGCCTTATCCATCTTAGACCGTTGTTTCTCTTTTCCATGCCCAGCTGAGCTGAACACCATCGCTCCCATCATCTCCAACTTCTTCCTGTGCTCATACGCTCTCATCAACTTCAGCTGCTTCCACGCCTCCATCACCAACTCCCCAGGTAAGGTTGTGGCGCAGTAACCCAGACTCCCCTCGCCCGCCCACTTCCCCGACGTAGAACACCACTGATTGGAATTCTTGGCTCCAAGATTCTCTGCTGGCAAACTATTCTATTAAATCTTGAATTCGTAAGCAGAACTGAGTTTTGAAAACACAAACAGAAGAGTAAGCAGAGTCTCTCCCAGGCTCGGCCGGTGCCACGCAGACACTGACACTGATCTGAACTGTGCTCTAGAGCAACTGTGGCAACAACCGCTACACTGTGCTCTCCAGCCCTTTACTGTATTCCAGAGCTGTGTCAGATTGAAATGAGCGGCCTTGGCACTGAGACAATACAAGTGCCTCAGTCTTGTACTTCCTGCTGGGTCTGAATGTAGAGAGGCCATTGATACCACGGAGGGAGGTGGGGCTATTTCCAATACCTGACTCTGGCTGGCTCTTTTCTTAGGCAGTTTATTCTGTGTCTTCCTGCTTCACCCCCTAGGGTGGCGCCCTTCATTCAGGTTTTACAGTAAGTGGGCGTCTCTGGTGGGCGCCATTGTCTCTGTGGTGATCATGTTCCTGCTGACGTGGTGGGCGGCTCTGATCGCTCTGGGAATCGTTATCTTCCTCCTGGGCTACGTGCTCTACAAGAAACCCTGTGAGTCCCTCCCAAGAGGCACAATAACAAGAATACACACACACACACACACACACACACACACACACATTGGCCCTCGAGACACACACCACACACTGCCACTGCTAAGACCTTACCTTGACCCTGATTGACTGTCTTCTGTTGTGAATTTCAGCCGTTAACTGGGGTTCCTCAGTCCAGGCTGGGTCATACAACATGGCTCTGTCCTATTCCATCGGACTGAACCATGTGGAAGACCACATCAAGAACTACAGGTGATTACCCCAACGCTGGGGTTTAATTGTGTCATCACACTGGGCTTGTAAGTGGTGGGTCATGGGCTCAGATCCTGGGTGAGACAAGGTTCTCTGAGGTGCTGAGCAAGGTTCTCTACCCAGAATGCTCCAATGAAAACCTAGCTATGTAATAGTGTACCTGTGTAAGTCACACCAGCAAAATAAATTAAATTAAGTGTGTTTCTGTTACAATTCTGCGGTGGGGCAGCAGGACCCTCTTCAGGACCCTCTTCAGCACTCTTCAACTCTAGCATTGTCTGGAGTCCTAGAGGTTAGTCAGCCCCTGACTCTCAACACTATTGCAACTCAGTGCCTGTGGTTTGTGATGTGCTGTCTCTCTCCCCTGCCTTAGGCCACAGTGTTTGGTCCTCACTGGGCCGCCCAGCTGCCGTCCTGTCCTCGTTGACTTTGTTGCCACCTTCACTAAAAACCTGAGCCTCATGATGTGTGGAAACGTTGTCATTGTGAGTCCCGCTCCTCCTTCTCTGCCATTGATTTATTTCCTGTACCCCTCCCGCATGAGCACAAGCAATTCCAAACTACTGGAAAGGAATTACAATATTTGTACGGCTGACCATGAAGGACCGCTCATGACTTTGTCTGGCTCTCTTCCTTTCAGGGGCCACCCACTGTGGATGCCCAGGAGGTGGCGTTCAGCAGCAGCCATGTGACCTGGTTGAACCAGAGGAAGGTGAGGTCGTTCTACCATGGGATTGTGGCGGAGGACCTGCGCAGCGGGGCACGGATGCTGCTCCAGGTGAGCCACCAGCTTCCCCAGTACCAGTGTAGGTCCAGCAAAGTGAACAGAGCTGGCTGATGTATGAAGACGAGGCACCATGTGGGCCCAAACACACCCAGGCTCCTTTGTCCTGTCCTGCTGTGCATTATAGTTGATAGACATTTGTTTTCCACCTGTCTCTGAAACAATCCATCTATATATCTTTATTTTTTTTAACTGAAGTCTGTCTCAAACTGGTCCCCTGACTTCTTTGTGCAATAAATTAAATGTTGCAGTTCTTGTTGTTTTCATGAAATGCCTTTCTGTGTGGTATACATTCAGGCTGCGGGTCTTGGCAGGATCAAGCCAAATGTCCTCTTAATGGGATTCAAGAAGAATTGGCAGAGCGATCGACCCTGCAACATTGAGAACTATATCGGCATCATACAGTGAGTGGAGCATAGTCCTCACTCTTCTCCCCTGATGCGCCCACACTGCCATTCCCAGAATCCTCTCTTTACTTCAGGATTTGTGAGAGTGTTTCGATGTAAAGACACCGATTCCTACGACGTGAAAATGGACTTGCAATTTGACTACCAGCGTGTGAATGCTTTGGTGTGTGTTTTTATTTCTTCTTTCCAGCGATGCCTTTGACCTCCGCTACGGAGTCTGTCTGTTTCGAAAGAAGGAAGGCCTGGACCTGTCAAGAAGCATGCAAGCAGACAGTAAGTGAAGAGCTACCGAGAATAAAGCAGAGCAGCAGCCGTGGAAGGGGGCGGGGAGAGAGTGCAGAACATGGGTTTCTGGATTCAATTCGCTTCAGTTTCACACCCAGCTGTGGAAACCCTGTGTCCAGCAGTAGTGTGTCTCTGATAATTCGTTAGTAATTGTATCTGTTTGGGGATGAAGTAGGCAGTATTTGGAAGTACAAGTAATGTACCTCTCTCATGTCCCCACTCAACCCAGTATTTGAGCACAGAACCCATCTCCATGGCAACAGAACCTCTCCAGCACATGGGGGATTTTCGGTGCCTCCTGCTTCACATGGTACTAAAAATACATGTGCTCTCACTCTCTCTCTCTGTCCCTCTCTCTAAATATACATGTATTCACAGAGATGATTGTGTATATCACTTATTTATACTTTTGCATTGTATACCAATGTTTGGTTAATGCATTGATGTAAATTGACTGCAACATGTCCACCTGATGCGGACTGCTCTATCCCAGGGATTCCTGATATGTTAGGGCCCGAAGAGCAGCCCAGCACTGCTTTCCAGACCAAGCAGGGCAAGAAGACCATTGACATTTACTGGCTCTTTGACGATGGGGGTAAGTCAACATTTATCCATCATGTGACCTTTCAAGAACCTGTAATGAGAAGTGTGAGGGGAGAGGGTATGAGGACGTGTCTCAAATACTGTTGTCTTGAGACTCTGACCCCCATGTGCCCCAATGGACTTCTGGTGTGCATTGCCACCTGGTTTCAGACCCCTTAGGAAACATTTATATGGGAATTCAGCGTAGCGTGTGTGTTGAGCCATGTGTCCCCCCTTGCCTGCAGGCCTGACCCTGCTCATCCCGTACCTCCTGACGCGGAGGAAGCGCTGGCAGACCTGCAAGGTGCGTGTCTTCGTGGGTGGAGAGATCAACAAGGTGGATGAGCAGAGGAAGGCGTGAGTACTCCACAATCCCTCCTCCATCACCCTCGACTGGCCTGGTGCATGCTGGGTACTGCTCAGACTTTCTTCTCTATGGCACACACTGTGACAGACAAATGAATTAGATTATTCTTTAAATATATATATATATATATATATATATATATATATATATATATATATATATCACATCTAAGCTAACCCTGCTGACATACAGCTTGAACTTGTTGTTGTTATTGTCCACAACAATAGCATCTGGCATCTAGTTGCAGTTACGCGCTCTGAACAACACAGCCTAAATTACGTAGACATTTCTGTAGCAAAATCCCAAATGTGTATCTTGCAGAAGCCTCCAAATGCAACTAACTGCTTATGGCGCTGTCAGGATGAATAGAATGAGTGGGGCTTCACTCTGTAACGGCATGTGCTTCCCACTGTGGGTTTGCTCTGGCCCCTCTGGGCAGATTAACTTCAGTAATATGGGTTTCCTGTGCTGAGGTATCAGAACCTGCTCCCTGTCTCCTCTCCAGGTTCATGGCTCTGCTCAACAAGTTTCGTCTGGGTTTCCATGATGTCCAGGTGCTTCCAGACATCAACGAGGCACCACGCCCTGAACAGTGAGACCTTTTGTCTTTCTTTCTTTCTTTGTTTTCTTTCCTCTGCTCTTGTTTTTCCACATTTGCATTAGGTCTCTCCTAATTCCTGACATTTTGTCACTTTGAGTTTTTTTTATATTTTTCCATCAATTGAAATTATTACTTTTTTACTTCACTTCTGTTTACTTCACGTGTTTTTAGGTCCCTGTAGGTTTCAGCATGCACCTGCCTTCCAGTCATGCCCACACTTTGAGGACGGGATACAGAGACTGTCTTGCACGTTTTGTGTTCATGATGAGATATATATACTAATATTAAAGTTAGTTATGTGATACATGCAGACATCTTAAACAACTTCTCCAGTCTCCCTGCAGATATGTGACTATGAATTGGAGCTCTGTCTGTTTTCATTGCTGATCTCTATCCTGTGGGGCTCCGGCAACACTTGTTTTCTTTGCATAGCTTGAAGAGATTTGAGGACCTGCTGGGACCTTACCGACTGAACGGCGTCTTCAAGGACGAAAACGTGGTCAATTCAATGAAAAGAGAATCCCCCTGGATGATAACAGATGAAGAGCTAGAGAGAAACAAGGCCAAGGTGAACGTGCACTCCCTCTGCCCTACTAAGTTGATTCATGAAGCCAGTGATAAAGTGCTCATACTACTTCAAATGGAATTCACAAACAAATAAGTGTAGCTGGAGATTTTCTTTCTCTCACAGTCCCCGTAATTAAATTTGGTAGAAAAATGTTACTGACGAGATCATGCATATTGATAGCTATTCTATCCTTTTGCCAATGGTGAAAGTTAGATTAGAATGACTTTCAATAAAATGTGCTCTTTCCTTTCACAATAGTCCCTCCGACAGGTCCGTCTGAACGAAATTGTGCTGGATTACTCCAGAGATGCAGCGCTGGTCGTCCTGTGAGTATGCAAACTGGCACAAGGGCACACAGCGATCCCCAAGCATAATAGGCAGAGCACCACGCCACACAGCTCTGTGGGGTTTATACTTAAAACATTATCGCAACAATTTTGAGATCTGCTGATAGGAGGCTGTTGTGCCTGGGGGGTTTTATGGTTGTTTTTAAAAGCATTTATCATCAAAAACCAGTGTGGCATGTGGCTCATTTGCATTTTTAATTAAAAAGAATATAGAGGTCGGTAGGGGTCAATTTCTTTCTTAATGACCATCAGACACGCACCACTTTAGACCTTCCCACCCTGATTTCTATCTCACTCAGATCATTAATGTAGCAAGTTTTACTGTTTTACAAGGTCCCATTAGTTCCAGCCAGTGCTTACCCTTCAGCCCATGTTGTTTTACAGTGCTGTTGAATGTCAGCGTGTGTGCTTAGATTGCTTTCCTGCGCCACCCTCTAGGCAGGTGGGTGCTGTTGAAGCAGAAGGTCTTATTAAGAGTCTAGCACAGCTTGCAGAGCTTCCTTGCAGTTTAAATCTGTACAGCATAACAGATGCACAAGCTCTCTGGCAAAGACACTGAGCAGAAGAGGAATGGGGCCCTGGCTCTGGCACAGAAGTGATTTTGACTCACCGTGTTTATTCCAACATCTTCACTGCCTGCCTGGCACTGCCTATGAAAGCTTCAGGAAACCTTGCACCTAAATCGACTGTGAAAAATGTTCAGTATATCATTATATAGTGATCCCATTGATTGAGACCCCAGGCTGCTATTTGTCACTCAGGAATAGGACTGCTATTGATAAACAAGCGAGTCTAGAGGGGTTGGTGTGGGCAGGATTTCTGCTGTGTGGGTGCAAGTACTGGGCCTGGCCTAGGGTTTCACTGTTGCCTCTCTCTGCCAGGACCATGCCAGTGGGCCAGAGAGGGAAGTGCCCCAGCACTCTCTACATGGCCTGGCTGGAGACCCTCTCCCAGGACCTGCGACCCCCAGTCCTCTTCGTCAGGGGCAACCAGGAGAACGTCTTGACCTTCTACTGCCAATAGCACTAACACACGGGCTACGCTCTGCTACTGCCCTCACACACACACACACTCAAACAGACGACAAACCACACCTGGGACTGGTCTTCTTGCCAGCAGCACAGATGCAGAGGTCCAGGAATGGCCCTGATTGAGGCGTCTCTGGGGAGCTGGGGTGAGGGAGAGGGTAGAAAAAACATTTCCAATTCATGTTACCAAGCCTTTGTATTCTATTTTTTATTTATCATATTAACAGTATCCATTATCCATATACCCTGAGGACTGCAGCATAAACTGTAGTGTAATATTGAGTCCTCAGACCTGCCCTGTGTATATAACCAATAGGACCTCAGTGTAGTAGCTAATTGCTGTTTAACCTGCAGTTCTGAAGAAATCTTCTTATGAAGATTATACATGTATGTGTTTGAAATGTAACATTCTAAATAAAATTGTTTGTTTGCACTCTATTCCAAACTCCCGTTGCTGGTAGGTCAATATACACGCTATGTCCTGCTGAAGGTATAGGTTTAATTGGTGAAAAATGAATTAGACACGAGGTAATGGACTTTTGAAAAGCCAGGCTTAAGATGTGCAAGAAGTAGAAGAATAATTGTGGGGTTTGGGTTTTTTCAAGACAATAAGTTGTCAGGCTGATTTTCTTCATATTTACACCATTTAGCATAATATCACATTCAAGCACTGTACTGGACTGCACAATTGTGTTTGTGTTAATGTTAAAAGGCAATGGGGTTGCTGTTATTTCAAAATAAACGAAATAATAACAGTCCTGGCAGCGGGATGCAGGGTAAGCATTTTGAATCTTTTATGGACTTTCTTTCCTTCTTTCTTTATAATTGTCAAAGTTGCCTTCATTGCTGGAAAGTCCTCGCACCGAGACTGGCGCACATTGCATCATTCCTACACTGTATTGCTCTCTGCCTCTTCCCAACGCGCCTGCGCACGACGCGGCGCTCCTTCGGAACCTCCACGTCTGAGGCGAGCTGCGTCTGGCCAATCAGAGCTGGGTCGAGCTCCAGCCGGCCAATCAGAGCTGGGTCGAGCTCCAGCCGGCCAATCAGAGCTGGATCGAGCTCCAGCCGGCCAATCAGAGGCGGCCACAGTGTGTTTAGGAAACAACCCTGCCCGACGCTGTATTATTACCCGAAACTTCCTCTCTGCGGCGCCGAGAAACTTTACACAGAGGCGGGCGGCTGGCTCTCTGATCGCTGTCTGTAATTAAGCAAGACAAAGGGCTTCTAATTGGGCATCTGCTTTTGAGGACGAATCGTTTTGATTTGAGCCACGACCCGAGTTTCTTTGCGTTACTCGAACCACTGTAAGCTGATCTTCATTTCTCGGGGAGGAAACGAAACATTAAAAACAAAATGGACAATCCAGGAAATCCCCCCGAGCTGGGGACGATCACTGTGGTGGTCAAAAGCCCCAATCAGGCTCATGAAGACCGGGTGATTGAAGGCGTGCAGCTGGCGTGGACGGTGGGGCAGCTGAAGACGCACTTGTCACACGTGTACCCGACCAGTCCTGTGAGTTACTGTGTTTACGTAGCAAATGCGTGTCGGAATTACGAGGCGCTTACTACACTCCTACTATAATAGTAGTAGTAGTTATCATGCATACTGCAGTTCACTGGTAAAAACGACAATGTGTTACTCAGTGTTCCTCTATGGGCACATCTCTGGGTATCTGTGTAGGTATGTTCAGTATATGCAGTCATCATCTCAATAATAAGACCTTTTTAGAGTTTGTCTGCACTTTGTTCTTCTGCAGATGCAATTAAACCAGATATCCACTCGGAAAACAGCATAGTGCGTTTGAAATGAGCACTTTTGTTAAAAATGTCGAAAGTGTGTGTGTGTCGATGTCGTTTTCGAGGTCAGGCACTGTAGATAGTTGGTCTTTTTGTGTGTGTGTGCATTGCATTGCAACTTGCATATCTACACGGGTTGGGGGGGAGAAAGTCCACCTGGATAAATAGGAGGCATGGGGCTCTTCCCGTCACCTGCTGTAACTCACCTGTCTCTCCTGCGCAGCCTGAGAAAGACCAGAGGCTCATCTATTCCGGGAAACTGCTGCCAGACCACCTACACATTAAAGACGTGTTTCGAAAGGTAAATTGTATTATATTTATTTGAATGCCCCCTCCCAAAAAGCACTGGCTGGCCTTGATATGCAAAGAGCTCTTCACAATTAAGCTTCTGCAATGGTGAATTTCAATGTGGGATACACACACAAGAGGTTTTTACAATTGCATTTAAGTTTCCCCCCAGTATTTTAAGTTCAGTTATACAATACAATGACGTTTAGTGCTGAAATTAGTTATGCATTGACAGGGTTAGAATCCCCATTAAACTTAGACTTCCTTTAATGTTAGGATTGTACTGAGTTAGTGGGCATAGCTTCAGATTTTACTGTTGGCTAATGGCTTAAAATGGTGCAGGTTTTCTATTGATGTAGTACAGTGGTGTCTGATGGTTTGGCACTACAAGGTAGTATCGCAGTTCAGAACTGAAGATTCTCATGGGCCTAATATACTGTTTTCCCTGTGAGGCAATAAGGAAATTGAAATGTAAATTTAGAAATGGCCACTCAGATTTTGAGTAATTGTTATACAAATGAGAGAGAGTATTACTAGTCAGATTGCCAGTACCCTGAGACTCGCTGTACTGCTTTTCAGGGCCGCTGTTATATCGTGCTTCTCTCCCAGTTAACCGTGGAACCCTGTGTTTTCCTTGCAGTCGGACTCCATGCCTACTATTCACTTGGTGTGCAGCTTCAAGCCTCGTCCAGGAGCACAACAGGGTTCTCACTCCAAGGCATGCAGCTTTTCATTTATTTGTTCTTAACCTACCTCATCACTGTGAGTTTTGCTGAGGTCTTTGCACTGCTTTAATCCTGGAAGTGTTTCTTGCCATCAGTCTCAAAAGCACCTGCAGCACCACAGATGGACACAATTATCCAGTCCCTTCCTGCCAGAGAAACCTGAGCATTTGAATGGCATTGTGTAAAAAAACAACAACAAAAACCTGTAGGGGACAAAGCTAAAATGAAACTGAGTATTGTTTTGTTTTTAGTCCCCCAAATCCCCCCCCCTTTCTTGTTTTTCACCTGCCTTACTTATTGCTGGAAGAATCAGGTTCTGAAACTTGGCTAGATTTTAATGCCTTCAGAAAGGGCATTACATTTTTTCAGTTCTCTAACCATGTAGCAGCAACAAATCCTGTGTCCCTGGTGTTTGTGCCGACTTGAACACCTTCACTCCGGGTTTGTTGGGATGGATCACCACACATGCACTTTAACCACTAACCAGCCGATAAGCAGCATCACACACTTGCTTTACTTGGGTAGTGTTTGGCCTGGTAGCGTGAGTGAATTCTCCTGGGCTTACGTTGACGTGTTCAGAGAACAGCAGGTGCTTATTTATCTGTCAAGGTCCTGTGCTGATAATTTGCATTCTTTCTGGAACTGTTCTAATTATAGAAAGCTTGAATTTCAGATGTGTATATTAATGTGCATCTTTCAGTCTTGATAACAGTGTTTGTGCTCCTGTCTGGGGTTTAGCTTACAGGAGCCTCACAGCACGGGGAGACGGCGCACATGGAGTCTGGGAATACTGCCTCCGCCACTGCCCCCCCGCCCCATGAGGATGGACTGCGACACAGAGGGAATCCCCAAGGTGTTTCTTCTGCCACGTGAGTGTGCCCTTATTCTAAAGCAAACCCACAGCGCAGTCTGCAAAACCACCCACCAGCAGAGCAGAGGGCACGGGGTGCTACGCCCTGTATTCTCACTTTCTTCACTGTGGCTTTTCCAGGCTGGGAGCAGCTGAGATGCACCACCCGGCTTTTGCCACTTACTCCATGTACAGCCCCCAGCAGCTCCTGTGGCTCCAGCAGATGTATGCCAGGCAGTACTACATGCAGTAGTAAGTACAGTTGGGTTGTATTAGCAACTCATTGCTTGTGTATGGTGGGAGATGATGCTGTAGGCTTGGATTCTTCAGGTGGGATGTTGATCCACCAGGGAATTGGACTGTGTACATGGTTAACAAAAATGAGATGAAAAGCTTTGATGGTGTTCCTGCCGCCTTCTCATTTATTTTGTTGTTGTTCTTGTTGTTGAACTCCAGTCAGGCGGCTCTGGCAGCTGCTTCCTCTTCCTCCTCCCACGTGACTGCTGGAAGCCCCTCCTTGCCAGTGGTTTCCCCGCCTGCCCCAGCTTTGGCGAATCAAGCACCGGTGGACAACCTCCCAGCCAATCAGGACGCACCACAGCCCCAGCTCATCAACCCAGGGGCCAATCAGAACCTGCGGATGAATGCCCAGGGCGGGCCGGTGATGGAGGATGAGGAGGACATGAACCGTGATTGGCTCGACTGGATTTACACGGCTGCCCGCTTCTCGGTCTTCCTCAGCATCTTGTACTTCTACTCCAGCGTGAGCCGCTTCGTGCTGGTGATGAGCAGTCTGCTGATTATGTACCTGTGAGTATGCATCGCCTTTTACTGGCCCTTACCGATGTTAGAGCTGTGTCTCACTGGGAAGCCATGTGGGGAGCAATGCCTGCTAAGCTCCATGGAAGTGCATGGTGCTGGGGCGCCAATAGCTGAAGCAGGGCCAGTTTGCATGTGCCTGGTACACAACCTCGGCACAGTGCTTGTACAGTGCATTAAAACAAACATAGACCTTGGTGCACATTTCAAGGGGCTCTGCTATACTTGAGCTGAGCTTAAGAACATAAGAAAGTTTACAAACAAGAGGAGGCCATTCGACCCATCATGCTCATTTGGTGTCCATTATCCAAGTCATCCAAGGATCCTATCCAGTCTATTTTTGAATTTTCCAAATTTTCAGCTCAACCACATCGCTGGGGAGTTTGTTCAGATTGTGACGACACTCTGTGTAAAGAAGCGTCACCTGTTTTCCGTTTTGATGCCTTGAAGACAAATTTCCATTTGTGTCCCCGGGTGCGTGTGTCCCTGCTGATCTGGAAAAGCTCCTCTGGTTTGATGTGGTCGATGCCTTTCATAATTTTGAAGACTTGATTCAAGTCCCCACGTAGTCTCCTCTGTTTCAGGGTGAAAAGGTTCAGTTCCTCAGTCTCTCAGTAGGACATTCCCTTCAGACCTGGAATAAGTTTGGTTGCTCTCCTCTGAACTGCCTCTAGAGCAGCGATATCTTTCTTGAAGTGTGGAGCCCAGAACTGTCCACAGTATCCAGATGAGCTCTAACTAGGGCATTGTACAGTCTGAACATCACTGCCCTTGTTCTCAATTCTACACTTTTGACAATATACCCTAACATTGTTTGCTTTTTTTTTTATTGCTTCCCCACATTGTTTGGATGGAGTAAGCGAGGAGTCCACGTAGACTCCTAGGTCTTTCTCATGCGTTACTTAATCTAGTTCTATTCCTCCCATAGTGTAATTATAGTGGACATTTTTGTTACCTGCATGTAATACCTTGCACTTGTCCACATTGAATCTCATCTGCCAGGTGTCGGCCCACAACTGAATATTATCTAAGCCCCTTTGAATAGCCTGTGCTGCCAAAATTGTATCTGCTGAGCTGCCTATTTTTAGTATCATCTGCAAATTTGACAAGTTTGCTAACTATCCCAGAGTCCAGATCAGGCTTAGCTAGACTTAGTGTGAGGCCCAGCCCCACTGTTTGTTTGTTTGCCGGCACTGTGTGTGTGTGGTGTGAAGAAACTGGTGGAACAGGATGGCTGAAGGAGGAACATCGTGACCTCGCTGGAGGTTTGGCAAGGATACAACAGTTTTCGCTCTATAAGAAAACGCTCAATTCACACAAAGGTGGAGTGTTTAATATTTAGTTTTGGAGGTACCTCAAGGTGTTCAGGATGTTATTAGCTTGGTTCTGATCAGACTCGTGTTTGACTCATAGATGTCTTCGCTGTCTGCTGTTTGTGTAGTTAAGCCCTGTGTTTACACTGAACGGGCTGTTCTCCCTCTTATCAGTGACGGCTTACATAATTGTCAGCATAGCTGGCATTCTACTGCACGGGTTCTTGAACGACAGCATGTCAAACTCGGTGCACAGCAAAGTAAGCCCGCCCGCCCCAGGCAGGTATCGCAGCCAGGGCCACTCTATCGGGGCTGTCTGCACTCTGTCTGTTTAAAGGAAGTTATTCTGTACTACTTCAGTCACCATGACTTTTTAGTAATTTTTTTAACAAATGCATAGACTGTGTTCAACTTGATGCTTCTAGAAAACTTTTTCACGTACATTAATACTTACCCATTGTTGACTTAAGATTAAAAAAAAAAAAAAAAAAGATTTGCAATTCAAGGGCATCGGTCGAGCTGACATGAGTACTTGGAGTAGTTCTAAACGCAAGGAGCTTATAGCGAGGTGAGGGAAAAATAAACAAGAGAAAATCCTTATCTTCATGTTGATTTTATGGGCATTTAGGCGTTGCAGGAAGCTGACTCAACGTTCGAAAAGCTTGAATCGTGGTTGTGTGTGCTCTTCCAGGTCACTGGTGGGACGGCTTGCTATCATCTTGTCTGCTCCATTTCGGCCCTCTGATATTACTGGGCGTGAATTTGTGAATCGATTTACTTCCCCTGAAATCTGAATGGATCACGACGCCTTGGTGAACGGATTGCTTTCTGCCCATATGGCCTTACTTATTTCCGAATGTTTGTGTTCCTCTTCCTCTCAGGCACACCGCGGGCTGGTTCCCCTTCAGACGGAGAGCGGCGCAGCCAGGCCGTGACATCCCCCTGCCGCCCGAGGTCGTCCAGAACCAGCACAACCAGATCCGAAACCAGCTCCAGGTAAGGACGCTGACACCGGATAAGGGAGTCCTGGCGTGCCACGCAGCAGGGGGCCGGCAGGTGCTCCGTGATGCAGGACGCTGAAAATGCACCAGTCTTTTTGTGAGCAGCTTCTCACACCTCAGAGATCGGAGCCGTGTCAGTCTGATTCTGCAGAGCCGCCCTGGCCACAGACCCAGCAGGCTTTGTGGGTCACCCTTAAATATGTCTTTGATTTAGATAAAGCAGGTATTTGAATAAATTAATACATTTAACAAATTTGCAAACAAATGCCTGAATCGATAACTAGCTGGTCTATATTTCAGGTCTTGCCCGAAATTGGTGATTCAGGGTTACCTATAAAACTGAACTGATTTCCGGACTGGTGCTGGACACCCCTGTCTTTGTGCATCAGGGCTGTTCTGTTTCCTCGCCTATCTTTGCTATTGGACAGCCTAGTTTAACATCCCACCACCCCCGCTCCTTCCTTCTCTGCCCCCCAACACAGACAGCCGTTGTCACTGTCCCCCCACAGAAATACCTGTGTGTGCATCTGTTGCCGGGGGTCTCAATGTCTTAATTGTCTTCACAGGAGGAGCAGCTGCAGCCAGAGGGGGATGGGCAGGAGGAGGCCACTCTGCAGGATGTAGACATGGAGCCCCAGAGGGTCTCGTTGGTGGGCATGGCCTGGGTTTTCTTCAAGACTTTCTTCTCCTCCCTGATCCCAGAGGGACCGCAGGCCATGGTCAACTGACCAGGCCCCGAGCCCCGGGCCTCCGCAGGGTAACCTTGAGCATCATTGTAAAGATGTATCAACATTGGGCAGGACTGCACGGCCTCGGGTTGAAATGCCTTTCCTGATGAATTCCCTGGCCTTCAGGAAGAAGTCTCCTGTGCTGGAAGAGTCTTCCCTTTGACATGTGTATTTAAGAAAAAAAAAGAAAAAATCCCATTTCCTCAGAAGCCACAATGCTTGCCTGTCATTGGCTGGAAATAAATTGTTAATGTCCCTGTTGCAATATTGTAAATAATGTAAATATGTGCAGGCAATGGAAATATCAGAAATGGTTGTACAGTTGGAGAAGAGCACTTTATGTAGAAAGGAGAATCAGTTCGACACCTCCCCCCTCCCCCTTTTTCCTTATAATGCTGCTGTACAAAATGCTGTTTAGATACGACGAATTCTGCCTTGTGCTCCCCATCAACGGCTCTGTCTGCAGAAGGACTTTTAGGTGGAAAGGCCTGAAGTAAGAGGCTGGTAATTGGAAGTAAATACATCCTGCAGAATTTCCCTGTGTCTCTCCAAGACATCTTATTCTTGTTAATGACCAATGGACTGAGCCATTCACTAGTGTCTTCTGGCTCAAAATATGAAGCTTACAGGAAGAAAGGGGGATTATGGTCCTGTACCTGTATATGTTTGTTTAAAAAAAATTAAAAAAATTATAGTAATTGAAAACCTGTTAAATCTTTGGAATTATGTTTTTGTGTGTATATCTAAACTTTGTATACATGCAAGTGCAATCCTTATTCCTTTTGGGATGGTTTCTTGGAAAATCACAGACCTACACTGAGTGTAATTTGTGACCTTACCCTTGTAAATTGATGAGGCTTCTTAATGAGCAGTGTTGCCTGGCTTGTACCATAGAACCACTTTATAATTGCTATTAAAATATATATTTGTGGAAGATTTATTAAATAAATGCATTTCTTGTATCTCTCCTCCTTCGTCTTCTCCTGTTATAAAGAATGTGTTGGTGTGGCCAAGCAGAGGTGTGTTGGTTATAAAACACAGCCCCTTATCAGACCTGCACCACTGTGCTGAACAATGTGTGAATGTGGATGTGTTTATTTTGACTTACGGTCTCGGTCCCTGCTCCCGTACTTGAGAGCTCCACTTCTACGGTCACCCTCGGCATCTCCAGTGTTTATTTAACCTTGTGTTCAGTTGGTGGTTCCCAGGCATGTATGACTGTAAGGCATCAGGGTCACTTGCATATTTGAACTGAATGTCATGGTGATTATTAAGAGGATATACACTGTGTAGTGGAAAAGCGTTTCACTCTCTCCCCATCCCGGGTGCAATTTTGCCTGAGACTTGTCTTGCTTCTAGAACAGTTTTTAATTCAAAATGGAGACTTCAAAGCAAGATATTCCCAGCCAGGTAATGAAGGAACAGCATGTCAGCCATCGTGGGTTTAAAAAAAAAAAAAACTTTCATGACCATCTTTATTTTTATCCTTTACCCTTGAAACATTAGACATCCCCTGCTTTTTGTAATGAAAGGGCAGCAGTTCAGTTTAAATCCCTTATTAAAATTGATCTCCCAGGGGAAGTGTAAACTATGTTACTCTAATCAATAAACAGAACGTTGAGCTCACCAAGAACTTAGTTCGGTGCCCAACATGCAGGCTGTCACCCAGTAAAGTTGCCAATTATAGCATCCTTGCAAGTGTGTGTTTATAGACCTGCTTTTCCTTTCCTTACAGTCTTTTGGTTTTGGTTTTAAGTTCCCTTCAGAAGCCAATTGGCTCAGCCCCTCATCCTACTGTGACTTCTGCAGTTCAATGACCTGTAGAAGCCAGAGAGGGGTTACTCTGTGTTATTCACCTTCTGAACTCCAATCTTCCTTAAATTCTGGGAAACAATAGTATGGATGGGACCAGGGCTATCTGCAGGGTATCTAGTGAGCACAAAGAGGATCAGGCCTGAGCAAAGGCCGTGCCCCCCTTGCTTTGGTCATCATGGGTACTGCATCTTGATGACTATATTTTTAATACAGGCTGATCGTTGATACTGCATGAACATAAGTGATCTATTCCACAATTTCCCCCAATTTGCAGGAGCTTTAAGAGTCGACACCATTAAGCTTAAATGTGTAGAATTTGAATGGCGCAGAATCTGTAAAAGCTTCCAGTGGGCTAATGAGTACATGTCCAGTGTCCATCGCAAGCAAGTAATAATTAACCCCTTTAATTAGTGCATTGCACAAATGTTCCCTACTTACACAATTTTTCGACAGACTTTTATCTTCTCAGAGAAGAGATCTTCACCACCTTCCAGTCAGCATCCCCACGCTTCTGTCAACAGAATGTACAACCGCTCTGCTCCTCCAGGCTCCTTAAACAAACAGCCCCGGTGCCGAGAAACATGAGCCTTTGCAGCCGCCCCCCGACCCGGGGGAGAGGGGGCTGCACGTCACATTTCCTCTGCGGAGGAGGGCTCCCAGCGTAGAGGCCCCTGTCTGTGTGCTGTGCTCTGGGCTGGGTCAGTCAGCTGCTGGGTGCGTCTTGTGCATTGTAGAGAAGATGTTCCCCATCGTGTTGCTGTGGTGCTTCGCCGGTATGTGTCTGGCTTGTCTGGACAACCAGGATGCCGCCTTTAAAGCCACAGGGATCGCCTGCAGGATCACCAAGCCGGCCGCCCTTGTGTGTGAGTACAGGACGTCTGTGGCCAGTCTACAGGGACTGCTGCCAGCCAATGCTCACTCAGTCTCTGATGGTACCGGCTCCATTTTAACAACCTGAATTGGATTCGTGCCCATCAATCCAATTTCCTAGTTTTAACCATTGATGGTCTGTTTAGCATTTTGCATCGGTGTTGGATTCTAAGTAGGACAGACAGTTTGCAGTAGTATGGTTGGAGAAAGTGGGGTAAGTGCGTCTGTAGAAGTCCTCCTGAGAAGCCTGCAGGTATGTGTCCACTTCACTCATTGCTTTCATGAAGGGGCACGTGTTTCCTTATGCAAAGTTAATTTAAACCAATCCGTTCAAATGCTGTGAACACTTCCATAAGAACTGATCTGAAGATGAGCGTCATACATTCACAGTCTCCCATGCCAGCAGGTACGCTCAGTCTCTATACGTAGACACACGGGACAGAAAGACGGAGTGATAAGGTGCATTTAAATTAACAATTAACACTGTATTTTCTTTCAAATAATCTGTCAGGCTTTTTATCCATTTATTTATTCTCTCATTAACCCGATCTGGGTGGCTGAAGGAAGGCTGTTTGTCGTTGCAGTGAATGAACAGACCACTAATGTCATCCAGGCTGCGTTTCAGCATGCCAGGTACCCTGACATGAAAGGAGAAAAATACATCCTGTTCATTGGGAAGGTTTACTACGGTTTAAACAAGTAAGTGTTCCAAATCACCCCTTATTCTTTGAGTGTGTGTCCTTATATATTGTATAACAAACAAGAAGCAGTTTTGACAGAAGGCTTCTTGTGGACATCTATCTTTGTATCTTTATATTGCTATATGTGTAAACTATTTACAATTCAGCCCTTTAGGATTTTACAATTTTTTCTCTAACAGTTTGGAGATCCACAACCTCTCAATTGGAAAGAGTGAAGTGGAGCTGAGGCAGGACAACGACGTGCTGATTGACATTGCAAGCATCAGTGTCACCTTCAATGGCACTCTAAAGTATGGTTATGGAAACTGGCTGTGAGTACCGCTCCTCGCCTGTCACTCTACACACGAGCCGTGCAGCCGCAGAGGGAGCTGTACTTCGAGTAACCTGTACATCTTGCCTCAACAGGTTTGACATGGGGTCGTTTGTGGATTTTGAATTGGAATCTCACGTGGATCTCAAAATTCCAACCGATCTGTGTGAGTGCAAACTTGACGTCACATCTCAGTCTACCTTTCAGTTAAATCTGGACCCTCACCTTCCCCCCACCCTCTGCTGCAGGGAGCTAAGAGGCCTCCCTGCAGGTTCCTGCTGCTCTCTGGCTCTAACCCCCCGTCCTCTTGTCTCCTCCAGACTGCAGTAATGACCGGGTTGCTGCAGACACCACTGGCTGCTCTATCAACTTCCACAAGCTGCAGCTGCACCTCCAGGGGGACCGGCAGTAAGTTGGCCTGCACCTTTCATCAGGGGAAATATGGCTGATGCACCATAGATTGATTCACCACAGAGAGATCACAAAATATGATACTGTTTATCCTGCTGTTTTAATTCTAATTCCAAGTTTATAATTTATATTTGTTTGTTCTTTTCATTATTACAGGCCAGGATGGATAAAGAGAATGTTTACAGATTTTGTGATGTTTACAGTTAAAAGGACCGTCGGTAGGCAGGTAAGAAACTGACCTGAGTTTTTTTGTTTGTTTTAGACTTGCTCATAAAATCAGGAAAATCCATAAACATTCACTCACTCACTCACATGGCCTGTAACTCAACACTGCCACCTTCTGGACTAACATTTGTCTGCTTGTTTTCTTGGATTAAACAAATAGGCAGCTCAGTGATATGGGCCAGAAAATAGTTTGCATCCACCTAGTAGCAGGCAGCTCTGCATGGCTGGTCAGTGATGGGTGAGATCTTTGGATGCTGAACACATGAGCGAGATGTTCTTTGTCTGTATCTTCCCGGCAGATCTGCAGGGAAATTAACAAGGCGGCGGATATCCTGGCGGAATTCATCCAGCAGCGGGCAGGTAGGGTATCCATCACTGCTGAAGGATGCCTCGCTGTGGGTCACACAGGCAGGCAGGGCGCAGAGAGACTGTGGAGGGCACTCACACACACTTACACACACAGACCAAAACTGGGACTGCTTTGCACCAGGATCTATTAAGTCACTTGAATACCATAACCCCTATACACACCCTGACACGTACATTCATAAACACAAAGCAGATGCCTGCAGATAATGCTGCAAATTCAATCAAAAAGTCTGATTAAATCAAAGTCCCCCCGTGCACAATAGTTAAACAGCCGCTTGCCTCTCGGCTCAACGCACAGACTTATAATAATGATCCTTCCTCCCAAATCTCACAGAGCTATTCCTGAGCGATGGGGATATAGGGGTAGACATCACCCTCACGGCCTCCCCTAAGTTGACCGACCACTACATCGAGTCTTACCACAAGGTAGGCAGCCGTGTCAGGGGTAACAGGCCCCTGCGTTGTACCTGTGCCAATGCAACATGCCTGCAGAGGGAGTGCATCTTACTGCCCGCTCTACTGACCGTTATTCTCAACTACCTTCTGCCTTTGCTGTTAAAAGGATGTCTGAGCTGGTGAGCCTGAGTTCTAAATATAATATAAAAAATAAACATAATTATAATTATAGAATGACCATTCAAAAACCTGTGATCAGACATAAGTTTAATTGTGCTTTACACTCCGAATCTCTGCCCTTTAGTAAAGACTGCGTGTCTGTAATACAGCACGCTACAATGTGAACAGTATTGCCATGAGCAAACAGCCTTCTCAGCTCTTAAATAAGTACGAACCCCAGCCACATCTGCAAGGTCGACTTCTGCCCTAGATACCGAACTCCTGACCGAATAACAAACGCTGGTTGATGTGAAAGCAGAATTGTGTGCACATTGTCTCTGTTCAAATCTGCTTTGTCTGCATGTTCCTTATATACAGTGGAGTATAAATGCCTTATTCAGAGTTAAACAAAATAGAGGACTGGCCTGTGTGCCCTGGCTCTCCCAAGGCCTTTGTAATAAACCTGCTGATTCCTGAGTCTGGACTCTGACTCCATTTGTAAGAGAAAATACTAATACTACAACAATAATAACCGTTTGAGTAGCAACAGCTGATCGTCTTACTGCTCCAATTTCCCAGACATTAGAATTGCATCAGTGTGTTTATGCAATTGTTTTACCCCTTGTTTGCATCCCCCCCAACCCCCTCACCATGCACAGGGAGTGGCCAGGGCCATGAACATCACGGTGCCCATTGTTGACTCTGGGTTCTGCCCCACGCTGCTGACCGAGCATCGGATGCTGTACTTCTGGATCTCAGACCAGGTGCTGCAGGGGCTGGTGTCCTTCGCTCACCAGGGCGGGCGCTTCTCTCGCTCCGTCGTCGGCCAGGAGCTGAAGGTCTGTGGTGCTGGCAGAACATTCATAACTAAAAATCAATAGATATCTGCATGTAAAGTCACTTGAATGCATTTCTAACAAAAATCATAATAAATATTTACATTAAAAAGTTGAAAAGATAATATCCTGAGGTGGGGTCTCTGCCACGGTGGAGTTTCTGTAAATGAAATACATATACAAAAGGTGTGCATTGTCAAAATCTATATTATTTCTGTTTAGGATCTTTTCCACGTGAATCTGGACGCTACCACGCCGCAGCTCGTGAGCCAGGTGAGTGAGCGCGTTGGAGAGTGTCGACAGCAGCCGAGCCAGACATTTTTTATGTAGATAAAGCAAATACAAAAAACTGCAGCGTCATCCAAGATAAAAAGATATGGGTGTCAGGGTATCTGCTTGGAGAGAGGCACGTGTGGCTGGTTTGACTAGCCCTGACATTTTAGGGATGTGTTTTGCCTGAAGTATTGTTTTTCCACCTGCAATTTGAAATATGTTCTGCTTAAATACACAGAACAAAACAACAACAACACAAAGAAAAGCTTTATAATTTGTGTATCTCTTTCACATTTACATAAATCCAGTGATTGACTGGAGTTGAATTTCTTTTTGAGTGAGCCGGGAACTGTGACTCAACAATCTAGAGTAATGAACAAGATTATGTCACTCGATGTTTGTCCATGTCTGTGACTTTGTGTGTCTCTCTCTCTCTGTCTGTCTGTCCGTCCATCTACCTCCATGTGTCTGTCTGTATGTGTCTGTTTCTCTGTCTTTTTGCGTGTGTATCTGCCTGTGTGCATTTGACTCTGTGTCAGCTCCTGTCCTCTGAGCAACCGCTGGCAAAGATGTGGAGCCTGTTGCCGCCCCAGCTCTGGACCACCCCACAGGGCACCAGTGTCAGGACCGTCGCTGCTGTAGAGCTGAAAAGCAGCTCCAGTGACCCCGAGCCATCCCTGCTCTTCCACACGGTCAGCTGTCTGATTGACTGATAGCCATAGATTACTTGTAGTTTCTATCCATATATCTATCCCTCTCTCTGCCTGTGTTTATTACTCTAGTGTAGAAAGCGGTCCGAGAGAGAACACCACAGCCGTCACTCATGGTTTTGGAAGGACAGTCAGTCAGTAGCTTTGGGCCCAGATATTGAATCTATTCTCTCATAGTGTAATATTGTAACTTGGGTCTTATATATTCCTGAACTATCTGATACAGTCTATAACTGATTATATGAAGTGTATACATTGTCTGTTCTGAATCTGAAAGTAAAAAAACAAAAACAAAAAGATTTCTGTCCGCTTGGCACAACCCCATTTTATTTGGTCCACTTGGTGCCGCAGGAGGTTGAAGTAGTTGTCCAATCCTCTTACGCTGACAAGCAACTGATCCTGGATGTCAAGCCGACAGAGTGAGTATCAGCCTCCTGTCCAGCAGTCGCACCATACTATACTTTACTATTTATTACCATTTATTACTTTACCACATGTTTACCATGCTACACCACACTGCACCTTACTGTATTTGTATCCACAGTACACAGCATTTCAGTCTTGTAGGGGACAAAAGTGTCACAGCCTCATATTTGGCCCATGGTAATATATCATGCAAAAAGTCAGAAAACGTAGAAATCAGCGTCTAACACAGTCATTATGTCTGACTTCTTCCCTAGGATCGTCATCCTAAAAACCTTGACCGCCGGAGGGCAAGAGCTGGTGAGTCTTCAATGGATTTAGTTGGCTTGACAGTAATGGCAAATGCTTTGGTTCTGGTTACAGAGCTCTCGAGAGGGATATGAAATTTGTATTCACTCGTAGCATCACTTTTGCTACTTACTTTAGGATGAAGACGTGGATGTGGAGTACCTGAAGGAGGTGGTACGAAAGATTGGCATCCCAAAAGTGGTGTCCGGTAAGTCACACTCCGCAGGTCTGTCTCTGGGCCACGTTTAATGAGAGGCTTCTTTAAAGCTCAGGGGGCAGGCATGTTCAAATTACTTAGTGCTCTGTTATTTTCCACAAAAACTACACTGACGCTGCCCAGTGAGACTTCCTGGCTGGAGGAAGCGGGTAAATGTCTGAATAGTTAATAGTAACAGTGTCAGCTCTCCTTCACTGAAGCTGACGGTGTGTGGTTCAACTAGACAGAGTTATGGCAAATCAGTATCTGTTGTTCATTCCAGCTTCATGTGTTAGACTTTACTTCCCCTAAATAATACATTCCTTTTCCTGCATCAGATCTCGAACCCGGGTTGACCAAAATGATGGATTCTCACGGACTACACCTGTTTGATATCATCAATCCTGAGGTTATATCACAACAGGTAAGTGTGGTCTTAAAATTATTAGTGTGAGTGTTTGACTGTTTTCATGCACAAGCGAAATATAACAAAATTGCTCTGCTAAATGCTAAATGTCTTTCGTTTGTTTATTTCCATCATTTGTATAAAGCACACTATAATTTATAGAAAGCCACCTTGGATATAGGCATCAAACAAATGAAGAAACAATAAGCAGACAGAGGGAGACAGAGACACAGTGGCAGAGATGTGTGTTGAGGTATTCCTGCAGTCCGTCACTGGGCATGTACACTGAATATGAACGGTCTGTTTCCCTGCAGGGCTACGTCGTTGTCCAGCTGGACTTTGGTTTTCCTCATCATTTGCTGGTGGAATTTCTCCAAAAAACTCTGCAGAGTAGTGCAGCCTCCAGCACAGCAGAAGAAAACTAGCGTTGATTTACCCCTGAGACACAACAACAGTGCTTTAACTGAAAGGACTGGACTGCAAAGAAATATAAACATACTGTATATTCTTTTCTTCTTGTTTGTCTCTTTTAAAACAATGTCTCAACTAATTAAAAGCCATTTTGTTTTATCTGCTGGTCCTTTTCTTATGGGTTTTGTTTTTGTTTTATCCTGATATTCCATATCACAGTGGCAGAGACCCATGTGTTAAACCCAGACAAAATTGTATTGTTTGTGTTAAAGTGGCAGAGAATGCTGCATCTACATTTGTAATACAGTTGCTGGTGTAACTTATAGTCAGCTTGTTTTGCCAGAGAGTGAATATGTATTGACTAAATCTTTATAAATTGTGTATCTAAAATATCTATTGCGTACAAACCATATCAATCTATTTTTATTGTCATCTGTTGCGATTAAAAACATATTGTCTGCAAGCTGGTTCAAAATCTACAATTTCTCATCCCTTTGGTTTTGAGATCAGTTTTTATTTTAGGAGTATGTTCAGGTCTCTTTCACTGCCTGGCAGAGAAAAATCCCAAGAGGCTTTCACACCACGAGGCATTCCTTAAAACGCATTGTTAAAATGTCTCCTATTGTTGCATCGGCACCTGGATCCTTTGGGACTGGGAGGCCTGGCTTCAAGACTTCACTGTAGACTACATAACTATGAATAATGGCCAACATGTCTTGAAATCAAATGTCTAGTCCACTGGTTCTCAATCCTAGTCCTGGAGACCCCATGCCCTGGTGGTTTTCATTTCAACTGAGTTGTCAATTACTTAATTGAGCCCTCAAGAACCACTGGTAGTCACAGAAATGACTCTAAACTGAATTATAAGCTCATTATGCTTTTGGGAACAGACTCGGATTTTCAAATCACTGACACAAAGCCATAAAGAAAAAGGTTTGCAATGTAATGCATTGATAGTAGATCATTAAATACTGTTACATAATTGCTGAGGTGTCCATTAACTGTATTAACTGCAGCTCTGGGTCTGGCCCTTGAGCGGGACCACCTCATTAATGCAATTTACTCATAAAACGTACTCTTAATAATTTCTCTTATTTTCATCATATATACATTTATTTCAAAATTTACCATGAAAACAAAATAGTAGTCAGTTCCACGTATGCTAAAAGAAGTGTTTCTGCACATGGTGAAGTTTTCACAGAATAAGTTAATTGTTGGAAAACAGGATGTTACATAAGCTTAAATGTAATTTGCAAAATACACTTGAGGCACTAGAACTGAAGACAGGTTGGGCTGTAACAATATATTGGGCATGTAGAAGACTTTTGACAAGACACGGTACTTTGGTCACAGTCTGCAGCGTGATTCTCACGTTCAAGAAACAAAACTGGACCAGATGCCAGTCCATCACAGGGCAACACAAAAGCACACGCACACATACATGCACACGCACACGTACACACACACGCATGCACATGCACACGCAAACTCAAAATGCTCAACTACAGGGCAGTTTAGAACAACCAATCTACCCAAGCATTCCAAAAGCCCCTAATCTTTGAGCACCCATGTTTAAAAAACATTGTAAAAAATAATAATATGAAAGGCTTCTTTTAAAGTTATAAACTACCTAAATGCACTGCTACATGTACTGCTATTTTCTGACCACTAGATGGCACACCAGGTCAATGTCAACCTGCTCCCTGGGCAGAAACAGATCACAGAAGGGATTAGGCCAGTTAAAATGAAGGCTTATGGAGGCAGTGAAAGTAAAACTGTCAAGAGCAAAGAAAACATTCTTTTCAATTATTTTATGGTTCATGTCAAATTCTCGAGATATGTATATTGTATTACACATTTTATGTTTTACCTGGTGTTCAGTTTGTTAAAAAGGCAATAGATATGATTGTGACAACCAACCCCGTTACGGGCCTGGATGTCACAAGTGCGCACTGTCTATTTAACCAGTTATAAATGTATGCTGAAGTAAAGAGTGAAGATCTAAACAATTTCTATTTGTAAATAAGATATTATTCTTTCATGTGGAATTGAAAACAGTGGCATATGATGTATGGGGCCAGAGAAATATAAGACTGAGCAGATTCAATTAGGCCACTCGCCGGTTAAATTACAGACCTGTTTTATGATTTATAAACCTATGGATATAGTAGTCGCGGAAAATGTGGGATTAGTGTATTCCAGCATTACGTCATGATGCCCAAGATACTCAAGTGGCATGGGCTTGTGCACTTTATTGCAGAATATCGCAGCCCTGAATGATCATGCGACACTATCACAAACAAACCAAAAACCTTGAACTTGACAGCTAGACTCAGTTAATTCTCAAAATGAAGAGGCTGCGGCTCTTCTGTCCCCTGCCACAGCAGTAATGCGGTGTGGTGTAATACTGTGGTATCACACACTCATTTCACCCTATACAACCCCATAGCATTTCCACCTGGGAGTCGCTCTGGAAACTTTGACTGGTGTCATGCTGGTGTTTCATTGATTCGCCCCCTTGGAGAAAGAAATCTAGGTACACCGCTGGGTTGGAAAATCGCAAATAAAGCATCACTGACCCGGTTTTAGTGGAACCGGGAAACTACATCAGCTCCTGTTTTAAACTAAAGCGCAAACTAGAATAAGCACTAATACAAGTGCAATATGAATATCAAAAACACACCCAAGTGTAACAAGTGCTTGTGTGTTTGTTTGTCTTTATCCATGAAGCCTTATCTCTCCACTGGTAATCTCATGTCTGTGCTGGGTCTGTCCACACGCAGCCTCAGCTCTTTTCAAACAGTGGGTCGGGTGGGGGTGCAGCACCGGGCCTGGCAGCGCCCCCCAGGACCCCCGTGTGCCTGTCACCCAGCACTCAGCGGCATTTGTGTGTGCGTGCATGTATGTGTATATGTATGTGTGCAGCGTTTAAGCGCTGCGAATAAACGGATGTGCAAACACACGTACTGCGTGTAACATTAACACAAACCTTTGTGTATACACATAGAGGATGAAGTCCGAGTTCTTTCCACTTGTAGCCATAAAGAGAGAAAGAAAGAAAGAAGGAAAGAAGGAAAGATATACCAATAGATAGACTGATACCCACACACAAACATACGTGCATATGGGCATGTGTAGCCTAGAAGTGCCCACTAATCCAAAATACTTGTTTATTTTAATTATTATTATTATTATTATTATTATTTTAATCATCTATCTGCATCTGCACCTCGTAAAATGGGTCTGCACATCTGTATATCAACAGTGTAGAAACATTGTGTTGAATGTAACACAAACTGTAGATAAGGTGTCTAAAAACAAGGGTAAATAAAGTACTAACGCAATAGTGTGTTTTCAGTACAAATATGGATGTATTTTACTGATTTCAAAAACCTACATGGGCTTGTTAGCATTAGCTGCCGATATAAAAAACACAGTTTTATTGTGTATGCGCGGACATATTTAATCCGAAAATAAAACTTTATCTTTAACTTTCACTTTCGTATTCCCACAAATACTGAGGACGGTCCGGGGCTGGTAAGCGTGTCCAAACGTGCTTTTTGTTCTGTATGTATTTCATGTGTGCATATGTTTTTATATGAGCTCATTTTGTATTGCTCGTTACAGGGCTGTGTGCACGCAATTCCGCACACTTGTAAAGTGCTGTTAAAGATGCGGGTTTTTGTCCGCTGGGCATCTTTGTTGAGCCGCATGTTGTCGATGGCGAAATGCTTCTGGATTCGGGAGTTAGAGAGGACGAGACCCGCGGTCTTTAACGAGAATAAAACCGTCCCGAACCAGCACACATGAGGCGGGATTGCAGTACCGGCTCGGTGCGTGAGATCCCACAGGCCCGGCGGAATCCTGGGAAGCTGCAGACCCGAGCTGGCGTAGCCTCTGCGCCTCATCCTCGCCTCTTTATTCCGACACGTCGCTGTGTTTATACACCAATACGAGTACTTACTTATTTTCGGCTCCTGCATTGATTTTATTTCATTGCGAGAAAATCCGATGGCGAGGGAGGCGCGTTAACAGCAGCCAGGACGTTCAGTACAGAGAGCAGCTGAACCGTATTACTCAAAAGAAACATCCCAAACACACCGTTTCAATACTGAAATGCATACATACATGCTTAGGCTACATATACACACATTCATACATATATACATACATGCACATTTATATGTGGAAAACTATTAGCCAAACAGCTACATTCAAAAGTTAAATCCACGGAGGACCTCCTGCTGGTGCCCCCTCAGAGCCCACCTGCCAGTCCACCTGTGTGGCACCCTGCTGCCAGCCTCCCTGCAGCTGTACAGCACAACCACACACCCCTCAGATGGTTCTGATACTGTGCTGTGTTGTAATTTTTGGCATATTTGGTTTTATGTACTCTAAATATAGAAATAAAACAAAATATTAATTATATGTTCTCTTGTGGATTTGGATTGAGAGTGAGTTTCCAACGCCCACACACTAAAAACACACTAATACCTGGATTGTACGTTTGTGCAGTTTCCTCTTCATAATGGAATTGTCTTGAATGTGAGTTGCCTTAGATAAAAGCATCTGACCAATAAATACACTTAGAACGAATGTGTTAAATGTAACACTGTCTGTGTCAGATCAAGGACAATACAACGGTGGTAAAATTAACCAAAGCACGACACAATAATGTGTATGTTAAAATGAAACATTATTGTGTTGTGCTTTGGTGAATTGTAACTCAAAGTTGTATCTGACACAAAGCGTTTAACACTTGTACTAATAGTACAGTGCGCGTCATTGATCTTTTTAGATACAGTTTTACTGTGAACAGTCGAAAAATAGCTTGTTTAAATTGTTTAGATTTTTTTCTACTGTTAACTTTAAACTGGTGTTGAGTGGGTTGGGTGATGTGTGTTGAGATTTTTTTGTTTACTTTTTCTAATAATATTATATATAATAATATAATACTATCTATATTATTATTATTATTATTATTATTATTATTATTATTATTATTATTATTATTATTAATAATAATAATAATAATAATAATCAAGCATTTTAATAAACTAATTTGGCTCCAACTCAAATTAATAAATACATACACACTTATGCTAAATAAGCCTACACACAAAATAGGTAAATTAAGAACAACAACAACAATTATTATAATATTATTATTGTAATGGATATGTGTGTTTTTTCTGCAGGGCTGTCGGGATGGAGGAGGTAGAGGAGCCGGATCTGGTGTCGGAGCTGCGGCTGGTCGGACCCCAGCTGGCGGAGGCGCTGTCCCGGGTGTCGGATGGGGATCTGGACAGGATCATGTGCCTGTTGCGCACGGCGGGGCAGCAGCAGCTCCGGCTCATCCCTGACAGGACGCGTCGGGTGTCCCAGATGGTGGACCTGTTCCTGGGCGAGACCGCCGCGACCTGCCGCCGCTTCATCCACGCCGTGTGCCTGTTCTGCGCGCTGCCCCTGGCGCTGGAGACGCAGCTGATGTCGGCGGCCGGAGAAGGTGAGACACCGCAGTGGAAATCGTTCAGGAGAGTTTCTACAAGCGTTGTGCTCCACATGCAACTTTCTAACCCAAATACAGAAACTACAGCAGCCAAAGCCTTGTTATGTTACAAGGGATTTAATGTGTATTGCTGTTAGTTCATTAGTTAGGTACTGGTTTTTTTCATCACATGGAGTTTATTTGAAAGGAGAGTAAATCTTGTTCTCTAACAAAGTGCTTGATTTAAAAGTCACACCGTGTGGGACTCAGACAAAGCAGGACAGTGGCTTGTGTCGAGTGGGACTGGTAAGAGTGGGAAAAGTACCTGACTAGAGTTTGAATATCTGAAGATGCCTAATGACAGTACGATTTGCATGAAGTATTTTCATATGTATTCATTTAAGGGTAGTAAGCAGGTTGATATCAGTGATAGTTAGTAATCGAGGTAGTAGTAGAAGTTGTACTATACTCAGAGAGGTTAGACTAGGGATGTCCAGCCCTGGTCCTGGAGAGCCCAATCCACTTTTAGGTCACCTTAAATCACCAATTTCTAAATACTGGAAACACATGTGAGTGATTAATCAATTAAGCAAGCCAAGCAAGGGGAACTTTCTTATGTTCTTATGTTAAAGGACTGAGTTTACCACCTGTTTCATTGATCTGAATGAAATAAGATCAGGTGTTTATAAATTGGTAATAAAAGGGTGACCTCTAAAACCTGCTGGATAGCAGCTTTCCAGGACCAGGGTTGGACACCCCTGACTTACACCACATTGGTTTCCAGTCAGCGGCTGTGTAATTAATTATTTTATTTATGTATGTCTGGTTGCCAGACACCAGCACTGTAGAGATGGAGTGGAGGATAAGCTTTAAACTTTAAGGATCAAAGTACAACTTTAAAGCATTACAAAACTGCAGTAATCAGTATACAATACAATAAGCTCATATCCAAGTAAAATGAGATAACAAGTGGAGACAAAACAGTTAAGTTCTACGTGTTATAGGGAGGGGGAGGCAAGAAATTACAGTAAAACAATGGAACTGCTAACAATACAGAAGTACATGGAAGCTAATTAAGTGTAAAATAGCAAGAGTGCTGAGAAGCCCATATTAGACTGCTGTATTACACATAGAGATGGGACAGATGTGTCTGAAGTAAATGCTGGAGGGACTTTGCAGTCCTGACCTTGGTTAGAAGGTTGTTCCACCACAAGGGAGGTATGAGAGTCTGTAGGTAGCTGCATGCAGTCTGGTCAAGACAACAGTAGGTAAGAGCCATGCCTTGAACTGGATGCATGCCAAGATCAGGAGCCAGTGAAGCGAGTGGAGTAGTGTAGTAGCTTGTGTAAATTAAGGCAGAGAGAGCACCAGAGAGCAGCCGAGTTCTGGATGAACTGGAGCAGGAGGGTAGTTGTTGCAGGCAGGCCGGCTGGGAGTGAGTTGCAGTAACACAGGTGGGAGAGAACCAGTGTCTGGACAAGCAGCTGAGTCGAGTAGTTGGTGAGGAGGGGATGGATTCTGTTATGTTGCTCAGGAAGAATTGTCAAGGGTGTGTCAGAGTGGAGATGTGCTGGGAGTAGGACAGAGTGGGGTCAAGGGTGACTACAGGATCCTTAGAGAAAGAAGAGGCGGAGAGTGTGGTATATTCCAGTGGACTACAGTGGAGAGATCAGTAGAAGGTGAACAGGAGGAGGGAAAGAAAAGGAGATCATATTAGTAATGGTAAAGCTTGAGATGATTCGAGTGCATCCAGGAGGAGATAGCAGAGAGACAGAAAGAGATGCGAGAGGGGATGAGGGGAAACTAAGCAAGATCCGGCATCATCTGCATAGAAGTGGTAGGAGAGCCCATGGGATGCGATATGGGGGCCCAGAGAGTTGATGAAGAGTTGGCTCTGACAACGTGGTCGGCAGGAACACAAGGTCGAGGTTTATATAAAATATCCTGTGATTTATACTGCTATTACTCTAAGACAGGGGTTTCCATTTCCCAGGACCAATATGCAAGTAGAAGATCGGCTGTAAGATCTTAATTGTGAAACCGTGAAATATAAGTAAAATATACCGTTTTATATATTTAATAATAATAATAATAATAATAATAATAATAATAATAATAATAATAATAATTACTGGAGTGACACACAGATCGTCAAGTGAGCGATTTGCATTTAATTTTTGTATTTATTAATCCTGCCGATTCCATTGGTGGAGCAGCTCAGATCAGATCAAATCTGCGCTGCACGGACTGGATCTTAATGTTATAATGACTGTTTGTGCTGCTGTGCGGCACTGTGGGAAGATGACAACAAGTGTGGAAGTCTGTCCTGTTGTGATTCATTGTGGGCAGCAATGGACGTTTATTGAAGCATTTTGTTTACCGTTATCTCCTGTATCAAATGGAGATCCCACAATCATTCATATATTATTATTTGTATTTTATTATTTATTTCTTAGCAGACGCCCTTATCCATATTAACACCCCGACCATTTTAAAACTTCATAAAGTTAGCAAAAGAAAGCTGTACATTCTCAAAAAATAATAAAATGTGCCTCATTGTTATCATTAAATCAGTACCACACACAGTATATTAATCTACTACCAGTTTTAGTTATTTTTGACAAAATATTTAAATATGCGTTGATAAAATCGATGAGTATGGCAGCCTCCGGTCAGACCGCTGTGTTGCTCTGTGATAGAATGCAGGCGAACAGTGTACGTCTGTGACGTCACCAACCACGAGTCCCTTTGCTGCAGTGTAATGCATTGTGGTTTTAATGTTGTTTTTTAAATGTAGTTTAGTATTTTAATTCTCAAACTTAATGATGAAGTGAGATTCATGTATTTTACTGCACTTTAGCAATACAACATTTAAATTATGTATTCATCGTATGATGCACTTTTTCTTTAATGTTATGACATGCTTTGGAAATGTGTTCCACTATGTACAATTAAGCATAATGGATTTTATTTGAATTAGGATTAAAGAAGCTCATTGCCCAAAATTAAATGAGACATATTCCGAAAATGATCGAGATAGTGAAGTGCTATTACTATTGCTTTTTTATATTTGTAAATGTACAATAATCTGTGACCAAAAATGGAACCTGCATATTTATAATCTGTTTCGGAAATATCTCTCAGTGCCTCGCTTCATTCAGCTTTACATTCAGCAGCAGAATTCCCATTAGCAGACTGGAGCTCACATGCTCTCCAGCCCACAGAGGGATATGGGGGGGAGTTCAAGGTGGGGGGATGTTCGCAGTAGATACAGGTGGCGGGAAGATGGGTGGAATGGTTCTATTTGTCCATAGCTTTTTGATTATCTTGTATCGTAGATTGGGGTTTCTTTCATTGGCATGTTTGATTAATAACTTAATTACAACAAAAATAAATATAAATATTGTATACAAAAATTACCGTTTAGCCCTTGTATACAACTTTTACAACCATATTTTATCATTGGTACCCTTTGCCACTTCGCAAAGTTAACAAACCAGACCTTTGAGCCTTTTAGACCTTTTAGGCAAATAAAGTAGTACAAAAAGTTTTCATGCATATATGTATACACACACACACACACACACACACACACACACACACACATATTTATATAACGATCGAGTAAAGTGGTCCGGACCCCAGAGCAAAGATTACATAGGGTAAATGGACCTTCGAGAAATAATGTTGGGAGCCCCTGCTCTAACATATACTCCAATTTGACATTGTTTGATCGCATATGATACTTTTTTCTGTTCCAGTTGGACCTTTTGCTGCCTTGTACTGCAGTTTGTCTGTCTGTTGCTTTTTTCTGTCTTAAATTTCGAAAGCAAAAGAGATGTAAATTGTGTAATCTTATTGAAGACGCATAGTACGAATGTGCGCAGTTGACCGTTTTCTCCTCAACCACATACGACTCATATTTGACTGTATTCAATAACATTTTAAACAATGCAATTCACTATTTATTATTACTAATAATTAATAATAATGTTGCTGCGATCTGGGACTTTTCGTGACTGTTGTGTTACATGAGGTGTTGCAGTGTGTTTGTATGATTATCAGGGTTGCAAGAAGCAATGCTGAAAATCCCCCTGGTGGTTAGCCAATTTCACAGGTTCCCCACCAATACACAAACACACTTATTAGAGATGGGAAAGTAAATGTGTAATTTTATTGACTTTTATACGTTGCATATGAAAGTTTTTAATGCAACACAAATGTATTGCACATTTTTCTGTACCCAAAATATGAACTAAAGTAAGTGTCATTAAAGGGTAATTTTACTGATGGTGGTTCTGTTCTGGTACAGCAGGTAATTCGCTATTCTTTTCTGACTCTAATGCTGAGAAGATTCACCTGAGGTGCTTTTAGCCCAGTCTCCTCTTGTGAAGGTGTGCATTTAAATGAGTCTTTAGTGTATGATAGTAGGATGTTTCCCTGATGGACTATGGTGCATATTAGTCATATAGTCATAGTCTTTGACAAGTGTGTTCACTGTTTTAGTCTGATATATATATAGTAAAAGATTGTTTTGACATTTTTATTTTTTGCCTTTGAAAGCTGCAACAGAACCAGTGAAATATATTTTAAAAATAGTAGTACAGTACCTGTTTACTGCTTTCCCTGCCAATACAGCTGCTCTCTTTTATTACCTTATGTTTTATTCATGCCGGTGATTCCAGGTCGCAAGAAACCTGAAACGCTACATTATTATTATTATTATTATCGTTGTTGTTGGTCTTGTTATTCGTAGTTGCTATTGGTGATGATGATGATAATAATGTCTGAATAGTTTTATATCATATGAAACTGAAACTATTTTCCTGCTTGTAACTGAAGTGACTCTTCAGAAAAATTGAGCCTGTGTAAAACAAACAGGCCATACAGTAAGATAAGAGTAAGATAAGCGTAAGATATGTGATCAGGGCTGAGCGATGACTGCAAATGGATGGGGAGTCTGATTAGAGCCGGGCAGCCAGGACGGAGATCACATGCTGATCCAAATCGGCAGGAACAAATATCCTGTGATTTCCGTATGCAAATGCATTTTGATATCCGTATATGCCATGTACACTGTAAATCTTCACTGCTGATTGGCTATCGACCATATGACATATATGACGTGTCGAATAATTATTGATCTTATCTGTTAAAAAAGCAGAAGCAACTTACAAGCATGGTGAATTGCTGTATGGAGATTTTGCTACGCATACCAAGAAGTGTGGGAAGAGGGTGTGAATGGCAGAACAGAATAGTAATCCTAATAAAGTTCTTGCAAGAGACCAAAATTGACTGGTTAAACTTGATTGCCTAACAAGAGTTATTATTGGGTATTGCCAAGTCGATTGCATGTTGTAAACAGAATAGACATATTAACAATTAGTTTGATGTCCATTGATGTTGTTTTGACTGCTGTACTTCAGGTTGTCCAACTGAACCAATTTGTGAGAACGAGCAAGCAGACACAGGTAATTAAACACACTAACGCTCTGGAGATATAGACCTGTAGACACCTACTGCACAATACTATTTAATTTGGGGATCAGTAGTCAGCCATTTTATGAACTGTACCCTGCTGGGATTTGGTAGTGACGATCACATGCTTTATCACATTTTCTTTTTCTTTTTCTTTTTGAGTGGTTCATAAAAAAAATCAATGGAGAGGGTTACTCATGGAGCTGTTTCTATTCGATCAGCTTGTTTTTTCACCCTCTGCTGTGCTGGGTGGGTCACCTCACAGGAGATGACACACTTGTTTTACTTTTGCATGCTATCTGCACCACTGCTAGCTCATCATTGCAGGCCGTAGGTGTGATGTGAACTGATTTGTGTTGTTTTGTCTCAGAACCACCAGACAGAAACAGAAAGCGTCGCCAAGAAGGAAGCTTCCCTCCTGTGCCAGAGAAGCACCCATGCATAGGTAAAACACGAACATTATAACTATTTTGATATCAAAGTGAACATGTATTTTTCTTGTTTTGAGTCTCTCCTGTTCCCTTCAATGAGCCTTTTTCATCGTCAGCTCCCTGTGCTGCAGGTTTCTGGCCATTGCAGAAAGTTGGGCCTCATTTAGCTCAGCCATGTTGGCATAAACTCATGTGCTGCAGGATTGGATGACCTGATCACTTGCTCCAACTGGACAACAAATCCACTCGCATAGTCAGGGCGGTTGAGTGGTCCAGTGACACAGCCCTCCCAAGTCCACATGACTATACATGAGTTAGTGGGAATTTGCCTGCTGCAGACAGGCCATGGGTAACCTGCAAGTTGACAGGCTGTCCCATTAGCAGACAGTCCAGTGATGTGAAAGCTGTTTCTGTTCCATCAGAAAGCCTAATAGAGAGATGTCCCCCTGCAGCTTCTGTGTGTTCCTTCCCTGCTCAATCAATGCAATAACCTATCATGTTTTGTCAGCCCAGTGTACACACCTTATCCCCTGTTACTTTTCTTTGTATCGTTCTTCATTAAGTCTCACCTGAAATGTACAAATCCACCATGAAGCGCCTGCTGTTGCAACGGTACCAAAGAGTCAGCCAGGGGGTCCGGCGGCTGGTGAGGCTGCATGAGACGTGTGTGAGCCTGGTCAACAGGAACACAGTGAAGCTGAAGGAGAGGGTGGACCGCTTGTGGGGGGACACCCCGGGACTGCAGGACTCTGATGATGGCGTTGATCGCGTGGTGAAAATAATGGACCTGCTGCAACCCTCCACTACCTCCCAGTCACGGGTCATTGTGCTGCTGGGCAGTGCAGGAACAGGCAAGACTCTGCTGATGCACTGTGTTGGCCACCATTGGGCACAGGGGGCCTTTGATTCATTCCAGTTCTTCTTCCTGTTTGAATTCCGACAGCTGAATTTAATCAAGAGGACCCTGTCTTTGCAGCAGCTGCTCTTTGAGTTCTTCCTCCAGCCCGAAGTTGGTGAGAGGGACTCTATGTTTGACGTCATATTGGCCAACCCCCGGAGCGTTTGCGTTGTGTTCGATGGCTACGACGAGTTCTGCTGTAAGTTCACAGCCCTTAGAAGGGACACGCCCGTAGACCCCCGGAGGCCCCTACACATGGCTGAGCTCTTCTCCAGCCTCTACACCGGGCGGATGCTGCAGGGGTGCACGCTCGTTGTGACCTGTCGGCCCAAGGACGTGATGGACTTGCCTCTGGGAGCTGTGGACGAGGTGGGGGAGGTGCCGGGATTCGACCACCGGCGCGTGCATGAGTACGCCCAGGACTACTTCAAGGACAGCCCGCACAGGGAGCAGGTGCTGGGCCATCTGATGAGCAGTAGGACTATTCTGAACATGTGCTATGTCCCAGCGCTGTGCTTCATCAGCTGCGTCTGCCTGGAGTACCTTCTGCGCCAGAGATCCCCACTGACTAGTCTCCCCCACACAATGACTCAGTTCTATATCCAGATCATCATGGCCTTCCTCAGCAGGAGGCAGGTGGGCCACCTCCCAGAGGGGCCAGGGCCACCGCCATCGCTGCTGCAGAGGTCCAGGCAGGAGATAGAGGAGCTGAGCCGGCTGGCCATGGAGGGGCTGGAGCAGAGCAACATCGTGTTCTACGCCCAGGACCTGCCCCCCGCTGTGCTGAAGTTTGCATCTGACTCTGGGTTTTTCTCAAGGTTCGAGGTCAAGAAGGAGGACGGCTCTGAGGGCATGGGCTGCGCCTTCGTCCACCTGACCATGCAGGAGTTCTTTGCCGCGCTGCACCTGATGACCAGCGAGGTCGTGCAGGAGGCCCAGCTGAAGAAGAAGTTCAACCTGAAGTCCCGCTGGACCACCAAGACTGACCCCAAGACAGTGTTCACGGACACTTATCACCTGTACGTGTCCGGCCTGGCCTCCCGAGACTGCGCCTCCTTCCTGGGCCAGCTGTCGCGGCACAGCGCAGCATGGGTGGAGAAGCGGCAGAGCGCCATCCTGAAGATCCTGCGCAGCCTGGCCACCGGCACTCTGACTGGGCCCAAGCTGGTGGAGCTGTGCCGTTGTGCCTACGAGACCCAGGACGACAACCTGGCCGCCTTGGTCGGCAACCGGTCCCGATATGAGCTGAGGAACTTCCGGATCTCCCCTGTGGACATGATCGCACTGGCCTTCGTCATCAACAACGCCAAGAAGCAGGTCTGCCTGGACATCGCTGGATGCTCTGTGGAGCCCGACTGCTTGGACATCCTGCCCACCTGTAACTACATAGACTCGCTAATGTGAGTGGTGTGCGCCCCAGCATCGTCACTGTATTTAGATTATTAAAATTAATAAAAACCTGATTAAATAAGCAATACACTCTTGGATTAGACAGTAATCTGTTTGGTTTGTTAGAGACACATGGCTAGGTGTCACATTCTATTATAGGTATAACCACCATGAAATGTAACGGTGAACTAGTGACACCTTTTTTTCATTTAGCTTTATGATTCGAACTCCAAAACTCAAACTCATATAAACAAACAGGGCTTTAGAGATTAACCAGAAAACATACGAGCCAGAGACCCCTCAGAGATCTGTGGACAGTTACTCACACTACTGAAATCTTCACAGAAGGTGGATGTTGTGCCTGCATGTGCATATGAATTTGTGTTGGGGTTTCTTTTTATATACTTTTAATATCCTTTTTTTATAAATATACTTTGCTATTCATAGACTATCAACTCAATTTCTCTTTTGCCTTTTGGTTGTTTTTTCAGCTTTCGGAGTCGGAAATATGATGACAGGTTTGCAGAAGCGCTGTCTGACATTCTTCCCAGAGTTGAACGTCTCCAGAAACTAGAGTAAGCGTGGGCCACATTTATTGTGGAAAGCAGTTTTGTTTATTGTGGTGCACAGAGAAGAGTGTGGAGGTGGGGTGTTTGCAGGTGTGTGACACAAGAGGCCAGAAATGCCTTCATGCTGTGTCCAAATAAATATCTGGGAAGGTTGCAATAAATAAAGAAAGAAAAAAAGCTTTTACAGGAAGTAAGGGTTACAGAATCAATGGTAAAATCGGAACTGAATATTTGCAAGCTTTACCGAGCCACGCCTCTTCCAAAACCCAGACAGAAATTTGCAATTGCACTGAAAATAAAACCGAAACTGTGTTCACACCAGCCTCTGTTCTGGCTTTAGGTTCGTCAGTGGGAGTATTGGAGAAGGGGGGGTGGCAAACCTGGCCCGAGCACTGCAGAGCTGTCCACACCTCACCGAGCTGAAGTAACCCTTTCAACTTGTCAAATTAGTCCTTTTAAAGATATATTATCCTAGGATTTTATGGGATGCAGCAGATTTGCAATATAAAAAACTAAACTAATTGCAGATCATAATTATTTAAAGAGAAAAAAGCTAAGTAAAAATGTCAAACAATTGTTTTGTGATGTTACTAATTTATTCTATGTGTTTTTTTTTGTAATATGTAGTTTGAGTGATAATTTCCTGACTGACAGTGGGATCTCATTAATTGCAAACACTTTCCCAATGTTGAAAACCATCCAAAGTGTTAAGTGAGTTTACTGTTTATCCTTTCTCTCACTTTTTAATCCATTGTTTTATCCTGGTGGTCAGACACACAAACATACATAAATGTTGTTCATCTCAGTTTGGGCTCAGATCAGATGTTCACTGCAGTAAAAAATCAGAAATCAAGTACTGAGCTGTTACAGCTACTGAGATAGTGTTACAGACGCTGAAAAAAACATATATATATATATATTAAAAAAATACAAGCACAGACACAGTGTATATTGTGTTTCAGTTTGGGTAACAACACCTGCACAGTCGATGGGATCATCAACCTTGTCAAAACAATGAGCTCTTGCTTACACATCCAGGAAATACATGTCAAGTAAGTTGAATACATATATATGTACTATTTGCCTGTATCTGACTGGAGATATAATCCATTATATAATTGTATATAGCTAATTGAAACATACTCTACCTTTCAAACGTTTAGGGTCATTTAGAAATGTCCTTGTTTTTTTAAAGAAAAGCAACATTTATGTCCATTAAAATAACATTAGATTGATCAGAAATACAGTGTAGACATTCCTAATGTTGTAAATTACTATTTTAGCTGGAAACGGCTGATTTGTAATGGAATATCTACAGAGGTGTACAGAGGCCCATTATCAGCAACCATCAGTCCTGTGTTCCAATGGCACGTTGTTTGCTAATCCAAGTTTATCATTTTAAAAGGCTAATTGATCATTAGAAAACCCTTTTGCAATTATGTTAGCACAGCTGAAAACTGTTGTGCTGATTAAAGAAGCAATAAAACTGGCCTTTAGACTAGTTTAATTGTTACTTGAGTTAGACTTGAACTGTTTAAGAATCTGGAGCATCAGCAATTGTGGGTTCGATTACAGACTCGAAATGGCCAGAGACAAAGAACTTTCTTCTGAAACTCGTCAGTCTATTCTTGTTCTGAGAAACAAAGGCTATTCCATGTGAGAAATTGCCAAGAAACTGAAGATCTCGTACAGCGCTGTGAACTACTCTCTTCACGGAACAGCGCAAACTGGCTCTAACCAGAATAGAAAGAGGAGTGGGAGGCCCCGGTGCACAACTGAGCAAGAGGATAAATACACTAGAGTGTCTAGTGTGAGAAACAGACGCCTCACAGGTCCTCAACTGGCAGCTTAATTAAATAGTACCCGCAAAACACCAGTCTCAGCGTCAACAGTGAAGAGGTGCCATATCTCAGACTGATTAAGATCAATATGGGCAAAAGAACACAGACACTGGACAGAGGAAGATTGGAAAAAAGTGTTATGGACAGACGAATCTAAGTTTGAGGTGTTTGGATCACAAAGAAGAACATTCGTGAGACGCAGACAAAATGAAAGGATGCTGGAGGAGTGCTTGACGCCATCTGTCAAGCATGGTGGAGGCAATGTGATGGTCTGGGGGTGCTTTGGTGGTGGTAAAGTGGGAGATTTGTACAGGGTTAAAGGGATCTTGAAGAGGGAAGGCTATCACTCCATTTTGCAACGCCATGCCATACCCTGTGGACGGCCCTTGATTGGAGCCAGTTTCCTCCTACAAGAGGACAATGACTCAAAGCACAGCTCCAAACTATGCAAGAACTATTTAGGGAAGACAGCTGGTATTCTGTCTATAATGGAGTGTCAAGCACAGTCACCGGATCTCAACCCTATTGAGCTGTCGTGGGAGCAGCTTGACCGTATGGTACGTAAGAAGTGCCCATCAAGCCAATCCAACTTGTGGGAGGTGCTTCAGGAAGCACGGGGTGAAATCTCTTCAGATTACCTCAACAAATTGACAGCTAGAATGCCAAAAGTCTGCAAGGCTGTAATTGCTGAAAATGGAGGATTCTTTGATGAAAGCAAAGTTTGAAGGACACAATTATTATTTCAATTAAAAATCATTATTTCTAACCTTGTCAATTACTATATTTCCTATTCATTTTGCTATAGGTCCTATTCAAATTCATTTCATGCATGTTTTCATGGAAATCAAGGACATTTCTAAGTGACCCCCAAACTTTTGAATGGTAGTGTAGATGCAGTATACAGTATGTGCAGTATGTCATAGCAATGTAATAGTGCTTCCCTCCTTAAGGAGTGTTGTAGAAGACTGGATGCTAGCACGAAAACAACAATATTTTAAACTACACACAGATTTATAAATATTTTAGGATTAAAGTACTGTCCAATGAATGGTCTTATGGTGACATTTAGTAGAGTCATATAGGTCAGGTTAGAGTTGGGGATGGGGTTTGTTTTCTTGGTAAACTTAGACTTCCTCTAGGAATAGGCGTGTGTTTCCATAGGGGCTTACTAGGACACAAGGACTGGGTATTGGCTAGGGTTAGGATTCTGGCTAGTATAAGGGTTGCTAATAAGGTTTTAACTGTTCCCCTCTCTCTATCTCTCTCTCAGTGGAACCAAAGAAGCAAAAGTCCTGTTTTACATGGATTCAGATACCCAGAGGTAAGAGTAGCTGAATTACTTTGTTTGTTTTCTGTTTCTTTACTCTCCATGTAAAGAACCTGCCTTTTGCTGCAGTGTCACTTTCTGAGGTTGTGTCCCTCATGTGGGCTGTGTATTGCGGTTCGCTCTGCAGTCAGCTGGTGAATTCCATGCAGACGAATGTTTTATTTGGGTGCTGGGTTCGTGACTCCTTCCTCTTTCAGTATTGCTGAGAGTTCTGTCTCTGTGCTCTCTCCTCTGAAGCTCTGCTGAGGCGCAACGCAGGCGTCGCACTGGTGCCGGACGCACACTCAGGTATGGGGCATTCGTTCTTGTGACCGGGAGAGGGGGTGGAGTTCTGTGTGAGAGGTTCTGTGTAAAAGCCCATTTCTTGTGCCATGTCATAGCAGTGGCTTGGCTACTATTGGTATTGCTGACACTGCTGACTGAGACCAGTCATGCAATAATTAGAACAATTGCTAAAAAACATCAGCCCATATCTTTAATTTATTAACTTACTTTTTTGGTTTCTTACTACCTTTCTTCTGCTTTTTCATGATGATGCTGTCTTTTTGTTCATTTCCTTTCTTTCTCATGCACCTCAAGCCTTCTGAACTGCACTTTGACCCCTAAAGACATGAAGAACCTGTGTGAACTTCTGACCAGATGTCCAGGACTGTCTGATGTTAAGTGAGTGTTCTGAAATACATATTAGTAACAAGCCATAACAACAACAACAATAACAACAACAGCTTTGAAATCTCACAGTGGATAGGGTGGTAGGGTGGAAGTAGTGGAGGAGGAAGTCATATGGTGTGTTTGCAACAACGGACAATTTTCCAGTCTGTTTGAGTTGATATACTGCAGACTAAGTGTGAAAAAAACATCAACAGGAGGCTGTTTCCTTCTGCAGTGTGTCTGCAGAATACAGCTGCAGTTCAAAGTCTGCTGTTAGGTGGAATCCCCCTTCCCTGCAGTGGAAAGTACTGTACTGTCCTGTGCCTCGCATAGGTCTCTGTTGGCAGAGTTAGAAAGGAGTCTGGAAGCACTCTTTGCACCCCTGTGTGTCTGTGCCAGTGTGGTGTAGGACCTGCCGTGAGTGCGCCCTGCTAAATTGCCACTATGTTTGTGTTGCGAGTGCAGCCTGTCTGGGAACCTGCTGAAAGACCCCGCCTTCAGGGTGCTGGGGGACTTCCTGCCGCAGGTCAGCGTCTCGGGGCGGATCAGGTGAGTCAGCGTGCCGCTCCACGCAGCCGCCGCACTGCGCCCTCCTCACACTGCTTATATTTTTTCACCCAGTGTAGCTTAACAGACTTCAGAATGGAGGTGCATCAGTAACATGAATAGTTGGTGTGTGTGTGTCAGAAGGGTCGGGGGGGGGAATTTAGCTCTTATACTGATTGGGTTAAACATGGTATTAAACATGGCCTCTACTTCTGCTGGTCACCTGGTTAGAGGATCACATGACACAGGTGTCACATTAACTGGTTGCAGTGCCTGCATTTTCAGTGCTGCTGGGTTTTACGTACCTCTTCATCAGCAACTGGTGTCAGAACTGTCTGCTGTGATCGCTGTACCTGTGCTGTCTTTTTCAGCATCTGCAACAACACCATCTCTGTGGAGGGGATGTGCTGCCTGGCCCGTGCTCTGACGCTGTGCCCCAGGACAGAGGCGCTCGAGATCAGGTAGGGGGCGTCTCGCACTCATCTGACATGCCTGTACAGTGCAGCTCTGTGGGTGAACACCAGAGCAGTCCTTTCTATTGCCACACCCTTGTGTGCTGGGCCTTAGCAGGGCAGTGGGCTCTTATCAGTTTATTTATTTATTTATTTTGCAGGTGCTTGTATTTGCTGATTAAATTAATTGATGTGTGGAGAGGTTTCATTATGTGCCTTTCACTATGCCTGCCTACTTCTGCTTTCAAACCTCCTGTTGTATAATATTTCAGCCCTCACAGCAGAAGTGGTGACTGCAAGTCTTGCTACCTTCTTGCGAGAAAGGCCCTGATCCCAAAGCTCCTCTCCGTCTTCCCCTAACTGTTTATTTTCTTTGTGTTTGTGCACTTGTGTTTATTAGTAGTAGAAAGTGGTTTACGACGATAAATACAATTGCATTTTTAAGAACAACTGGTTTGTAATCCACGTGTGAATGTGTGAAGCATAACCTCTTAGTCTAGGCCTTAACTGTGTTTGGACACACTGCACACCTGCCAGATGGGGGCTGGTTTGCAGTCTTCCTTTCTGATTGTCAGTGTTGCTCCCACAGTCTGCAGCAGGGCAGCCAGATCATTGTGAAGTTTGCAGGAGAACCACAGAAGGGTGGGGGCTATCCTGGGTGAGCAGAGTTTTCCTCTCTTTCCATCATGACTAATATTCATAAATGAACAGATATCATCGATTACAGGTGAAGCATGTCAGTGGTTTAGTAATAGACACCCGTTATCTTAAACAGTTCAAGTCTAACTCAAGTAACAATTGTACAAGTGTACATCATGTCCAGTACTGTACTTTGTGTTCAGATGGAAAAATATATATTTATTTGTTGATGCCGATACACTTCAAAAACATGATTTCCTTTATGTTATTTCCTTACACACTTGCACTCTTGATGGGTGTTGTTTGTTTCTCCTCAGAGTGGAAGACAGCACAGGCCAGCAACTTCCTGTGGTTTCTAAAAGACTCCAGTAAGCTTTAACAATGTATTAATGTATTTGTTCTGTAATCATGGAAGTAATTATTACATTTAATGATTTAGTAATTAACTACTGCTGCTACTATGACCATAATAATAATGCTTATTATTATAAAAAATAATAATCACCATCATCATCTATGCTCCATCTCATGGCAGTTCATTTCCCACAGGCTGACTAACTGCAATATCCAGCCCGGACACCTGGACAGGCTGTTGAAAACACTGAAGGGCTGTGACAGCCTGGAGCTGCTAGAGTGAGTGATCGGTCACAGCTGGGTGTGAAGGGGAGGGACGCCACCAAATCATCGGTGGCGTTTCATCCAGGGTTGGGAGGGTTACTTTTAAAAAGTATTCCGTTAGAGAATACTGATCCCTTGTTTTGAAAATAATCTGTAACCTAATCCAGTACATTACTCCAAGTCAGTAACATAATCAGAATACTTTTAGATTACTTTTTCCTTTAACAAAAGCAGCTGAGTTCAAAAAGTGAAACAAAATGTTCTACACATTCTAATATGATTGACGGATTGTCCGTGGCCCCTGGGTAACTCTGTCATTTCCACAGCTTGTCAGGCAACGCCCTGGGGAACAGGGGCCTGAAGAAACTGCTGGACGCGCTGCCTACACTCCGAGGCATCAGAGAGATCGAGTAAGTCCCATGAAGGGTCCTTCCAAGTGCTGCAAGAGACTGGTTATTCTGCTAGGGCTCTCTTCTGCTTTGAACTTCACCATGCATGCAAACCTCTATGCTTGCCGTGTGTGTGCTGTCAGCCCAGGTGTCTGAGGTCAGCAGGGAGTCAGTGAGAGAGCACAGTGTATGAGTGGGTGCAAGATGGCACTGGTGCGGCCCTGACTGAGCCGTCGCTCTCCTCTCCCTGCAGCGCTAGTGACGGCAAGGTGACGATGGAAGGTGTGATCTGGCTGGCCGACTCTCTGGGCAGCTGCAGAGACATGAGCGACGTTGACGCGAGGTAAGCCCGTCACGCTGACCAACATCACGCCGAGCCTCTGGCAATCGGGCCGCATGTCCAAACATACGGCCCTGTTCAGTGCTCAGACAAGGTCGATGGTGTTTGCCAAATGTAATAAATTGTGTAGTGTACATTATTATTTCACACTTTTCTACTAGTTCTTTGGTTGTTTTCTTTGCAGCTGTGGAGGTTCAAAGAGGCTCATAATCAGGTTTCACAGGAGTGCCAGGTAATAATGCAGGGAAGGTGTTTTTTCTATTTACACATTCATGTATTCGTTCATTTTTCCCCAACATCAATCTATCACCCAACAAGACAGTGGCCTCACTCTCACAGCACCGTTTAAGACTCTCTGATGTTTTCTATGCAGACAGCATTTTCACTGACGCACTGACACACTGAACTGTCATTTCAGCAGACCTGTGGGGATCCCTCCTGCTGAGACAGGACCTCAGGGGAATGGCCATGGAGTGTGTAAGACATTGAGGTACGGCGCTGGCAGCAATAGCCCACCTGACTCTGATCTAGAGCACGACACAAATTCTGTTTCGGGATTTAGTTTTCCAAACCACCCTGTTGTGTTCTACTGAGTGATATCCCAATGGATTGTGTTTAGTTCAGTTTTGATATATTCTTATGTCTACGTTGTCTCCACACTGTATTCTGATTGATCTGTGCCCAGCTCTTTGAAGTCACGGGCCTCTCTCACCTTCTTTGTTTTGCCAGGCTGTGCAGCAGTGCCATCCAGTCGGCCGCCATGGACAAGCTGTGTGCGAGACTGACGAGATGCCTGAGTCTGTCTGAACTGGAGTGAGTTCCTCAGCTGTTTTAAGATGGACTTACACTCACTGCACGCACACTGAACACTACAGCGGCTCACTGCACAGCACGTTTGCATGTTTGGAATGGTAGGGCCCCAGAGCTCAGATTATTTACTGATTGATTGGTTGGTTGATAAACTAACACCACCGCTTTCTCTTTTTCGCAGTTTTTCTGACAACAACCTGGATGAGGCGTCCATTGAGAAGCTTCTGAAGCACCTTCCACAGATGCAGGAACTGAAGCTGCTGAAGTATGGGAGGGGGCGAATGGGAGGCATCAGTGTCCCGGGGGGTGGGGGTGGGTGGGGGTCTTGGTGTTTGGTCTCCTGTACTGCCTCTCTTGGTTCATCTTGTGAATTATTATTAATGTTGATTCACAAGTACATACACAAGTACCTCCCTCTCCTTATCTCTGTCTCTCTCTCCCCTTACCAGTATTAGCAACAGCAGGATATCTACAGATGGCGCCCTGCTGCTGGTCCGATCCCTCATAGACTGTGAGCGTGTCAGGGAAGTGGAGCTAAGGTACCCACCTCTTCACCAGCCACACAGAAGCTGGCTGATGCAGAGAACAGCCCAACTGGAAGAGATGCATTGTGTCATCGTCAAGACTTTTGTGAAAAATGCAAAATTATCAATCATTGTTGTTTTTTCATTGCATTCTTCAGACCCCAGGGCGAAGCTTTCATAAAGTTTGTGAAAGTAAAAGCAGAGCAAGCAACATGCAGGTAAGTCTGACATCCATGCCTTGTCTATGCTAATAAGCAGGGTGGCTTTTTGCTTGACTAGTTTTGTAGAAACATGTAGTTCACACACAGACATGCAGCTGCTTTGCGGGTGCTGGTACATGAAGGCTCAGTTCTTGTGGGTTCTGACCAGTACATATTGATGTTCTGAGCATATTTGCGATCAGTTTTATTTTTCTTCTTCATAGGAGCACATTTGTTTATTTTTTGTTCATGCATTTTTGTGTTTCCAGGGATAGGAATTTCATGTTGTCCTTGTCTCTTCTAGGTTGAATCAGTACAACCTGGACAGGAAGAATGTGGAGAACCTGTCAGGCATCCTGGAGAAGTGCTCCCGGCTGGCTGAAGTGGAGTGAGTGTGAGCGACACGGGAGGCGCGCTGGCCTGACTTGGCTGTGTAAACAGTGTAGTGTAAAACGCACACAAAGCAGGGCTAAAGGTCCAAGCAGCAGAAGCTCTGTGCCACGTCAACACTGGCTGCTCTGTAGAAATCCAGTATTTGGCCCCACTTGTTGGCACATGGGGTTCACTGTGCTCCTGGTCTAAAAAGTTAAGGTTTGAACCCATGTGAGGGATGATGGAATTCAGGTTATTATACAAAAAATTGCAGTGCTCCTCTGTAGAGCTTCTAATTATTAATCGATACTTCATTTGAAATGCTAATTTGCTTTAGTTTTTTTTTTTTTTTAAACATTCAACTTTGAATATTCAATATTTGAAATCTCCAAACTCTTTAAAATAACTCAGAACCTCTTATTAGGCAAATTATGAATTTAATTAAGTGTCCGATTAAGTCATTGAGAGTTTGGTTAAAACCAAAAGCATCAGAACAGTGGGGCCCTGGGAGCCGGGCGAGAGTGCTGCCTTGCACTGCCTCACTGATTTACATGTTCTTGTTTTTTTTCTGTTTTCATGGTTTCAGACATCTTATTGTCATTGTTATTCTTGTTACTTTTCAGCTTGTCCAGTAACGTACTGGAGGATGAGGGTGTGGGCTGCTTTCTGCAGTCCCTTCCCAGACTTCATATTTCAAGAGCTATCAAGTAAGCATCATTATTATTATTATTATCAGATGTTGTTGAAGTATTGTTATTAGTATTTAATGAAGTTCACCAACAAGTATTATCTTCAAATCCCTGCCAGCGTGTTTTGAGCATGTCTCTCTATGTGTGTGTTTATTCATTTTGCAGTCTCAACAACAACCGCCTCAGTCAGCTGGGAGTGCTGTACCTGGTGAACTCGATGAGTGTCTGCCAGCGAGTTGTGGAGATCGAAGTGTGGTGAGCTCTTTGTCTTTAGCAACACCCCCCCACCTCTCCTCTCTTTGGGCCCAAAGGGAAGTTAAGTTAAGGATGCAAACGCAGAGAAGTGCCTTAATTCAAAGCTGCCCTTGTTTCTCTTTTTCCACGTAGCTTGGGAACGGAGGAAAAGTCCCTGATTCGATTTATGCAAGATGAAGATGAACACCAAGGCGTCAGGTAAAACCGCAGGGCTGTAACACAGTAATGACAAATGTATAACAAGACTGTAATACCATCCAATAGAAAGCTTATAATCAGGGGGGCAGAATTTTGTGTAACAGCAAGAACCCAGCTCTAGAAATTCTGCAGTTGTCATCTCAGTTGTGCTTGTTTTTTCATATTTCTAGCTCTGCACATTGTTTTGCGAGGTTTGTACAAGGTTAATTACCATGGGAATTAGCAGGTGATGTATAGATTCCCAGTGTGCAACAGGAATGTGACAAAGCCAAGACATCTTGTCTGTGTGTGCTGTTTTGCAGGAGTATTGTACAAGACAGCCACTCTGTGTATGAGACCAAAGCTCATTGTACAATAGCAAGAAGAATCAGGTATGTACATATTATTATTATTATTATTATTATAATTATTATTATTATAGTTGATTGATTAGCATTCACTGTAAAAATGGGTCACAAAATGTCCCAGATGTTAACCCCGACCCTTCTCTTTCTCTCAGCCTCAGAGAATGCAGTTTCACCAAGGAGCATCTCGCAAAACTCGCTGACATTCTCGATAAGTGCGCCCAGTTAGTCAAACTAGAGTAAGTGTGTCAATTACAGAAAAGCGTATGAAGAAAGAGAAACGAGTGAAAGAATTGTGAACTACGTCTGTGTGTCCATTGGTGCCCCGGAGTGAGAACGTGTGGAGGAACAGCAGGGAGAAGTGTGGCGAGAGCTGGCGATTAATGACCCTCTCTCTTTCTGAATTTTCAATTTTTTTCAATGTAAGGAGCTTTATTGGCATGACAAACAAATCTGTGTTGCCAAAGCAATTGGACATTATACACATGTGTGGAAAATAAATAAAATAATAAATCACAATGCTTTGTAAGATGTATTAAAGTATAGAAAAAATTAAGAAAATGGCTATAAATTATATTTTATATATAGAAAGAAAGAATAAAGATAGTAATCTTAATATACATAAACAATTTACCTTTGTGTTTGTTTTTATCAAACACAGAAATAACAAGAATATACATCAGAAATGATTATTTTCAATTGCTCTGCCAGCCTGTGCTTGTGTGCAGAGTGTCACGTCGTGCCCCTCAGGCTGTGGCAGGCGGCGAAGTATTGGGCAGCCAGGAGGACTGACAGTTTTTCTTAATTATCCATTTAATCAAAGATTGGGTGGGCATTTATTATTGTATTAAAGAATATGTCCCTTATCTGGGCATATTTATTGCAGTGCAGGAGGAAGTGCATCTCTGTCCACCTCTCCAGTCTCTCAGTGACACAGCGCCGCTCCTCTCTGGGCAGCCAGGTGTGTCTGTGTCGGCCCGTCTCTATGGCCAGGCTGTGGTCACTGAGCCTGTACTTGGTCAGGATCCGACTCTGCTTCGAATCTCTGACAGTGAAGAGATACCCTGCCAGGGTGTATTCTAAGTTTAAGGCAATCCAGTTTACTTTGGGATTTGGTTTAATTGACGCATTGATCCAGATAGGAGGTTTTGGTTTGTTCTATAATTTGCTTGGCTCTGATTGGCTGTTGTTCAGCAGTGCTGGGGGGTCAGTGCTGTCGGCTTCAGGGCCAGCTGACGGAGGGGACTCTTCTCTGGGCTCAGCTCTGGGGTATTTAGGGCTTTATGTTGTAGTGAGTCTCGGGGGCTGATTTTTAGGTGATTTCGAAATTTGAGTGCTCTTTTTTGAATATTGATGAGAAATGGACATCTGCCTAATTCTGCCCTGCATGCGTTGTTGGGTATGGAGGGTGATCAGTGCCAAAATTAAGATGAACATGAAGATGATTATGAACATGAAGATGAACATGAAGATGATTATGAAGATGATAATTAACATTAACATGAAGATGATTATGAAAATGAACATGAAGATGATTATGAAAATGAACATGAAGATGATTATGAAGATGAACATGAAGATGATTATTAACATTAACATGAAGATGATTATGAAGATGATTATATGCATTGGATTAGCCAATAAGCACACTGGCTACCACCCACTAGCTCTGATTGACAGAGTTCAATGTTTTGTCACATTGAAAAAGAAACCATGAAACCATGTAACTCCATGAAATTAAATATATTTGTAAAAAATGTATATACCTAAAAAACATCATCCATACATCATAATTCGAACCCACAAAATATCAGTCTCACAGTTGTGTGCCTTAACCACTACATATAGCCTACCTATATCTGTATATGTATGTGTTCTATAGCTCCACAATACATTGTATAAAGCCTAAAATAAATGCAATATAGTAAAATGTAGGACTTAATTTAACACCTCCCTTTATCTATAGATACCGTGTGAGCGAGTAGATGTGTCTCTGTAAAATGTCCCGAATAAAAACAAACAAAATACAATATGGAAACTATTAGGTTTTAACTTCCATTGAAACACATCTGTCCGCCATCGCTCTGCGTCTGACTTCCGACGACTTTCTATGGCAACATTGTAAAAGCTGACAGTCTGCATCTTCATCCTCATCATCATCACTGGGATTTTGTGGGTTCGAATTATGATGTATGGATGATGTTTTTTAGGTATATACATTTTTTACAAATATATTTAATTTCATGGAGTTACATGGTTTCAGAGTATGGAGGACTATCCATACTGAAATTTAAAATAAATACACATTGAAAATAAATACATGATTAAACAAATACATGGACATTTAGGCCTATCTATTTATTTATTCATCTATTTATTTGTTTATGTATTTCAACATTTATTTATTCATGCATTAGTTTCAACATGTATATATTTATTCCCTGTTTGTCTCTTTGCTATTCACATTTGTCAGTGCGCTTCTACATTTCGTAGCGTCTCTTGTATTTCTTTTTCTTTATCAATGTGACAAAACATTGAACTCTGTCAGTCAGAGCTAGGGGGTGATAGCCAGTGTGCTTATTGGCTAATCCAATGCATATAATCATCTTCATAATCCTCTTAATATTCACGTTCATAATCCTCTTCATGTTCATCTTCATAATCCTCTTCATGTTCATAATCACATTCATCTTAATTTTGGCACTGATCACCCTCCATATTTGGAAGTGTTTCTCTGTACTTGTATTATGATTTTACAGAACTCAGACTGCAGGGTTTCTGCTGGGTGTTTTTCCCATTTGGTGTAGTCTTGCTGACTGAGTGGACCCCACACTTCACTGCCGTACAGCGCAATGGGCTGCATCACACTGTTGAATATTTTACACCAGGGGCGGGTTGTACTAACGGGATCTGATCTTGATCTTGATCTCAGTTGTGTTGTACTAAACGGATCAGGGCTCAATCTGAGCTCAGCATATTTAACCTCGCAGACATAATTGATCCTGTTTTAGGACCTACATCGAAGCGCAGTCATGCCTTACCAAAACACTTGAAGCTGTTAGCACTGAGAGATTTTGCAACCGGCAGATTTCAAATAGGTAACATTAAATGTAAATCAGGGTTTTTTTGTGCCTGATGTTTTTGGTTTGGTAGTTGTTTTTCTCTGGTTTTTGCATTCGTCATCAAACCATTTCTCAGCTGCTTTTGGTTGGATGTTAGTTTTGTTTACTTTTTTGAGTTAAGCCTTAATCGCAGCTTTTTGGAATATGTCATTGATCTATTGAACTGCCTGGTTTATGTCAGTCTGGTTTGGGTGGAATGGCGTTAAGGTATGGATGAGGTTTGTGATTTCAGGGGAATTGATTGCATTGGTGAATTGGTCCGCACTGTTTGGACCCCATCTGTATGTCTGTGTGATTCTGTGCTGTCCTGCTCTCTTCAGGAATACAGTGATCCGACAGTGGTCTGATGAGGGGTTTCTCTCTCTCTTTCTCTCTCTTTTCCCTCTCCTCTGATCCCTTTCTCAGAATGTGTGACAACACCCTCCACAGCGAGGGCTTGCAGACACTCAAAAACACCCTGGCCAGACTGGGCTCCCTGCAGAGATTGGAGTAAGTGGTGACCACAGGACTCCGGGGCCGGGCTGACCAACCCTGTTCCCCTGGAGAGCCACAACCCTGCAGGGTTTTCAGGCCTCTCAAACTCATTACTCACTGGACACCCTGAACGCAGGGAATTGGTCAATAATTAAGCCCAACCATTAACTAATTTAAGAGAACAAAAACTAAAAGGCCCCATGGCTCTCTGGGAGGTACAGAGGCTGGCCTCCCCTGTTCTAGGGAAGCCCTTGTGCAGCTGAATATTAAACACGTGCAGTGTGTGTGACCTCCTGAATTTGTTTTGCTTTTTCTCCATTTGCCTTCGTTAGGATAAGAAACAATGGCATTAGCAGGGAGGTGATTGTGAACCTAGTGCAGGAGCTGAGAAACTGTCCTAAAATGCTGTCCCTGAGGTAAGGAAAGTGCATTTCTGACATTAATTATGTTGCAGGCGGAAAGATGATATTTGAGTGTGTATACGGATGTGTGTCAGTGCATGTACCTGTGTGTGTGTACATGTATGTGCATGTGTGTGCAAGTGTGTGTGATCTCTGCTGGTCTCTAACTTGCTTGTCCTGTGTATCAGAGTGAGGGAGTCATGGATTACAGCTGGAGAGGCAGCTGTCCTGGTGTCCCAATGTCTGGACCTGAATCACAACATACAGGAGATACGGTGAGCCTGCCAAAGGCAAAGCAACTGGGTGGCAGTAGAAAACAATAACTGCAATCTCAGTTATTTTAATTTGTTCCCTCATTATTCACTGAATACTCACTGGCAGGACCATCCTCACTTGACTGTAACTGCTTTTGAGTCCAGTATGATATGATCAAACAAAAACATATTACAATGGAAGTAGAAATCAGAGCTGCTTATATTTTGGTGCTGCAGGAAACAGCTGCTCACCATGTGGTTGTCGTGGAAGGTAACATACTGTGTCACCCTGCAGTAAGTGGTATTTCTATAGTTTCTCATAATATGTACAGGGTTATACAGCTGATGATGCCCTGTTTCCAAGAGGAATCGATGTCTGGGGAAGCAAACATTAAAAAATGAGCACCTTTAAAAACACACACTTAGTGGTAGTCAGTGAGCGTTGTAGGGATGAATTGAGCCAGGAAGTGTATTTAAGTCTTGTAAGTAATAATGAAGCTATACTTAATACTGGCCATAGTTTTAAAAGTAAAAATATATATGTGTGTGTGTGTTGTTGATGTTTTTATTTGGGTCTGGATGCCTGCTGCTCATTTCCAGGGTCAACAGGAACACTCTCCACATCACGATGGGGAGCTGTCCACCATGCACAGAGCAGGAGAGGGACTTCCCAAGGTAAGTCAGCTGCCTGCCTCCCCGGACACTGCAGCTGAGAGGTGTCCTGTGTATAACAGCCCTCACACACACACACACAATGCTATGAGTGGACAGTGTCGTGGTATGTGGTGGATTGAGACACGGGACACTGCATGACACTGAGGCTCTAATGGTATGTGCTGCGTGTTTTTTGCTGTAGAGATGGGGGCCTGGGGGGACCGAGCTCCACGTCGGCGGTGAAGTCACTCAGGTGAGAGATGGGCACTGCCTCCTCCATTACACACACATGGTGGGGGTACAGCAGGGCTTAGCACTTTTTGCAGCTGAACCTACAGGGGAACAGGTCCCACCTTGACCATTGTCTGCAATGGGTTTTTGCTTTTTCCTTTCTTTCTTTTTAACTAACACCTGCCTGAAAAACATATTTTTGTTGTCGTGGTTAATGTTCTGTGATTCTGTGGCTGCAGTGTGACCCTGCTGGCTTGTGTGTGTCCAACAGCTTTGTGGACTGTGGACTGCAAGGACATCACCTGTCCTTCCTTCAGGAGGTCAGCCAACATTGTCCCCAGCTCCAGGAGTTAGAGTGAGTGTTGAGGCAATATGCTTTCTCTTGGGCATCCATCCGTGGCCTGTCACTTCACAGGCAGTATGCATGCGCGCGTGTGTGTGTGTGTGTGTGTGTGTGTGTGTGTGTGTCAGTCACTACCTGGAGAAGTCATATCCTGTTGTGAGCAGCTCTGATCTTCTCCCTCTTTCTTCCAGTCTGTCCCACAACAGCATTGGCGCAGAAGGGGCTAAAACTTTGTTATCTGTCCTCCCCGCCTTCACACACTTGAAAAAGCTCAGGTACCCTGTTTTAGTCAGCTGTACCGCACACATGCATTCTGAAGGCTCTGTGTTGTTTCTGATGGCCTTGCTGAATCTCCTGTCTTATAAGGGAAATTCTCTTTGTTACAGCCTCGAGTCCAAGCAGACCACAGAGTGTGAGATCCACCTGCTGGCTATAGGACTGAACTGCTGTTCCAACATCCAGAGCTTGAAGTAAGGGGCTTCCTCCACTCCTCTGCTATAGGTGTTGCTTGGTCCTTCACAGCTGACACAAGCTTAAAACGCTCCTTTGTGCCAAATGCATCGCTCCTTTTCTATAATCTTCCTCATGAATGGTGTTAAAAGCAATACTCCAGCTGCACATGCATTTGGAATTTGTGGACTGACAAATGTGAATCCGGGGTCGGAAAGCTGGGGCCCGGGACAGTTCAGACTGAGACATGGCCCCGGATGTGGATGTGATAAACAGTGCTGTGGCGATGCACACAAACAATGACAGGTGTTACAAACACAGCCCTGCTCTGTTCCCTCCACAGCTTCTCTCACAACAAGATTGGCGATGAAGGGGCCAAGGCGCTGGCGAGAGTCCTCCCAACACTGCGACACCTGAAGGGCATAAAGTATGTATTGGAGCTCAGCCTTCGGTCTCTCTACCCTGGGAAGAACAGGCTTAGTGTGTCAATAGGTTCTCCCTCTCAAACTATGAAACACAAGAATGCTTATGTTTATTTTTGTACCTGAGACTTGAATGTAGGTTTTGCTAAAGCTGCTATACAATACAAATCCATGCATCCATATATTCAGAACACAGACATCACAAGTGGTTATGTTTGGCATCTTACAGTGTGACTCTGGCTATCTGGCAGGATGATATTATTACCCCCTTCCCCCCTCTCTCTTTCAGTTTTTCCCATTGCTGTTGTCTGACGCCCATGGTAGGATTCCAGCTCGTCCAGGGGCTGTGCCAGTGCCCTGCCCTAGAGGAGCTCAAGTAAGATGCCATTTTATTTTCTCTATTATGAATCCTGCACTGTTGACTCAACAAACAAGGCGTTTCAGTTACTGGTAGTTATACGCATATAGAGCAGCCACTTCATTCACCTTCACTGAGATGAACTATAAAAACACAACTGATTGCAAAACCAGTTTTAGGGGATTTCTCCAAGATTGTTGTTTTGATGTGTCTGGTTTCGCTTTCTGTTTCTGCTTGTGTTTTGGACCCCTGCTGTGGCCACTAGAGGGCCTCATTCTCCACTGTACTGCTGCAGACGATTTCTGGAAAGACTGTTGTGGAATATTGTACATGCACTGGCAGCTCATTTGTAAAAGCCCTCTCCTCCCCTTCCCCTCCATGCGTTTTTCAGCTTAGACTCTGTGCAGCTGGACGACAGGGGGATGGCCTGCCTGGCTGCTGGACTTGGGCGCATGGCGTCAGTGAAGAGGTTAACGTAAGTAAAGCACGCAGGATGCTCGGCTGATGCTCGCCATGGTGCTCCTGTAATGCAGTGGGCAATTCCAGTTCCCAGCCGGGTTTTCACTTTGTTTCACTTTGTTCTAAGGATTGTTTAAATGCCTACTTTACATATTAGGGCAATTAGCAGAAATCAATTACCTTGGTAATTCAAATTAAACAAAATTTAATTGGTATGGGTGAGATTGTTCCTCTGAATAATGCCCCTGAAAATAACACAATTAACATTTATGACACACACATAGAAAGCTTTATAGAATTGTAATTAAATCACCTCGAATCAATGTTTTATGGCATTGTCCTTTGAGAGACTGCTGATTAAGACTTTAGTCCTCACGGCACAAGCTGCCTCCTAAAGCATTGTGTGTTTCGTGCTGTTTGCAGATCAAATACAGCGCTGCAGGTGTTTTTATAATGACCTTTTTTAATATGTTTTATTCCAGTCTGAACAAGATCACCAGCAGTCCAGAGGAAGGAAGCCAAGCAGTGCTGGGAGTGCTGGGCTCCATGCGGACGTGGCGTGGGATTGAGGAAATCGCGTGAGTGCCCTGCCCTACCTCAGGCTGTGTTGGTACAAGCGTAGCCGTCAGATGTCCCGTATCTCACAGCAGGCATGACAGTGTTACGAAGCACAAAATAGCAAGAGTAGATCAAGAAATCAAAACGTTCATTCAGACAGACTGGCCTGTGTGTGAGTCGTCGAAGTAGGTTGGCCGTGTCTGAGGATTTACATTCCAAGCGTGTTGTTGATGAACTCCTCTGTGTTCTTGCTGTGTTTTCCCCCTGCAGTTTAAATGAGATCAGAATGGGTGATAAGGGCATACTGGAGCTGGCCTGCCACATCCCGGCCTGGGACCGGCTGAGGAAGATCAGGTAGACTCTGCAGCTGTTCAGCAATCCCCCGATTTAGATATTAAGACAGGCAGCATAAGTCACTGTGAAAGTGTCAGATTTCTCTATAAGATGACACCCCAATCTCAGCTCCGAACTCTACACGCCTTTGTGGGACTAATGGCTAAAAAATCCAATAAACAAAAAATGACATAAATAAAACATTGCTTCCCTGGGACTGGGCCCCTAGCAGAATTGAGGAGCAATGTAAATTTGCTGTAGCACTAAGGTCTCCCTGAGAAATGAGCCCCAAGGCAGAGTTGACAGTGAGTTATGATGCTCTCTCCACTGAAACAAACTCAGCAAAACTGTCCTGTGTCCTGGTAGCCTCTCCGAGAACAAGATCGGTGAAACCGGAGGGGTGAGACTGACGGAGGCCCTGGTCGGCTGCAGGTTACTCGAGGAGATCAAGTGAGTGTGGAAAAAGGGACGGGTGTTCATGAGGTCGTTCGTACTGTCCGTCCGTTAGTCTGGTCCGTGTTCTGCATCCATGATTCAGACGGGCTTTATTTCTCGACTCCCTAAGGCTACGTTTTAAAAATCCCCCCTTAGACTTCCTGTTGATTTACATCTGGCTGTAGCTGGGGTCCTGTGTTCTGCATGACTGGAATACAGTTTTTAAAAACCAAACGAGTCAGGCAATACACAGGGCCCTACATGTAGCATTGCAAGTCAAAACCCAAAGGTGACTGACATCGCATAGTGAATAAACCTGTATTTTCAATCTGCTCACGGCGAGTGGTGCTGTGATGAAGACTGGACGCTCTGGAGACATTGGCCACAGGTCTCTGCGATGGTGCCAGAGCTCCTGTTGAGTATCGCTAGCTGGCTGATGCACAGTGACCGAGCGCACGCAGTTCAGACACTACAGCCCTAAAGCTTGTCCCTTTGTGCGCAGCCTTGCGAGGAACAGCATCGGGGATACCACGGCGGGCAAGCTGTCTGAAGTGCTGCCGGCAATGCCACGCCTGAGAGTGCTGATGTAAGTGTGTGCTTTCCTGTCCTTAGAGGCAATACCGACTCAGTCCATAGGAGTCAGAATAATTAGTGTTGTCTAGTCCAAGGGAGATGTAGCATGCATGTGTCTATGTATCTATGTTTTTGTTCTAGTGCTGTACATCCTTGCATTTAAAAAAAAAGTAAAATCTCTCTGTAAGCTCTCTCTCTCTCCTGTTACGGCTGCTCTACTGACTCCGCTCACCCAGTCCTGTTTCTCTGCAGCCTACAGTCCAATCGTATCGGTCCGATGGGGGGGGCGTGCCTGTCCCAAGTGTTTCCTGCTTGTAAAAACCTGGAAGAGATCAGGTAAATACAACCCCCTGCTCGCCTCAGACTCAACATCTGCCCGGCTTTAGTCATAGAGAAAGGAGGCCCAAGTTCAGTGTGTTATTATTATTATTATTATTATGGTCACATTTTACAATAATGGACACAAATTCTTAATGAATGAATGTATGGATCCCACACGAATAACACATGAATGCCTCATGTACTTCTACTGAGTTCTGATGCTGAACACCTGTATAAGCCCTGACCCCAAATCTAGCCTGTCCCCCTCTCCCAAACCCTGATCCTCACCTCGTTATTCTTGTGATTAAAGGCAGAACTCATATGAAGTGCATCAGGTATTCATGTGTTATTCCTGTGCTATTCATACATCATTTCATTGGGAATTGGTGCCCATTATTTTACATTGTGATCCCTATTATTATTTTAACATACAGAAGTCTTTGTATGCATCAGTACAAACACATAGGCCATTCCTTTTCCTTTTACACACCAAGCCCCAACCACTGCCTCTTGATTTCACAGCCTGGCAGAAAACATAATTGGGAGAGATGGAGCGGTGAGCCTCTCAGACGCCCTGGTCCAAATTAAGTCCTTGAAGAAACTTGAGTGAGTGCATTTCAGATTCATCCCTCTTCTGATCAGAGCAGCGGGTGCATTCGTGTCTGGTTCAGTGTGGGTCATAGTAAAGCGTGTGCAGCTGTGGTGCTGAGATGGCTTTACTTGTCTCCACAGTCTGAAGCTGACTGAGCTGAGCCCAGATGGGTCCGTGCGTCTGGCTGGCAGCCTCGGCCACTGTGTCCGTGTGGAGGAAGTCAAGTGAGTGTGATGCCCTCTCCCAGCCGGGCAGGGTCTGCAGTCTGGCTTCACTGCGATGACCCAGAATGGCCACCACGCTGACGTCAGCCCAGACTGATGCCTCTCACCTGAGGGAGAGAGGGGAGGGAAACCACTCAAGTGGAGGTGGTGGGGTTTGGGTTTATTATTCATGTTTTGTACAGGTTGTAAATGACTCCATCCTATAAAGAGATGTGCACTTTCTCAGATCATACAAGGACTTGATATTAACACCATCGCTTTGTGTTGCTGCTGATTTCAGTTTGTCGTGGAACAGCATAGGAGATGACAGTGCCCACAAACTAGCCGAGGTTCTGCCAAGGTGCCAGAGACTCAGGAGCCTGGAGTAAGTATCAGATTCAGTGAAACCCTTTGAAATAAGTGAAGGTGGTTTTTTCCAGAGTCCTGAAATATGTGTATTTTCACACTAATTAAACCATAATTTTCCATGTTCATAATTTATATCTAATATATTATTATTAATATTAATACAGCTAATTTTGTATGGTGTTTCAGAGATCATTAAGGGCTATTTTGGAAAGTCTTTAAATAGCTGGCAATACTGAATGTCTGCTTTTTTAAAAACATTGGTCTTTACTACATGAATTAGCTAAATGCACAGAGTGGCTTTCAGGGGGATTGTATTAATACACCTGGTACTGTGTTATTTTAATTTGATTTTTTTAAATAGTGTTCTATATAGCCAATCACCTAGTAATGACATGTAAATGTCACCAGCATCTTCACCAAATTCAAATCTTTTCCAGTTTGGAGCGAAACGCAATTACAATCATCGGAGCTGAAGCCATCGCGGCGAGATTGAAATCTTGCTCTTCCATTGAAGTTATAAGGTAAACATTTTAAAACACATCTGCGGATACTGCCAGGGGATGCAATACTGGCTATTTAATGCAAAGTGATTTTGTCTCCCTTGTCAGCTGTCGGATGGAGACGTTGCTGTCACTGTTGATAAACAAGGAGATTAACATAACTGTGTTTGTGTGTGTGTGTGAGAGAGAGAGAGAGAGCTGTAAGCAGGGGTTCAGGTAGCTGCAGATAAGGATGTGCACATACTCATGGAAGAAGGAGAACATGCTGAAATGCACCTGATACACTTTGTAATTTGAACCTAATTCTATCACTGATACACTAATAACACTAATAATGATGATGATAATAATAATGATGATGTAATGATGTTTCACTGCGTGCTTGCAGGCTGTGGGGAAACAAGATCAACAAGGACGACTTCCCGTATCTTCAGGAAAAAGATCCTCGGCTGAACTTTTCTTCCTGCTGACTCCAGCTGCAGTTATGACACTGAAACCTTTCGCACTGAAGACCGGGACGGTTCCCCAGAGAAGGGCTTGCACTGGGCCCCGTCACGGAGACTACCTCGAGCACACCGGCTCTCTGCACCTCCCCGATCTTCTGTCTTGCACACTTTCCCCTTTTCATTTGCCTTTTGAAAGAGAGAAGAAAATAACAGATAGGGAACATATCAAAGGGTGGTGTATGTATGTGTGTGTGCATGTATGTATGTGTGTGAGTGTGAGTTTGTATACAATTGGAGAGCACTTATTTAAAAATAAAATGTATTCCTTTTCAAACACACACACACAACTAAAGCTAGGAGTCGGTGACAATAGTTGCACAAACACTGCTGAGCTCTTGGAGGCAGATGCTGAAACCCTGTCCTGTCCTCTCGGGCTGGACCAGGCCGCGCCCTGCCATTCGGTGAAACAGCTTCTATGACCTCATCTCAGAGCAGGCTCTGACTCAGCATCAAACTCAATTCACAAATCAGGCAGCACAAGGACAGCCCCATACTTGAAGAGCCCACACGCTCCACACACGAGGGTTGGTCACCTTAATATGAATGACCTCATTGTGTGTGATTCCAAGCTTCACACCCTGCATCACACTGGCTTCCTGGCCTAGCTAGCGCTGTGTTCTCCATTCAGTCTCATAATTTATTACAGAAATATCAATCCCTGGATTTTTGTTGTGGTTTTGTTTGGTTATCTACTCAGTTGGATGTGTGTTTGACAATGCTTTGGCGAATGCAAAATCTCATTAACAAAAAATCAGTCTCTAATTGAGTTTTTGTGAAACTGATGATGGTTGTGTTGTTCTTGTTTTTTGATCAAGACCACTTTGCCATTTTCTTTTTCTTACAGAATAAAATGTATTCATTCAGTTGTGTGTTTTTCGTGTTTCGCGTGCTAAGGTTTGTGGTCCCTACTTCTACTACTGTTGTGCTACTGTATATTCAGTGTGGTAGGAGTCAGTCTAAGGCACACATTCCCCACTAAAGCTCAAACAGATGACTCTCCAGTGAATTGTTTCTTTAGATGACAAACACAGTTTTCCCACTGTACTACGGACCACAGGGAAAACTGTCAGTATCATTATAGTGAAGTATTATGCAGATTACACAATCTACCTGTTTCTGAGTGGGCAGGGAAACTGAAGGTAGGTTTCACAGGCCTGCCATTGCATAACATCATAGCAAGTGCGCTCCTCCGTTCCCCCTCAGGATGGCAGTGCACATGCAGACAGGAAACTTGCTTTTCCGCCCAACTTGACACCAGCATGAAACGGTGTTAAAGTTAAACATGACATTGTGGTCTCCCTTACAGATGTGATGATTCCAGTGCACTCTGGAATGTGAATGGGGAGTTTAATGAGTTTCTGTTTCAAATACTTTCTCATACTAAGTGTTCGGGGTTTTCCATTAACTCAATCGTGCACTGAAGTCTGGAAAACCAAACAAACTATAAACTGTAGGCTGAAAATAAACACGACTGAAGGAAACCACCGAAATTAAATGTACGATTATAACGACAGGCACATGGACAGTAGTGAGAGAATTCACAGCCACAGATAACGAAAATGGATAACCACAGTGGTGCTAGTGTCGAGTGAGACTCACAACCGCTGGCTACACCCTCACTCAGCTCAGACACTGGCATGCACCGATCATCATGAATCAATTAATTAATTAACTGAACAATTAGTGTATTTAAGACTAAGTAAGTAAGAGTCGCTAGGGTAAAGTTAGTCCTTGCTCAAATATAGCCTTATTTCTTTGTATTATTACTATGACTATTGTTGTTTTTGTTATTATTGCTGTTGCTATTGCTTGAGCTACTCTTTTTATCCACACAGAGAGTGTGCAATGTGTGTATAATGCCCCCTCAGTTGGAGGGTGTTTTCCGAGGCCGTGCGGTCCAGTGATCTGTCTCTCAGCCCACTCCATTGTCCCACACTGGGAATTGAGAATTAAACCGCATGGCCTTGGCTACACGAATCTGATCAATTTTAATTCCCCACTCCTCACTCCTTTTCACAGCATGAACGCCAATATGTATGGTTTCTGTATGATTTGATTCTGTTATTTGGACCTGTGTAAGAGATGCATCTATGTTGTTGCAATGTCATGGTGGAGTGGCACCAATCTGGGCGTTTCAGTGCGGGACAGCCTCCATGTGGGCGGATGTTGCGCCTCCGAGGAAACGATTAGGGAAGTGGAGTAATAAATATGGCATCAGACATCATCCTGCAACCATGTCCCCCTGTCAAAAAAAAAAAAAGAGTAGAATAATTACCAAGACACAAGCAAGCTATGTGTTTCATTTGCAAAAAAAAACAAAACAGTTCAATAGATGTGCCTGGTTGGAAGTGCATGTAAAGTCTGGGTCACTGATGACGGTATGCACACACACACACACACACACACACGGCTGTGGAGGCTCGGTGTGGAGAAAGTGAGCCGCTGCCGTTCGCTCCCCGGCGCTGGGCGGAGTCCCTGACGCTGGAGACCCGCGGATCTGTCACTTTCGCAGCGCAGTCGGCACAATCTGACAAGGATTAAAAACCGAGGCGATACAAAGTGTTGCTACTGTTACTAATATCTCATTTGCTTGTTTCGCCGAGAGCGTTGTTTCCAGTGCAGACTGCAGTTGTATTATATTTTTTTTTAATGCAATGCTTCAGTCATAAACGCAGGACATTTCTTGAAAACTTCAATAATATCCGAAGACTGAAACTGCGGAGCGCTCGGCTGCATTGGGTAAGAAACTGAGAGAGGGGTGGGGGGTGAAGTTCAAAATAAAAATAGTTCTTGTGCGGGAAGGACAGAGTAAGGAAGTTTTTAGAAAGCGTCCATGTCTGTGTTAAAGCCAGCAGGAACCTGTGCGTGTTGTTTTGGGACGGTTTGAAGTCGACGGTAGTAAACAGTCAAGGAAAGCATGACAGCTGGGGAGTTAGCGCTGGCGACGTTTACGGTGCGGGGAAATGCGCAGAGCTGCCCGGGGAACCGCGCTACAGCCCGGCCCCTCTGAGCGCAATTCCGCTTCCACCTCCACTGGACGGGGCTTCAGAACAAGGGGGCGATTTAGAGAACAGGTCTGCTTTAAAAACGGTCCAGACGGTGCCAAGATCCTTCTCCAGCTGCCGTGGACTCTCCTCTGGGTAGTGGACAATAATGGAGTGATATAGAGGTACAGGACAGTGGACAATAATGGAGTGATATAGAGGTACAGGACAGTGGACAATAATGGAGTGATATATAGGTACAGGACAGTGGACAATAATGGAGTGATATAGAGGTACAGGACAGTGGAAAATGAATAATGGAGTGATATAGAGGTACAGGACAGTGGAAAATGAATAATGGAGTGATATAGAGGTACAGGACAGTGGAAAATGAATAATGGAGTGATATAGAGGTACAGGACAGTGGAAAATGAATAATGGAGTGATATAGAGGTACAGGACAGTGGACAGTAATGGAGTGATATAGGTACAGGGCAGTGGAAAATGAATAATGGAGTGATATAGAGGTACAGGACAGTGGACAGTAATGGAGTGATATAGGTACAGGGCAGTGGAAAATGAATAATGGAGTGATATAGAGGTACAGGACAGTGGACAGTAATGGAGTGATATATAGGTACAGGAGAGTGGACAATAATGGAGTGATACGGGTACAGGACAGTGGACAGTAATGGAGTGATACGGGTACAGGACAGTGGACAGTAATGGAGTGATATAGAGGTACAGGACAGTGGGCAGTAATGGAGTGATATAGGTACAGGGCAGTGGACAATAATGGAGTGATATAGAGGTACAGGACAGTGGACAATAATGGAGTGATATAGAGGTACAGGGCAGTGGACAGTAATGGAGTGATATAGATGTACAGGGCAGTGGACAGTAATGGAGTGATATAGAGGTACAGGACAGTGGACAGTAATGGAGTGATATAAAGGTACAGGACAGTGGATAGTAATGTCACAGAAACCCCATAAACTGGTTAATTGGGTTAGTAGGGCTCCGGGGGTACTTTTTGGCTAGTATTCCTGTTCCTAGCATGCCTGTCTGCTGGCTGGGTGCTCCTTGTTGTGGCCAAGCGACTGACACTGATTACACACCTGCTCGGAAACGATGACGGACGCATGGTAGGGGAAGGGACACGTGTGAATTGTTCCTCTGGGTGCTGTAGTTAACTCTAACTGGTGTTCGTGGAGTAAGCTGTTCCAGCTCTCTGTAGTGTAGTTATTTGTTTTGCATCTGAATTTCATTGACATACATATATAAACAAACAAACATACATGTATTGTAAAACATATTCCTCTCACTGTAATGTTCTGGATAACTTACCTAGGACAGTGTTTCTATTTTCAAGCATAAATCACACGTACTTAACATGAAATCTTGTGTGCCCCCCCTTTTTTAGTTTTAGTTAGTGGCAGGTACCTACTAATGTAATAAATACAATGTTGTATATGGCAGAGTCCCTCTTTTGAAATTGCTGTTTTCATTTCAGTTTAAAGGTTCTGCTTATTAACTAGGTGTCAGTTTCATTCATTTTTATCCCTGTATGATGTGAAGGTTTCTTAATTCTTAAGGGATGTGTGGAACATATTGATGTAATGCAGTAAGGCACACCTACTCAAATTAACACATTCTGTGGCACATCAATCTTAGTTTAATTCTGTCTGATTTAAAAAATATATTTTTTAATTTAAAATTAACATGTTATTCTTTATGATTCTATTTTTGTCACTTTTCAAATATTGTGTCGCACACCTGTTCGTGCCTTATGTACGCACCGATGCGCCACAGCCCACTGGTTGGAAAACGGTGCCAGAGGACATGTGTAAATTATCCTGCCCCATTTAGCAGTGCTGAATTAGCAATAACAATGAGGATTGTCAGGACCGTGTTAAACCTTAGCTGCCATAAATATTTAATGTTTGCATTGTGTAAAAGCTTCACGGTTCTTCACTACATTCATACAGCAGCTGCAGAGATCCACAGGTTTTAACGCCTCGTTCATGACGAGTGTCAGTCTGTTAGGATACATATTTTAGCAGCAAAATCCCAAGAGGAGGATTGTCTGTAAATCTCACTTGGAAGTGACAGATGCAGTTGTTAATTCAATATATCAGACCGGAAAGCACGTTCATAGTAGAAGTCTGTAATTTAATTTAGTCTGTAATCATGGTTTAACCGAAACCCAAAAAGAAAAGCAACTTGAATTGACTGAAGGCAGAGCCTGCAGGTGTGGGTGTGGTGTGAGCGGGTGAGGGGGTTGATCGGGGAGGGTGCGCAGTCCTGTGTGTAACCTGAGTGATGATGGACAAAAGCTTTTTACGTAGGATTGTTAATGCAAGGGGCGAACAATTTGGTAAGAAAACAAAACGACAACTGAAGGAGCGGTTGAGCTGTGACACGGCAGCACTCCTGTGGATGCTCTTTGTTAAGCAGGGGCAGGCAGCCAGTTCCCACCCGTGGTTCAGCAGCAGCCCAGTAGGCCGGCCTGTCTCCAGCTCCTATATCGTCACGTTGTCTCCCCGTTTATCGTCATCACCTGTCCACGGCTGCGTCTGCTGCCCCTCCTGAACACTAAGGTCATAAGCTCATACGCCTGTCATGTCAGTCAGCGCGCGCTATTCAAGTTGGCATTTGAGGGCGATGGATGAATCAGTTAAAAGTGCTGTCAATGCATCATTCGCACTGCGTCACACCAAACGCAGCGTTCCAAAAGACAAGGTTTTTTATTTCGTGTGGTTGAGTCATCTGCGCCAGTGCTGCCTGTCCTTCTGGTTGCAATCGGCTTTCTGAGTCCGTATGGGTTCTGTTCTGCCGGGTGGCATGACTGCAAATACCAGCCTTCGACACAGAAGGGAAACAGATAAGACTCCCATTGCTTAGCTGCTGGATCCGTTTCAGGCTTTTAAGAGCAGCCGGATCCTGAACAAGCCAACGCCATGTGCTGGGTAACTCAGGCTTGTCACAGTGCACACAGAGGACATTACAGTGACAGATGTTTGGAATTTTAAATAGTATTAAATATCTTGCTTTTATGCATCTTCGGTACAATCTGTACCAAATTGATGTAGCTTGTAAGAAAATAAAAGGTGAGGGGAGGAACATTTGTGTACTTGTGTATGTGTGTGCATGTGTGTGTTCTGTTTTCCTCTCAGTTCGTCTCTACAAATGTAATGGCAAATAGTGGTCGATGCATTTCCTCTGAAAATATGACACCCTCTACACTGTGTCACAGTATGGTGTGTCCCTCTTCCAGCCAGGCTGACAGGGTTGCCGCCAGTCCTTCCCACTAGTGGCTTCCAGGCTGGCATTCGAGTCCGAGCCTCAGGCCACAGTCATCCCGCAACTTCAGAGAATGGCAGTAGTGACATTGTGCGAATGGCAGGAGGTTGTATGGACGCAAGAGGGAACAAGAGGTGTTCAAATTATAAATCTTGTCAGACGACAAAAAACTGAAACAGATCAAATGGAAAATATCTTATTACAGCCACTGCATGAAACCCCACCCTTGTGCAGTCTATATGGCTCTCTTGGTTAAACACGGAGGGGGCTGGGCACTGCTCTGTAAGTCTCCTCTGTGGCCTGGCTTCTCCAGTGGGTTATAGAATGAAAGAGACCATTCTCGGGGTGTTTCAGGGGCGTTTCCTCAGCCAACACACAGGGCTGCACCGCTGCCAGGATCCTCCCCCGAGGGTGAGTCATAGCAAGAAAAAAACAGAAGTAGCAGCTTTTTAGAAATCTGTGTGAGGTCAGACTTCATATGCTCAGGGGGACGGGATTTGCCCTGCCCCCGGCCCTTTGCCTGCTCTCCAGCTCCCCCTGCCCTGACACACAGCTCAATTGACTGGATAAGATCAGAGCCAGAGCCCCGTCGTCTGAGTACTACAAGAGAGAGAGATGCTCGGTCTGGTTTGTGTCGTCTGAGGCACCTGAATCAACAGAGACTTTAATTGTTACATGATTTCTGAGAGGCCCAGTAAAGCACGCTGCCAGCATAAAAGCAGCACGGCTTTTCTTTGTGATATTATAAAAATAATAGGGAAAAAACCAAAGGAAAATTGCGATTTAGCAAACATAGATGCAGCACATATTTATAGATTTCCAGCAATTCTGTTTGTGTTTGTTCAGTTTCACAAGTATCAATACCCAGTGTAGAGGGTGCTTCAGTGTCCACTTGTTTACCCATTCAGACTTCTCCTTCACACACACACACTGACTGACAAGCCAATAACCTATTTCCACACTGGCCTTAACTGGAGAGTGTTTGTGGACCCAAGTCTAGGCGGCGTATGTTCCTATTTATTTTTTAGCTCAAAGTAGGAAGTATCCGCTGCATGCATAAACAAACAGAAAGTTTAAAGAGGCAAGGGGCCTGGCTGTCCTCCCTGTGTTGTGTGCTTGGTGTTTCAGTGACTTATTGATCCAAGCAGCTCATAAAAACATTTCTTGAAGGATCTGGAAGGAATGCCTAGGTCCTCAGTGGCTGACTAGTGACCCCTGCCTCCAGTCCTCAGTGCACTGTACTTCATTCCTGCTTGGATGCTTTATATTATAAATGGAGGCCTGTGTTTTCCTCTCTGCCCCCTCACCTGCATGTCAGATCTGATGCTCTCTGAAAGCACATGCACTGACACATGTGCTCAATTTATTTATATATGTGGTGTTTATATAAGTATGTGTGTATATATATATATATATATATATATATATATATACACTCACCTAAAGGATTATTAGGAACACCATACTAATACTGTGTTTGACCCCCTTTCGCCTTCAGAACTGCCTTAATTCTACGTGGCATTGATTCAACAAGGTGCTGAAAGCATTCTTTAGAAATGTTGGCCCATATTGATAGGATAGCATCTTGCAGTTGATGGAGATTTGTGGGATGCACATCCAGGGCACGAAGCTCCCGTTCCACCACATCCCAAAGATGCTCTATTGGGTTGAGATATGGTGACTGTGGGGGCCAGTTTAGTACAGTGAACTCATTGTCATGTTCAAGAAACCAATTTGAAATGATTCGACCTTTGTGACATGGTGCATTATCCTGCTGGAAGTAGCCATCAGAGGATGGGTACATGGTGGTCATAAAGGGATGGACATGGTCAGAAACAATGCTCAGGTAGGCTGTGGCATTTAAACGATGCCCAATTGGCACTAAGGGGCCTAAAGTGTGCCAAGAAAACATCCCCCACACCATTACACCACCACCACCAGCCTGCACAGTGGTAACAAGGCATGATGGATCCATGTCCTCATTCTGTTTACGCCAAATTCTGACTCTACCATCTGAATGTCTCAACAGAAATCGAGACTCATCAGACCAGGCAACATTTTTCCAGTCTTCAACTGTCCAATTTTGGTGAGCTTGTGCAAATTGTAGCCTCTTTTTCCTATTTGTAGTGGAGATGAGTGGTACCCGGTGGGGTCTTCTGCTGTTGTAGCCCATCCGCCTCAAGGTTGTACGTGTTGTGGCTTCACAAATGCTTTGCTGCATACCTCGGTTGTGACGAGTGGTTATTTCAGTCAAAGTTGCTCTTCTATCAGCTTGAATCAGTCGGCCCATTCTCCTCTGACCTCTAGCATCAACAAGGCATTTTCGCCCACAGGACTGCCGCATACTGGATGTTTTTCCCTTTTCACACCATTCTTTGTAAACCCTAGAAATGGTTGTGCATGAAAATCCCAGTAACTGAGCAGATTGTGAAATACTCAGACCGGCCCGTCTGGCACCAACAACCATGCCACGCTCAAAATTGCTTAAATCACCTTTCTTTCCCATTCAGACTTTCAGTTTGGAGTTCAGGAGATTGTCTTGACCAGGACCACACCCCTAAATGCATTGAAGCAACTGCCATGTGATTGGTTGGTTAGATAATTGCATTCATGAGAAATTGAACAGGTGTTCCTAATAATCCTTTAGGTGAGTGTATATATATATATATATATATATATATATATAATCAATTCATTTGCTGACTAAGTAGCAGGTCTGCTTACACATCATTCCGTTCTGTATCTGCCGTTTAGAATTAATTACACAGACTGTCCTGCTCTGGGAAGACTGATGCAAGTTTGTTGTGAAATCGAGGGAAGCAGCAGAACAGCCTTGTGATTACAGGGTAGCAGGATGAGCTATAATGGACACAATCTGGGACCTCCAATTATACAGCCCAAGTTGTGCCTAAGGACATGCAGTTAGGCCACAGCTCTTCAGATATCTCAATTAGCTGCTTTCACTGCCAGTTCAGCAATTGACAAGCAGTACAGCAGAAGTGTGCATCGATCATTTCACCTGTGTATGTTTGTGTGTGTGTGTCTTCCAGTGCTCCATCACCCTCTATAGGACCCCCCTCTGCAACTGACAGGCACAATGGCTGTGTTGTGTCCCTGCATCCTGAACGGGGGTTAATTATGCCAGAAAGAACAGCTCTGATGAATCTCAGTTTTCAGTGAGATCTGATTTGCAGCCTGGAGGGAAGCATTCATGTAAGAGTCAGGGAGCTGAGCAGATTAACAAAGACAAGAACAAAACAAACAAAACGGATCCCAGAATATGTGTGCAAAACTCAAAACGGTGGAACTGAATATGAAAATAATCTTTCATAGCAGTTGTATCAATGAGGTTTCTGTTGTGTGGCTCCATAGTCCATTGCGGCCAGGCTCCTGTCCTTAGCTATCCAGTGTTCACAGGGAGCAGTTTTCCTGTACTGCTGTTTTCTGAACAGACCAAGATTCGTTCTGATGCACACTGTCTGAATTTGACTATAAGTGCACTGGAAACGCGATCGATAAGGAGGATGTTTCTCACTGGGAGCTGCAGAGATAATGCATTGGCACACAAGGTGGGATAGCACATGTTGGAGCTGGTGTGGGTCTCCCTTTCCTCCTGTCTGGGAGACACGGTTAGTGTAATGGTGAGGATTACATGGATTTGCAGATTGCTTGCTGGGATTTCTGGTTTAGATACTGAAATCTCTTTGTTCACCAAACAGGGATAGTGCCAGGAATGGAAACAGGCAAAACCACACTTTTTCCAAAGTGCATCTGTGGGTACGTCAGCTGACTCCTCACTCAGCCCCTGAGTGAGAGCCTGACTTCTTAACCTCATTTGATGTCTTCAGTGGGTCATGTCTCATTTATCCAGCTACTTGTCTGCCAATTGGCTGTGCTCCTGTTTAGTCCCCTCCACCCCCCAAACTTTTAACCAACTAGGTCACAGGTCAGCACCCCGACTCCTGTAAAGCCATGGGATCTTTGGGTCTCCATTCCAGCTGTGTTCCAGACTGCTTAAATTGGGCCGATGCTTTGCTTAATTAGTCCGAGTTAACATGCTTAACTATTCTGAGTTCCCTATATAAGTCTGCAGGCCTGTGACTCTGACCTGGGTACTCGATTATTATTAAATCCCCTTCCAGAAATATGAGCTCCGAGGTTCCAGGTGGCTGCAAGGGACTGTCCCCGCCTCACTTCGCCCTGCAGAGCATTCCTGAGCAGCCTGCCCACACTCTCGCTCGTGCCGCCTCACCTCGCCTCACCTCTCCCACCTCAGCTCCTCCACCTGCAGCGCAGAATTACATCAGACACAGAAAACAGCAATTTTGACTCGAATCCAGTTCAAATATACAGTTTTCACAGCTTGCGAGGTGAAAGCGGTAATCTTAGCAGGCTGCGCTTTTGAAGACACAAGCTCTGAAACTTTCTTTTTAATTAAATTTTAAATGTCTGTATATTGCCTACTGCATATGAAGTGGATTAACAACAAGATGTGAAGCTGTTAATGCTACCCTCTATGGCTGTGCTTTAAAATTCCTTCACTGTTCACACTGTGTTTTACTAGAAACCAAAAGCAAACAAAAGAATGTATTTATACATAAACAGACCAGAATTCCCCTGAATGTTCTGTGACACCTACACACAAGGGCGTCCGGTGACTCTGCCCTTGGAATTATAGGTATTATTTTGGAGTGTGTAACCTGCTCGATAACCATCCGCTCCACTCCTCTCCTCGCCTCTCCTCCACTTCTGAGAGGCTTCAGGGCCACTCGGGCTCCTTACAGCCCAGTGACCGGGTTCACCCCCCGAAAGAGAACTCTACATACCGAGTCTACACAGCTGTTTCCGCTCAGCAGACCGCATGATAAAGGTGCAACTTGTAATTAAAAAAGAGTCAAAAGGGATTTTTAGTTGCCGGGTAAACGGTGATTACATGTTGAGAGAGCGCAAGGCAGAGTTTCCATTGACCACTTTAGGGTTTTTGAAGATTACACCGTTGTTGTGTCTGGATGGAGTTTTCCATCACGTCACAGTCTGTTCCCCGACACCGTATCATATGGGATGTAGCAATGATCATCAAGGTGCCACTTAGGGCTGGGTTATATATAGGAGAGCAGCAGGGTTTGGGTCTTAAGCGCAGCAGCACTCCCTATGGCTTCAGTAAGGTTGAACGGGAGACGTGCACAACTCGCCATGCACATGCTATACGGACTGAAACAGTGCTTCGGCATAAGAGGTGAGTTGTGCTTGGCGCTGGGTTTGTGTATGCGTGGGGGGAAGTCTTCCAGAACACGATTCTGTTCCACATGTTGTCTTTCAGTGTAGTGATCAGCATTATCAAGTTTAATCTGTGCAGCTGGAGTCAGCGTTGTCTTGTGAGGCTGTGATGAGGAATTTTGGATTGCCTTCTCTCTCTTCAGTAACATCAATGGCTGTATGTGAGTCAGCTAGAGCGGGGAAGCACAGTGTTCGCCATGCTGTCTGATCTGTGTTATGCTCTAGGCAGCTGTGGGCTCTAGAACTTGCTACAGACATTGTTGGTGGTGTTAAATATCCACTTACAAACAATATATAAACCATGAATGCGTTCAAGACAATGAGTGGGGTAACATGGGCTCAGATGCTGGCATTTCCTCCTCTCCTGTTGGACAATGGAACAGTATTTATTCTTGTGCTGAATCTCTCCACAGGACAGAGATTGTCAATTGATATTCTGTGCAACTGGCTCTTGAGATCCTCTTGAGATTCAGAGGCTTCACAGCGGCCATTCGGAAAGGTCTGAGCCTGACTCATCTGAGGGTCGCTAGTTCCTCTCCACTTCTGGCAGTATTTCAAGATTTCAAGCCAGTTCCACTTTGTAGTTGTTTGAGAGTTTAACATTGTTTCCTATGGTTGTGGAGGGTGTTGTGATGTTTTATGGGGAGTTCTTAGTGGCTTTTGGTGTGTGAAGCAATCAATGTCTCTTCAGTTGCATATGAGTAATACAAAACACAAATCTTGTGCGGTTTCTTTTTTTGTTTCTGTTTAATTCTGGAAATTTAAACTTTTAGAGCAACATCTGGAGAGAGAGTGTTTCTCTGCCCTTATTACGTGAGGAATTTATTTCAGTTGTGTTCAGTTGGTGAGCAAGACCCGTCTGTTCTGTTCATTGCGGTCTCGTGCAACTGCTGGCTGTTGTTTAGCATGGGTGTAAAGATGAAAAAAAAAAAAGATCTGTGAAGCTACGTGAGGGGAGCTATATTAAACCTCTGAGGTTTCTAGAATGTAGTTCAGCTGCAGTGTTAAATGGCATGTGTTTGTGTGTGTGTGTGTGTGTGTGTGTGTGTGTGTGTAATTAACTGCACATATGAGGGCACCCACTTATTTCCTTTTCTTTTCGAATTCCCACCTGTAAAAGAAAGTGCTGTCTGCCTTCCGTAGCTGGCTTCGATTTCCTACATCTTGTAATGAAACCAATGCTGTCCGAATGCCAATAGTGGAGAAAGCTGTAGCTAAGCGAGCTTTGCTATTGGGGGAGTGCCTGTGTACAAGTGTGACATTGTGTGACAAGTGTATTATCAGCATATTCCTCAGCCCCAGATACAATCACTTCTGGATGCCTGCATTCATAACTGCTGGTGCCACCTACATAGCCATGACTCTTGCTGCCCTATACCTGTCCCCCTCTTACCCTGACCAGCTGGACCAGGCTCTCTGCAAGCTGCATTCCCTGCTCTCCTTTGTTTGCTAGAATAAGAGAACAACTCACAAAACATTGTGTCATGCCTTGCATCTCAAACTGGGGTGCGGAAATAGTCGGCTCTGTTTTTACAGCAGATTGCCGATGCCGTCTGTTCGTTGTGGCAAAGTCAAACAAAGGCAGGCTCGTTCTCCACGCAGCTTCAGCTGGCAGCGGCTGTAGTCGGGGGGAAAGTGCTGATGTGTTTGTCCGCCCTCATAAAAGTTTACTGCTGTAAATTGACATGGTAGTGTGGCAGTTTTCCCATAGTGCTCCCATGCACACTCTTGGCTTTGCCGAAGGCTCCCTTGGGCTGGACCGAAATCTCTCCTTTCTCCAACATTGTAGTTCAGCTATAGGGTGCTACAATAATCTTGTACAGGGGTGTAATGATGCACGCTGGGGGAGCTGCAGTTGCCTTCTGTTCCCTCTTGGTGCAATGACAAGCACTACGCTTGGTGTGGCAGTGTGGCAGTGTGCGTGTTCATGTGTGTGCGAGTCCCGCCAGCCGCTCTGACACAGAAGGTCGGGGGACAGAGAGCCGCTAACAACCTGAGGCCACCTGTGTCTCTCAGTGCTCGCAGAACAGGGTTTATCAGTTACATAGCAACAGCAGTCATTACACTATTGTTAGTGTCCCAGTTTGACAGTACATGTTCTCAGATCCTCATAGAATAGTCTTATTACAATAAATAAATACAACTTTATCATTATATATATACACTCACCTAAAGGATTATTAGGAACACCATACTAATACTGTGTTTGACCCCCTTTCACCTTCAGAACTGCCTTAATTCTACGTGGCATTGATTCAACAAGGTGCTGAAAGCATTCTTTAGAAATGTTGGCCCATATTGATAGGATAGCATCTTGCAGTTGATGGAGATTTGTGGGATGCACATCCAGGGCACGAAGCTCCCGTTCCACCACATCCCAAAGATGCTCTATTGGGTTGAGATCTGGTGACTGTGGGGGCCAGTTTAGTACAGTGAACTCATTGTCATGTTCAAGAAACCAATTTGAAATGATTCGACCTTTGTGACATGGTGCATTATCCTGCCGGAAGTAGCCATCAGAGGATGGGTACATGGTGGTCATAAAGGGATGGACATGGTCAGAAACAATGCTCAGGTAGGCCGTGGCATTTAAACGATGCCCAATTGGCACTAAGGGGCCTAAAGTGTGCCAAGAAAACATCCCCCACACCATTACACCACCACCACCAGCCTGCACAGTGGTAACAAGGCATGATGGATCCATGTCCTCATTCTGTTTACGCCAAATTCTGACTCTACCATCTGAATGTCTCAACAGAAATCGAGACTCATCAGACCAGGCAACATTTTTCCAGTCTTCAACTGTCCAATTTTGGTGAGCTTGTGCAAATTGTAGCCTCTTTTTCCTATTTGTAGTGGAGATGAGTGGTACCCGGTGGGGTCTTCTGCTGTTGTAGCCCATCCGCCTCAAGGTTGTACGTGTTGTGGCTTCACAAATGCTTTGCTGCATACCTCGGTTGTGACGAGTGGTTATTTCAGTCAAAGTTGCTCTTCTATCAGCTTGAATGAGTCGGCCCATTCTCCTCTGACCTCTAGCATCAACAAGGCATTTTCGCCCACAGGACTGCCGCATACTGGATGTTTTTCCCTTTTCACACCATTCTTTGTAAACCCTAGAAATGGTTGTGCATGAAAATCCCAGTAACTGAGCAGATTGTGAAATACTCAGACCGGCCCGTCTGGCACCAACAACCATGCCACGCTCAAAATTGCTTAAATCACCTTTCTTTCCCCTTCAGACATTCAGTTTGGAGTTCAGGAGATTGTCTTGACCAGGACCACACCCCTAAATGCATTGAAGCAACTGCCATGTGATTGGTTGGTTAGATAATTGCATTAATGAGAAATTGAACAGGTGTTCCTAATAATCCTTTAGGCGAGTGTATATATATATATATATATACATACACACACACCGATCAGCCATAACATTATGACACGTGCCTAATATTGTGTAGGCCCCCCTTTTGCCACCAAAACAGCCCTGACCCGTCGAGGCATGGACTCCACTAGACCTCTGAAGGTGTGCTGTGGTATCTGGCACCAAGATGTTAGCAGCAGATCCTTTAAGTCTTGTAAGTTGCGAGGTGGGGCCTCCATGGATCGGACTTGTTTGTCCAGCACATCCCACAGATGCTCGATTGGATTGAGATCTGGGAAAGTCAACACCTTGAACTCGCGATTCATCAGACCAGGCCACCTTCTTCCATTGCTCCGTGGTCCTGTTCTGATGCTCACGTGCCCATTGTAGGTGCTTTCGGCAGTGGATAGGGGTCAGTATGGGCACCCTGACTGGTCTGCGGCTACACAGCCCCATACACAACAAACTGTGATGAACTGTGTGTTCTGACACCTATCAGAACCAGCATTAACGTTTTCAGCAATTTGAGCTACAGTAGCTCGCCCATTTTTCCTGCTTCTAACACATCAACTTTGAGGACAAGATTTTCACTTGCTGCCTAATATATCCCACCCACTGACAGGTGCCATGATAACGAGATTATCAGTGTTATTCACTTCACCTGTCAGTGGTCATAATGTTATGGCTGATGGGTGTATATATACACATACATACATACACACACACACACATATATACATACATGTACAGTGCAAAAGTTTTAGGCAGGTGTGAAAAATTGCTGTAAAGAAAGAATGCTTTCAAAAATATAATCTATTAACATGTCTATTTATCAATTAACTAAATGCAAAGTGAGTGAACAGAAGAAAAATCTACATCAAACCCATATTGGGTGTGACCACCCTTTGCCTTCAAAACAGCATAAATTCTTCTAGGTACACTTGCACACAGTTTTTGAAGGAACTCGGCAGGTAGGTTGGCCCAAACATCTTGGAGAACTAACTGCAGTTCTTCTGTGGATTTAGGCAGCCTCAGTTGCTTCTCTCTCTTCATGTAATTCCAGACAGACTCGATGATGTTGAGATCAGGGCTCTGTGGGGGCCATACCAACACTTCCAGGACTCCTTGTTCTTCTTTATACTGAAGACAGTTCTTAATGAATTTCACTGCATGTTTGGGGTTGTTGTCATGCTGCAGAATAAATTTGGGGCCAATCAGATGCCTCCCTGATGGTATTGCTTGATGGATAAGTATCTGCCTGTACTTCTCAGCATTGAGGAGACCATTCATTCTGACCAAATCCCCAACTCCATTTGCAGAAATGCTGCCCCAAACTTGCAAGGAACCTCCACCATGCTTCACTGTTGCCTGCAGACACTCATTCATGTACGGCTCTCCAGCCCTTCGGCGAACAAACTGCCTTCTGCTACAGCCACATTTCAAATTTTGACTGATGAGTCCAGAGCACCTGCTGCCATTTTTCTGCACCCCAGTTCCTGTGTTTTTGTGCATAGTTGAGTCGCTTGGCCTTGTTGCCACGTTGGAGGTATGGCTTTTTGGCCGCAAGTCTTCCATGAAGGCCACTTCTGACCAGACTTCTCCAGACAATAGATGGGTGTACCAGGGTCCCACTGTTTTCTGCCAATTCTGAGCTGCTGGACATCTTCTGATTGCGAAGGGAAGTAAGCATGAGGGGTCTCATCTGCTGCAGTAAGTTTCCTTGACTGACCACGAGTCTTCAAAAGAGCTTGGACAGCACATCTGGAAACCCCTGTCTGCCTTGAAATGTCTGCCTGGGAGAGACCTTGCTGATGCAGTAGAACTACCTTGTGTCTTGTTGCTGTGCTCAGTCTTGCCATGTGTATGACTTTTGACAGTAAACTGTCTTCAGCAACCGCACCTTGTTAGCTGAGTTGGGCTGTTCCTCACCCAGTTTTACTCCTCCTACACAGCTGTTTCTGTTTCAGTTAATGATTGTGTTTCAACCTACATATTGGATTGATGATTATTAGCACCTGTTTGGTATAATTGTTTAATCATACACCTGACTACATGCCTACAAAATACCTGACTTTGTGCAAGTGTACCTAGAAGAATTGATGCTGTTTTAAAGGCAAAGGGTGGTCACACTAAATATGTATTTGATTTAGATTTTTCTTCTGTTCACTCACTTTGCATTTAGTTCATTGATAAATATAATCTATTAACATGTCTATTTTTGAAAGCATTCTTACTTTACAGCACTTTTTCACACCTGCCTAAAACTTTTGCACAGTACTGTTTATATATATATATATAGTTTTCTACAGCTGTGAATTGTCCCAAAAGAGAGAGTGAATGCCAATGTTGTTTTTCACTGTGGTTTTCAAGAGGTTCAGAGAGGAACTCACGTGCCTTTTTTCCTTTTTTTACCTTTCTTTCATTTTCTCTGTCTAATATGCCCTTCTCTCTCTTGGTGTCCTTACATGTGGTTTTTATGCAGAAGGTTCTTTGACATAGAGTCCTTCAGTTGATTTATTATTTATTTGTAGTGGATTTATTATCCAATGAGACTCAGGATTCAAGTTGATTGTCAGCTCCGGATATTTTTTTCAATGCAGGGAAGGGAATCACTTATTAAGCAATAAAGCAACTCTTAAAGAAAAGGCATAAGAAAAGACAAATATACATGTAGTTTTCATGGACATGTTGATTAGGAGGGTATACAATATACTTTGTGGAACCTGGGAGTGTCCAATCTAAGGTGAGACAGAGAAGGAGCTTGGGAAAGTACTGGGTCTTTTATTATTATTGATGCAAGCAAACAAATAGGAGCTACACACAACTCTTGTGTGTCTGTGGGCCTGATTGGGAAACCTTTCTGTAAACATGCGCTGCACTCAGCTATTGTCTTTACACAGACCTGATGCCCAACCTGTCTTCCAGTAAGGCCTACTACCAGCCATTGTGTTTAATGCAGAGTCAAGTCTGCCTTTTAGGAAAGTTCAGTCTGGCTGCTTTCACATCATTTGTGATCAAGACAGTAACAAATGTGCATTGTCTCTGTGTCTCTTCCACAGGCTGTGGGAGAGAGGTGTCCCGGGACCACATGGCGTACACTCTGAGCCCTAGTCCAGGAGGGCCAATAGGGACTCAGCACTGTGTCACCAGGGTGGAGCTGTCAGTGAGCGGGGAAAACCTCCTGGACAGAGATGTCACCTCAAAGTCAGACCCCTTCTGCGTGCTGTTCCTAGAGGTGGAGGGGAAGTGGGTCGAGGTAAGTGCAGGGGGCAGCTGGGGGGTAGTGTGGCTAAAGTGGGGCAGGTATAGCCCAATGGGTGCTTTGTAGGGGAGTTTGCTCTCATTTCTCTAAGAGGCCTCGGCTCTGACAGTGTTTTAAGGATCCACGTGTGCGAGATAGACAGGGCTGTGGAGGACCTGCGGAGTGTCTTGACACTGCATACTTGAAACGCCCATGTTTGGGAATCAGTAAGTGTGGGGCCCAAGTCTCAAATCATCGAAAGTCTGTGGGAGTCTGGCAGCCTCTACCTGTACTGCTGACCCAGGGCAGTGACAAGGCCATGCCCAGAGCCATTTGAACGCGGCTGCAGAGCGGAGTGTGTAGAGGTGCGAAGGCACACTGGTTCTGGGTCATTAACAAAGATGGAGAAAGAGAAGGATAAAAAAGGAGAGGAGTGACTTCCCACTCCACAGCTGCATCTACCTCCAGCTGTGTGGCTCCGCTGTGTTGATGCACCACGGCCACCTGCAATGCACTGAATTACATCAATTTTCCTGCTGCCTTCATTTCAGTTTTGTTTTTGGTTTTCTTGTAAAAGAAAGAAGCTTGTCCTTACCTTTAAATAAATTTCATCCTGAAGGTGGACAGTTAACTGCAGGTACTTACTATTAGCATTAGGTTAGCATACCTTGGAGGTCTGTGTGGCTGGTGGGGGGGATCTTCCTGTGAAGTCTAATCGCTGTGACAGCTCTAGCCGCTGTCATTCTTCCACACGTGTGATAACAATTCACACATTGGAGCCACAGCGGGAGCACTCCTGTGTTACTTGATAATCACTCGCCTCCCATATTCCCTCACCGTTTTGGGTTGCTGTGAAGCTGCTGGGCCTCTGCGGAATGGTCCGGAATGCTTTTGTGGACATTTTACTTGACTAGCATGGAGAGGACATGCTCAGAACACACCCTGTACCCTACAAGATCCCGCCTGGGAATTGTAGAAAAGAGCCCACACTGAGATTGGAAAGCCCCAGTGAGTCCTCTCGCCCCTCTACAGAGAGCGGTGCCTGAATTAGCACTGCTGCCTCCTGGGATGTTCTGGATAACACCAATCTTCCACTAGCTTTCAATAAGTTTTTTTGGGTGTTCTTTTTTTCAAGCCAGAAAGAAGCTTGTTCTTACCTTCAAAAAAATGACATATTGAAGGGAGCCCTTTCTCTTTGTGATTATCGCCCCAGGACCTGTCAATTTTCAATTATATTTGTCATTTTTGAACGTGCTATTCTTTAACAGCTATCTCGATCTCAGATACACATTCTCGGCAGTGCAGCCTTTGAAAGATACCTCTAATCTCTAACAAAAAGCTACTCACGAATGCAGCTGATTGACAGAAATAGTTCCACCGGGTACATAACATCTAGTTTCGCTCTAATTAAAGGGCAAGCTTACATAACGGCTCTATTAATTTCCCCCTCTGCTTGAAACTGCTCAAGTACACCCAGAACAATAGAAGCATTCTAGCAGCATTCTAGAATAAGTGACCTCTGACCTTGTTGCTGTTTCTAGGCAACTGGACTGACTACTGTCAAATGACATCACTTAGCCTGCCTGTGCACACCTTTGAATTGAGTAAAGTAACATTCTGAGGCTCGATGGTATAATCATTGCAATCTGATTCATCTTGAACACAGAGTAGCTGCACAGCCAGAATATGATAATCAGCACAACCAGCTCTGTGTACAAAACACAACCAGAAGAAAGCAAGAACTCTTATCTGCTATCTGTGCTGGTGCTTTGAGCATGACTCTATTTGTATTTTTCACGCTTATTCTTATGCGAGTGAATGCACAGATTAAAACAGCAGCAGGAGCTTGTTTACAGTTACCAGCCCCTCTGTGGTCTGCTTCAGATTGCAGGGGGACCGTGGTGCTGACTGGGCTCTCTGATAGCTCACCTGAGTTGTGAGGAGCATAGGGGGGCTGAGAGGGCTCAGAGCCTGGATTTTGATGCACTGGATTCAAAAGACAGTGCCTTCGGAGTGATTCACAGCCCGCCATTACCATTAGTCATTCGTTATCCCACCAGAAACGGATTCTCAATTTAACATTCTAAAATGTCTGTCGTATTAGCATTTTCATCATGGCCACCGTTATTCTTATTTCCTCAAATTACACTAAGTACCAGTGGACTCTCATCATGGAAACTGTGAAATAAACAGAGCCTTGTGCTGTCTGATGACACAGCCCACAGGGAGACATTGTGCAGCGTCCCGGAATCCTCTGTTGCATTGTGTCCTCTCGCCAGCCTGGGATTGGACTGCAGAAGCAACCGCTGCCCTCCAGCCCTACAAACTCAGCCAATCAACCAATCCAATAAAACGTATATATAGCCCCTTAGACACAAACAAAATGTCTCAAGAAGTGCTTTACAAGGGAAAAGACCAGCAAAACCCACATACAATAAAGTAACAACAACAAAAAACACTAGTTAAGGGCCAGGTCTGGTCTCAATTTGGTTTGGAAATGGGGATACAGATGAGATCCCCCTGACATGTCGTGAGTGAGGGAGCTGCAGAGTCTGGGAGTGTAGCGTTGAAAGGAACGGGCAGGGAAAGCAAACTGAAATAGGGAACACAGGGTAAGTTTGCAGCAGTGGAGTGTGATATTCGATTGGGAACATTACGCCATACGTTCACTACACAGGGTCTGATCGGGGGTATTTAAATTGGCGGTTGCACACAGGGGAGGAAGAATGAATATAGGCGACAGCTATGGAGTAGCAGCGCCGAAAAAAAACATCAAAGCATGCGAAGAAGCGATTAACGTCTAACTTCTGTTTCTCTACCCTCCTTTGTTGTTTTGTCTCTCCACAGATTGGACGGACGGAGACGGCTGTGAACAATCTGAATCCTGTGTTCGGGGTGAAGTTCGTGATCGACTACCACTTTGAAGAGGTCCAGAAGCTGAAGTTTGCATTGTTTGACCAGGACAAGTCCAGCACCCAGTTGTACGAGCACGACTTCCTGGGGGAGTTCACCTGCACGTTGGGAGTGGTAAGACTGCACTGTGTGCAAGAGCCACGCCCGTGCCAGGCTTCTGTAATGCCGTCATCAGTCCGTCAAATCCTCCAGGGTTTGGTATATACGCCTGGGCCTGGCGCTGGAAGTTTCTAGACTCTATTTTACTTTCCATGCCACCGCCTGCTCCTCATAGATGTCCCTAGGTATTTAATGTACTTGCTGACATAGTAAAACTTATCTGGAACACGTCGTCTTTTAAAGATATGTCAGGAACTTAGATTCCAGGAACTGCTTTTCAAATGCCAGATGAATGCAAAGGCACTGACATTCATGGGAGCCATCAGCATGAGTTAACATCATCCCCCCGCAATGCGCCCAGTCGAGTGCCAGGTATTGATCTGAGGACGGGCCGAGGCACGGGGCCCATCAGCGCAGCAGTGATGGCCCTTCCTGCTTGACAAGGAAAAATAGGCCTTATGTTCTGCAGTGAATATTCACCCCAAAGAATTCGACAAAACAAACACAAAAACTCACACATAAAATCACGCAAGCACATCTTCACCATCCTTTTCAAAGAGCTAGCACCTGATGTTGAACTACAGTTTGAGCCATTGTAGCTTCTACCCCAGTTTATTAGTCAGCACCCGGACACTGGACATTTTTAGGCTTCATACTCTTGTTTTAAGTGTCCTGGCAGGGACAGACAAGTGGCATTAAAATAATACTAACAGTGTCATCTTCTCCATACCACCGCCCCGCATTGCTGGTGTCTAACATGGTGTTCTCTGTGTCTTGGCTACTAGATCGTCTCTAGTAAGAAGCTATTGCGGCCCCTGGTCCTGGGCAACGGGAAGCCAGCTGGAAAGGGAACGATCACGGTAAGCATTTGTTATGTTTGAGGGCTTGTTGTTCACAGTACTACTGCACACTGGGGTCTATATGAGTTCTAGTATTTGAGCCCTAGTCCTAGTACTGATCCCAAGCCCACCTCTCACATTTTAGAAGTAACCCTCCCATGACAGGTTTAGTCCCGGGTCGTGCTTTCTTGCCATTCACTCTCCGGGTGCTGTGGAGTGCTAGCTGTGAGAAGAGAGCATCTCTCACACAATTGGGTTCCTGGCCTTTGGTTTTTTGCTAGTACGAGGACCTAGGTAACTGGGGGCCTTCTGTAAGGAGGGACGGTGTGAATCTGTGTGGTTCTTGCTTTTGCAGGTTACAGCACAGGAATTGTCAGACAACAGAGTAATAAATCTGACGATGTGCGGGAGAAAGCTAGACAAAAAGGTAAGCCTCTGACTGTCATTCAGTTGTATGAAATTAAGGGCAAATACTACTACTACTACTACTAATAATAATTGATTGTATTACTATACTTTTATAATGCTATAAAATGTATTTTGTACTAATTGCATTACTGCACTTTTGTATTGCTCTACAATGTTTCTTGTGAAAACTGTAATTGCCCTGGTTAAGGGTGTCTGTTCAGAAATAAATAAATAAATAAATAATAATAATAATAATAATAATAATAATAATAATAATAATAATATCATTTTAAGATTGATTGCTATTTTGTGTGATCGCTTCTTTTGAATTTCAGGATTTCTTTGGCAAATCAGACCCCTACTTGGAGTTCCACAAGCAGGGCGATGACGGGCAGTGGATGCTGGTGCACAGGACAGAGGTGAGGCTGCCTGCTCTGTGAGAGTGTGTGTGTGTGGGTTGAAAACATCCCTTGTTTCTCACCTGGATGAATGTTGTTTGGTTGTTGAGTTGTGCATGGATCCAATGTTGATTGATTATGGCAGTGAGAGAGGCTCAGGAGAGAGGATGCTGTCTGAGAAGCAGGGAAGATAGAAAGACCTTGCAGAGCTGTGTGTGTGAGGTTGTGTCTATGTTTGTCAGTGTGTGTGTGTGTATGTGTGAGCATATTTGAGTATGAATGCATATGTGTGTGCGCCTGCGTGGTTAAGAGTGTGTGTGTGAGCATGTGTATACACAATGATGTTGTCGTACTCGCAAGCTCTCTAAAAAAAAAAGCCTTTCCACTTGCTTTTAAGTAGGGCCCCTACATTTTTCATTTCTTCTTGGTGTGAGGAAGTTGATTTCAGCATAACTGGAAAAGGTCTGTTTGGAAGCAGCACTACACTGAGATTCAGTCATCACAGAAGCTTCTTCTACCTTTGGAATATATTCATAATAAAACAGCTTTTTTATAGACAGAGGTTTATTGTCTTTTTACAGACACACGTTTAATGCATCATGACTATATCATGTACTATATTTAGACTATGTCTTTATTTTAAATTACATGGTTATTTTTGAGAGTGAAGTTTAAACACAGTTTAAATCCTGCACACACCTATTTTCGTGGAGGAAAAGATGATATTATTGGATGACTCATTCAGACACCGCGAGCCGTTCTTTCCCTCGCTGCATAAATCACAGGGCTGAACTGCACAATGCCAGCGCAGTCCCAAACAGTGTGAAGGAGCGAGACTCGAATCTCTCCGCTCAGAACACACTTTGATTTACAACCACGACATTTGATCAGAACATGCAGAAATATAGGAAGGGGAAGCAGCTCTCCTCTCTTTTGCAAGCCAAAGAAGTGTACCCCATATGGAAATCCCACATATGAACAATATATGTTATGTTTTCGTGTGTTTGTAATATATTTAGAATACAGTGTGCACATATAAATATATTTAATAAATATTGGTGTTTTCCATGTGGGGCTGAGGGATGTGCATGTAGGGCAATGGAGAGTTCCCCTTATAGGGATGAACTTTAAGGATTTGAGGTAATTCTGTGTGTATATCCATACCCAGGCATACACAAATGTCAACATTAATTATTTGTTTATATATCTACAGGGAAAGAGATAGACAAACAGACACAGAGCATCACCCAGCCTGCAGATGCTCAGGCATAGTGGTCTCACAGGTGTCTCCAGTCAGTGGTGTAGCTCATGTTTATTGTGGTTAAATAAGACCAAGAGCATACATGTCTTGATGGGCCTGTCTGGACACTGATGCCAGCACACACTCATCCATCCACAGTCCTCACAGCTTGCCAGTGTAGTGGGGTGTACAGGGGTGGGGGTGAGGTATCTGGGCTACAGTACTTTAGAGAGAGGCATGAGATGATGTCTTGCTTTAGCTCCAGGCTAATTCTGTGACTGAGCCTGGAGTGTGTGAGCGCACTTTAAAACATTCATGAGAGCTGCACTCGAGCCCTTGCGCGTTCAAGTTTTTTTAGCCAACATCCTGCAGCTGTGAAGCCTCGTGTCAGGGGAGCTGACTGACAACTCTGTCAGCGCCTTCCTGGCAAGCAAGAGAGCACCGCAGGAACGGCTGGTAGAAAGCACACAAAAAAGTGTCACCTGCACCGGAAATGTATTACCCAGTAAATAAATGATCAGGCAAAAACCCAGGTCATGAATTCTGATAGGCTGGTGGTGAGGGATTAGGTTTGCCGCCTTTTGTCTGTGTGTGTGTGTGTGTTTGTTGTTGTTGTTGTTGTTGTGGTTGTCTGAAACTGTTTGATTGAGCTGTGTGCCTGTCTCAGAGAGGAAGAGATCCTATGGGCTGCTGTATTCTCTATACCTGGCTGAGTACTGTCTCTTTGGTGCCAGGGGGATTTCAGCTGTAGTTTGTGCTTGGTTTTGCAGGTTATAAAGAACACACTTGATCCTGTCTGGAAGCCGTTCAGCATGCCCCTGATCTCTCTGTGCAACGGTGATGTTGAAAGAAACGTCAAGGTAGGTATCTCCCTCGGTAGGAACCCCGGCGCTGTGCAGATGCAAGCACAGATCAGAGTGAGGGTCCATCCAAAGCAGGAGTAGCTTCAGTAAACTACTTCATAATGAAATAACAAGAAAACATGATTCAATAAGTGCAGTGGCAGCCAAAGAGCTACTTCAAGTTTTTTATGTTTTATTCTATTAATTTTACATGTTTTTCCCCAAGAGACAAAGCCGAGTTTGTGATGGCTAGGGAGGTATAGCAGCCTGTCATTTGAGGAACACTTAAAGAGCCCCGACTGATCTTCTCTGTCTCTCTCTCTCTCTCTCTCTCTCTCTCTGCTCTGCGTTTTCAGGTGATGTGCTATGATTTTGACAATGATGGCGGCCATGACTTTATTGGGGAGTTCCAGACCACCGTGGCCAAGATGTGTGAAGCGCAGAACTCCAGAGAGGTGGGCTCTCAGATAGCCAGCACACACTGTAATAGACAGTACAGGGAGCAGCAGTGCTGGGAGGGGGGGTTTAGTGAGCTGAGCCTCAGATCCAGTAGGTCAGTCAAACAAACAGTTGCCCCTGGGACCCAGTTGGACTCCTTCAGCGGGTCAGCCCTGAGTGGACTGTAACGTCATCTTCTGGTGGCCTCTGACATTATTTGCATTTAGATTAGTTTCCATGTTATCATCAGGGTGTCTTGTGGTGCACATTTGTTTGTTTGTTTATACATATATTTTATACCGGAAGCAGCAGGAATTAATTATTGACAGCAGCTCTCCTTTGACATGCAAATAGGCTTATTTATCTGTTTGCAGGGTCTGTAGCTCTGGCATTCAAACTCCATGCATAAAAACGCAGACCCTCTTTGCATGAATGTCATTATTGCAAACATATGCCTGCTCTCCGCACAGGACCTGGCAGCGGGGAGGTTGTTCGAGTTTTAATTGTAAGGCTGGTAAGATACAATAGCGTGAAGCTGCGGGTGCTGTTCTTTATGCTGTTGTTCTCGTGCTGAAGCAAGCACCTGTGCTTTCCGATTCCATGCCTTCTCTTCTCATTTTATAGAGACACACACACTCAACGACGAAATAGTGTTTATACCACGGAATGAACATAATGCATCCTGCGTGATCAGAGATCAGTGCCATGCTGAATGAAATATATATATTTTTCATACACCCCCAAGCAACAACAGTTTGTAGCTTCCCTCCCAAAACTCACAGCTTTCATTGGACTTGTGTCTGGTTTGCGTGACGGTGTATTTGGTTTTGTGCTGCCTCTGCCCTCTGGTGAGAGGGTGGCATGTGTCGTGGTTTTAAGGACACTGCTAACCCAGCTGCCTTCTTGTCGCAGGTAGAGTTTGAATGCATCAATCCCAAGAAGCAGAAGAAAAAGAAGAGCTATAAGAACTCTGGGATCATCATCCTCAAGTCGTGTAAGGTAAAGCAGCCGGCCCCGCACCCCCACACATCTGCAGTTCAGTCTCCTGTAATCAGCTATTAGCGCTTTAATTATGCAAATCCATCCAGAGTGATGCCAGAACAACCTGCTTTAAATGCATTAGAAGGCGTGCAAAATAATTATGCACACAGTTAACGACCTGTCTCGTAATTGAAAATGTAATAAGCCACAGGACCGTTGCGCCATATGAGGCTTTTTACTTTACGCGCCACATTGGTGTCAACAAACTTGTTTATGTAAAGAAATGTTTTTTGTTGTTTTTGATGTTGTTTGACTTTGTTGTTGTTGGGTAATTCTTTCAGGGATTTGTTTTACACATGGATTTTAGACTTATGTGTGAAGTCTGGATAGACTGTGGAAAATACAGGTGTAAACATGTCTCTGTGTGTTTTTATCAGGTTACAAGAGACTACTCGTTTTTGGACTACATCCTAGGAGGCTGTCAGCTCATGTTTACCGTAAGTGCGCACCTCGTCTGTCTGTCTGTAGTCTCTGCGGTCCTACTTAATGCTGTGCAACTCTTTCATACCTCTTAGAAATTGCTGTTCAGTAGTTAATTATAAGCTGGTTCCTTTTTATTTCCAGAAGTGTGACTGACCCATATTTGGCAGGGCAGTCATATTTGGGGAACATTATCAGTGTGCCGTGGGTAATTAAGTGAAGCTAATTCCAGTAGCTCTCCCACCACACGCCTTGAGTCATATAATGACAGTGGTGTGTGCTGCGGTTCAGTCCTGCAGCAGTCTTCAAGGTCTGGTGGACCTCCCCCCAGCAAATTGAACTCACTATCAGTGCATCCAGTGCCTTCCCTGTTAGCTAACCTGTCCCATCTTGGCCTGCGCACCGTGTGTCATTGTTTGAAGCACAGGGCCCTGTGTTTCACAAATATGCAAATCAGTACCCCTGGGTTGGCCTGTATGATAGCGGCACCGAGGGCTGTGTTTGTGTAATTAGTAATAATCTAAACTTAGCCATCAGTGCTTTGCTCCGACACATTTACCTAATTTAGAAACCCTTCAAACTCTTCTGTTGATTTTCAAAACGCAGACGAGATACACATTAAAAAGAAATGAGCCTTGGATGGGCAAAAGGAAAATGAGATGTCAGTTGTGGTGATACTTATGCTTCTACTAAAGGCCCAGCTGAGACTTCTCCAATAGGGAGACTGCTGATCATGGGTGGCTGAAGGAGAGGACTGTCCTCCGCCAGCTGTCGATACTGTCCCTGTCTCCCTGCTATCCCTGCAGAGTGGACTGGCTATTGTGCTAGACAGACCCCTGCCCAGGGAGCATCGAATCTGTGGGGCACCGCCTGGTAGATCAAGACTCTATTGCCTGCACTGTAAATATTTCAAACCTTTTGTTTAAAAACACGGGTAAAGTTCACCAGGGAAAAGGTACTTTGCTTAATCACCAGTGCCCGGCAGGTCCCTGACTCTGTCAAGCTCATCACAGACACACAGAGGCAGGGAGGCAGGGTGCGAATGGCTGCGACCTGGCTGCTTGTTTCTGAAGTAGGTTGTGTTCGACCCAATGTTGCTGAGTGGCTCACAGCACACTAGCAGACTGTACCAGCTCCACAATGGCCCATTGATTTGTCATACGTCAGTTTGTTTTTTATTCACTCAAATCATTTCCTTTCACTGTGCTGTTGTAACTATTTTTTTTCCCCTCCCCTGGTGTTTTTTTATGTTATTCTTTTCTTTCTTCTTTTAAATGCAGGCCTTGGTCCTGTTGATCTGGGCAGTTTTATATAACAGTGTGATTTTATTATTTACGTGCTTGTCAGAGAAAGAGAGAGAGGGAGAGACGCAGGAAGACAAGGTAATGTTACCATAGAAACCACAGGCCCGTGCAGAAGCTTTCTGCTGGTTTGGACTAAAAGAGAGAAACATAATAATGATTCTGAAATAGCGAAGGCCATGACGCCAGTGAGTGAGGAAAACAGGAAGAAAAAATAAGGTTTATGGGGGGAGAGTGTCATGAAAATGCATATTTATGAGGCAGCGGGATTTAGTTTTGTATCACGAAATAGCTTTTTATAAGTTTTATTTCTGGTCAGATTATAACTTAAGGACACCCACGAGCATGGAACGCTTTAATCTCGGACTCTGTATCCCACAGCCCTGTATAATCCCTGCTTTTCTGTGAGGCTGAGCAGCCTCTTAGTTTTCTATAGAAATCCCTGTTCTATGCGCCTACTGCCATCAGAGTATGTGGGGATGGATTTATCCGATATTAAGAAAATGATCCCCGCAGTGATGTAAATTCACGTTGGCGAGAGTGACGGTGCCTTTTTGGGTAAATGATTCGGAGTGCTCTTCAAATGGGAGTTTAGTGGACGGGCACAGGTGTGGTGGAGGCGCTGAGGAGCCGACAGGAGGCACAGCTCCGTCCCACGGAGGAACAGGCAACCAGGGCGAGGATCAGAGCCGCCCTGCCCTGATCTTGCTGGGAAACGGTATAAAACATTCTGAGTCTTATCATTACGAGCCGGTGAAAGCACCTGAACGGCCTCACTCAGTGCTGGAAAACATAACATTTGCCCACAGGTCATGTGGTTTCTGACAGTGGCGGCTGGGCTAACGGCCGTGGCGCCATCGTTTAGTCACTGAGACATGCAATAATGTGAGAAAGGGCTGTATTTCCATTCAGTCACCTTATGTGTGGGCAGAAGTTATTGATTTAAAATTATTGATCTCTTGTAAAGAAGCCAGTATGGAAGTTTACCCCACTTGGTCCAGGTTCCATTACTCCCTGGGATGACATAAACTCTCATTCACAAAAAAACAACCTAAGAAATATATAAACATATATAACCATATATATATATACACTCACCTAAAGGATTATTAGGAACACCTGTTCAATTTCTCATTAATGCAATTATCTAACCAACCAATCACATGGCAGTTGCTTCAATGCATTTAGGGGTGTGGTCCTGGTCAAGACAATCTCCTGAACTCCAAACTGAATGTCTGAATGGGAAAGAAAGGTGATTTAAGCAATTTTGAGCGTGGCATGGTTGTTGGTGCCAGACGGGCCGGTCTGAGTATTTCGCAATCTGCTCAGTTACTGGGATTTTCACGCACAACCATTTCTAGGGTTTACAAAGAATGGTGTGAAAAGGGAAAAACATCCAGTATGCGGCAGTCCTGTGGGCGAAAATGCCTTGTTGATGCTAGAGGCCAGAGGAGAATGGGCCGACTGATTCAAGCTGATAGAAGAGCAACTTTGACTGAAATAACCACTCGTTACAACCGAGGTATGCAGCAAAGCATTTGTGAAGCCACAACACGTACAACCTTGAGGCGGATGGGCTACAACAGCAGAAGACCCCACCGGGTACCACTCATCTCCACTACAAATAGGAAAAAGAGGCTACAATTTGCACAAGCTCACCAAAATTGGACAGTTGAAGACTGGAAAAATGTTGCCTGGTCTGATGAGTCTCGATTTCTGTTGAGACATTCAGATGGTAGAGTCAGAATTTGGCGTAAACAGAATGAGAACATGGATCCATCATGCCTTGTTACCACTGTGCAGGCTGGTGGTGGTGGTGTAATGGTGTGGGGGATGTTTTCTTGGCACACTTTAGGCCCCTTCGTGCCAATTGGGCATCGTTTAAATGCCACGGCCTACCTGAGCATTGTTTCTGACCATGTCCATCCCTTTATGACCACCATGTACCCATCCTCTGATGGCTACTTCCAGCAGGATAATGCACCATGTCACAAAGGTCGAATCATTTCAAATTGGTTTCTTGAACATGACAATGAGTTCACTGTACTAAACTGGCCCCCACAGTCACCAGATCTCAACCCAATAGAGCATCTTTGGGATGTGGTGGAACGGGAGCTTCGTGCCCTGGATGTGCATCCCACAAATCTCCATCAACTGCAAGATGCTATCCTATCAATATGGGCCAACATTTCTAAAGAATGCTTTCAGCACCTTGTTGAATCAATGCCACGTAGAATTAAGGCAGTTCTGAAGGTGAAAGGGGGTCAAACACAGTATTAGTATGGTGTTCCTAATAATCCTTTAGGTGAGTGTATATTTGTGGTCTTTTACACACAGAATAAAGAAATGGAAAAGGAAAAAGAACCCTTTGCATTTCGGCGCACTGCGCTGCCCCGGGGGGATGCAAAGTGAGAAGCAGAGGTGTGATGTAGAGCAGACCCCACTTACTGAAGAGATGATTTCTCCATCAAATTTGTTAAAGAATGCAGACGGTCTCTATGGTGATGTGGCATGGTATAAAAACACATCGCAGCTAAGAGGAGCACTTGTGTTGGGGTGGAGGGAGGGAGGGAGGGAGGGGGAGCAGGATAGGGTGTGCTGTGATCTATTCGACAGAAGCACAGAATTTAAATCCCTTCAGAGCCCTGCTGTTTAATCCTTGCACGGTTCTCTGTCCTCCCCATGGGCTGAAGCATTGTTATAAGAAGATGGACTAGGAATTCGGCAATTTAGCCCATGAAAATCCCATAAGGGGAGACCATGAAAGCCTGGGCTGCGTGTGGCATCTGTTTGAATCCCTGACAGCTTCCTTTACCAGGCTGACTCCGCGTAGGAGGGGGATGGCTGTCGACGCAGAGCCATGCTTTCTTTGGTTCGGAATACGTCTGCAACGGGGGGAGGGGGAGGGGTTGAAAGTCAGACGTGATTTAAACTATTAAAACTGTGTAAATGAGGACCTGCTCTTGCACACCCTCAGAGCGCCCTTGGAGTAAGACTTCTAACACAGACCAAGCTGGTGTGGCCACTGCAGACCACAGATGCATGTGCTCCTCAGCACTCCAGCGCAACGCATAAATGCCACTGCACAGTGCATTATCCGTTAAGTGGCGCAGGATGAATACCCCAGATCTGCTGTAGAGGCTCTTCTCATATCATTCTTTGGTTTTCCCGACCGGATTCTTTTGCGCCTTGAATATTTTATGCTTTTCAGTTAATAGTTTATTGACTCCGAATGTCTGTCGTGTAGTGTGGTGGAGCGGCTCGTGAGACTGAGGCCTCCCTTATACCGTCACACATATATCCCTTAGAGATCACAACGTTTTTTTTAACATATTGGCCTCCCTTATACTGTCACACATATATCCCTTAGAGATCACATGAAGTTTTTTTAACATATTAGTACCATGTGTTTGCTTTGTCTCATGCTCTACTGTGCTTGTATTGCTCCTTGCTGCACATTGATAGCACTCTTCCTACTCCTTTTTGTTTCAGGTGGGCATCGACTTCACAGCATCCAACGGGAACCCGCGGGATCCCTCCTCCCTCCATTACATCAACCCCATGGGGACCAATGAGTACCTGGCCGCTATTTGGGCCGTAGGGCAGATCATTCAGGACTACGACACGTAAGTCCAGGGCGCAGGAGCTGTGTGGCATGGGAGGGGGATTGAGGGAAAGGCTGTACACCAGGGGAATCCCACATGGCAGCTAACGTTGAATTCTGTGGTTTATTTTCGGCTGGATATCTCTTCATTCTCCGGAAGTGGAACAGATCTCCACATTAAACAGAGATGCACAGGGGCCCAGGCTTTCATAGCTCACATTCCTATTGGTTGTCTGCCATGCCCAGGAAGAAACTAGCTCAGAGAGACGCTAGAGTATTTCAGAGGCAGCGTGCTGCAGTACGTTCTGCTAAATTATCGGGATGTGATCCTTTCATGTTTTAATGACATATACCGAAGCCAGCAAAAAAAAAGAGAGAAACACTTTCAAACACCAGGCAAGCAGACAGGGATGCTGTCCCACCTTTGATTGCGGCGCTGATGCTCAGATGACGAATGTTAGATGCCAGTAACACCACACAGATACAACTACAAGCTAAGTTGTCAAGCTTCTTACGTACTTCCCTATAGCATCTCTGCCTGCCAAGCGGCGCGCACGTCCCGCTCTCTCCTCGGCTCGCTGTCTTCGTCGTGTGCCGCTCACATCGTCAGCGCACAAGAGTGTATCTCATTAGTGAGATGCAACAGGCTAGCCTTCTGTTCTGGGAGGTGAGTGCCTGTCAGCCCTGGGACTACTTTTTTGTTCTTGATCCCTAGTCCCTGAGACCTAGCTCTCTATGACCTGTCTCTTTTTACCTGTGTATTTATTTAACGTCTTATTTATTTATTGTCATTTTTTTTCAGAGACAAAATGTTTCCTGCTCTCGGTTTTGGAGCACAGCTGCCTCCTGACTGGAAGGTAAAATCTGAGTTCTCCGTAGTTCTGTTGTTAAGAATCCCCCCCCGTGTCGATCGTCACACTCCTTACATATCCCCCTGGCTGTTAGAATGGGGGTGTGGGTGTTATGACAGTTCTGTTCCTGTTCTAGAATAACACAGAATAACAATGCTTGATGATATCATGACAGGCACATCCCGGGGTCAGGTGACCAGTTTAAAGGGTGAGCTGGACCACAGTTCTTCATTTGTTCAGCTCATTCGTAGGACTTAGAATGTTATAGAAAGATAGATAGATAGATAGATGCATATGCATTTCATGAAGCTTAGGAACTTGTGCTTATGAACCCGGGTTCTTGTGCTTAGGATCTGATTGTTGTAACCGAGGACAGATGATTTGTACTTTAGCACTCAGTTGTTCCGTTCTGTGAGCTTGTGTGGCCTTCCACTTAGCTGCTGAGCTGTTGTTGCTCCTAAACATTCCACTAGCAAGACAGAAATTCAGCAGACTGACTTGTTGGAAAGGTGGCATACTATGACGGTGCCACGTTGAAAGTCACTGAGCTCTTCAGTATGGACCATTTTACTGCCAATGTTTGTCTAAGGAGATTGCATGGCTGTGTGCTTGATTTTATACACCTGTCAGCAATGGGTGTGGATCAAATATCCGAATCCACTAATTAGAATTAATTAAATATCTCCACTTTAGATGTCTAAGCCATTGTTTTTTCCACGTCAACAATATTTTTGGTATAGATATATATATCATTAACATTCTATTGAACTTTATTTATCAAGTAGTTGAATGTTAATAGATTTTCAATTGAATATCTATTTAATATTAAATTGGGCCATGTAATCTAAAGCGTTACCGAGATAAATTAATGCAGTGGAGATGCTAGTTATTTAGGGAGGGGTAGAGGTTCTTCCTTGATCTCAATCTGTGGAGATTAAACAACCCTCTTACACTTTCATCTGGCCTAATGTGCTCTGAATTTCCCAGTCTGGTTAATCTGCATTGTTTCCCTGTAATCTGATCTCCCTGGAACTAACCAGGTCATTACCACAATTAAAGCTGCCCTTAAACAAGTTTGAATTGGCTGTAATTTTGTCAAAGTAAGGAATGGTGGTGCTGCTTTTATTTTACACTTCTTTGAGTTGAATGCCTCAAGGGGTAGGATGAACAGGGCTGATGTGCAAGTCTGCCTTCACTGGGAATCTGGGCAGTGGCCTAGCGTGGCATCATGCATTTCCACTGCAGTCGTGGTGGAGTTAGTTCCTATAGAGGCTGGGTCTACACTGCACAGTGTAGGGGAGTAGGGTGGTGAGGATGGGGGGAGAGTGGGGGACTGCCAGGAAAACCAAATGAGCTCAGGAGTCAGTCTGGAGAACAAAGGCAACCTTGTTTTCTCTCATCTGATACTAACAGAAAAACCAAACAGTGGATAACTGAATACATGAATATCATGCAGCATGCTTTTGAGGTCTCTGTGTTGACTGATTTATTTATTTATTCAGGCTGTTTATTAGTTTGGGCTCTGTGTTTATCTGTTTGCAATTTACCATGATGTCGGGATATGTTCCTTAAAAAATGTAATCCACGGGAGACCGTAGGCACGGTGCTTTATGTGAGTATGCAATGGATCATTGTGTGGCTGGGGTTGCCATGGCACTGAAATGCAACCAAAAAAAGAAGAGGAAAGGGAGAGAGGCAGGAGCTGGGAGGGGCTCTCGCTCAGTCCTCATGCAAGGTAACACAGAACCAGGGAGGGCAACAGCAGGGAGGGCAGCGGGCAGCCTTGCTGTGACAGTCTGCCTTGACGTGCACTTTTGGCCCCTGTATGCTGTATGCACAAGCTTACCACAAACGTCCTGTTGCCTGGAGCACAATTTCACTGCACTTGATCTCACTGTCCGACCCTGTGGTCACAGTGAGTCTGAAGCATTTGCAAATTGGGGATCATGGTATTATATATAAGAAAGGACTGCAGCACGTTGATGTACACTAGGGCCTGGGTTCACACAGAATCCGTAGTGCAACCCCTACTAAGCCACATTATCAGGAGGTCCTTTGTTGAATTTTTTCTGTGATGAATCTAATGCTACATTTGTGTTCTGCTTTGCTGCGACAGGTGTCACATGAGTTCGCCATTAACTTCGATCCCACCAATCCCTTCTGCTCAGGTAAGCAACCTCAGCTGGCATCAGACCAGAGCTTTTGGTGGGGGGTGGGGTGGGTGTGGAATTCGCGGTGGGTGGAGGGGGGATTAGGTCTCATGTCCTAGCTTGAACTAGGTGTGGTGTGCTGCAGTGGATCCACAGAATTCCAACGCAGTGATGGATGGGTGCTGCCGACTGCTGCCCTCTGACCTGTTGTCTGTCCCCCAGGTGTGGGCGGGATTGCGCAGGCGTACTCGACCTGCCTGCCTCACGTCCGCTTCTACGGCCCGACCAACTTCTCCCCCATTATCAACCACGTCGCCCGCTTCGCCTCGCAGGCCGTGCAGCAACAGGTGGCCGCAGTAAGTAAAAATGACTGCTGTGTATTCACAATATTATACACTAGGCTCCTGAGCTGGACTGAGAAACGCATCAGAGTCCCTCTCTCTCTCTCAGATTGGCCTCCTTTTACCTATTTTTTTTTTTTTAATTTAATATAAAAAAGGTTACAAAAGCACAGCAGGTCCCTAACTGTCAGAACTGACTGTTTTAATAATCTAAATGCAGTCGCTATGACTTGATGGAAAATTGCTGTAATTTAATAATTCGATGACACATTACTAGGCTGTTAGTTTTTAAAAAAAAAATTTACACACAAAAAAGAATGTCTATATAAAAAAATTCCATTAGTTAATGCCAATTCGTTTTTTTCCGAGCCGCAAAAAAAAATCCACCTCAGCTTGTACTCATAGAATACAAAGGGGGTGTACAAGGAAAGCACTCCTGCTCCCAGAGTCTCTGGTTATTTTTCCATGTCACAAGTACCTGACTCTTCCCACTCCCTGTCCTAGTGCCAGCACTGTGTGATTCCCTCTGTGGCTCACAGTAGCATCCAACTCAGAGTGGCCACAGATGTGACCATGAGCTGGGGAAGCTTTCTCAGTGAGCCCTTCCTTATGGAAACATGCAGGCTTTCTGTGAGAGCGATTCCCTTCATCGGCATAAATAAACAGCATTTCCCTTGGTCGTTAATTCTCATGAACGCGTGTTCCTGTGATCCAAACCAGAAAAGAGTCTAGACTTCCCAGTCTGTAGTTCTTCCAAGGCATGTGTGTGAGTTGCGCTGGGGGGGGGGAGGTTGCATCAATGCAAGTCGTCTTTAGAAGAAGAAGAAGAATCCCGTCGTTTTGCCGTAGAGCGACTGGTGTTTAAAATCGTGGGCCCGGCCCTCTCTCTCAGCGATTGATAAGGTCTGTGCTATTGACACCGCTCATTGTTCCAGCAACAGTGGCACGATGCTGGGACCCCAGTGCAGAGCAGGGTGCTGCTGCTAATTGCACAGAGCACCGGCAGCACATGCTGGCTGAACTAGTTCAAAGTACACAGAGTGGCTTTGAACCTCTGCCTTTCATCACCAAGCAAAGGCTATTTTAAGTCCCTTTCAATTAGGGATATTTATAGAGGGCATTCTATTAATGACCGATCTCCTCGCTAGCAGTGTTCATTTGGTTAAGATGTTCCAATTGAGCAGGACACACCAATGAGTGACCGTCTTCAGGTCTCCGCCCCATTCCTCTCCGCAGTAGGGCGTGCAGCCTTAAGAGCTCCTGTCAGCGGCTCTTTACAACTGTGTTCATTTCCCAGGCCTGCAGAACAGGGCTGCACCAACTTAAAATCCCCTTTTACAATCGGTGTAAATTCTCCGGTATTGTGGTTCAAAAGTCATGGAATCACCAGCCACAATGCGCACTGCATACCTGGGTTGGGTCAGGACACACCCGGTGCCGTTTTCAGCACAGGAACCGCTCTGAACCTCCTGGGTACATCCAAGTATATCTGGAGCGAGAGGGTGAGATTCCGAAGATTTACGCCAACCGAAGCGTGCCCCTAGAGGAGCAAGGAACTGCACTGTTCACCCATCTGACTGAGGAGTGAGGGAGGATCATTGAAAACACTGACTGTAGACTGCAGACTGCAGCAGCACAAGCTTGTCAGAGGGAAGGCTGACAACCTTTTCAAACCTATTTTGCCAGTGTGGCCGAGAGGTCCAACTGCCAGGACACGGCGCTGACATTACAGTGCTGCTCTCCATCACCTCTGTGGACGTGTCCTAGTCACCTAGTGGACTGGGAAGCTTCCATCTCACCGACAGCAGAAACACAAAAACGCAACGAGGAAGAATGTTGTTGTTCCAGAACTGTACAGGGTTCTTTAGATGTTTTTTGGCAAACTAATCTGGTCTTCCTGTTTTGGGGCTTACCAGTGGTTTACATCTTGTGGTAAACCCTCTGTATTTACTCTGGTGAAGTCTTCTCTTGATTGTTGACTTTGAAACAGATACACCTACCTCCTGGAGGGTGTTCTTCATCTGGCCAACTGTTGTGAAGGGGTTTTTCTTCACCAGGGAAAGAAATCTTCTGTCATCTACCACAGTTGTTTTCTGTGGTTTTCCCGGGCCTTTTGGTGTTCCTGAGCTCATCAGTGTGTTCTTTCTTTTTAAGAATGTATCAAATAATTGGCCAAACCTAATGTTTTTGCTAGGACTTTGATTTGTTTGTTTTGATTCCTCAGACTAATGATGGCTTGTTTCACTCGCAGTGGCAGCTCTTTGGCCATATTGAGGGTTAACAGCAACAGATTCCAAATGCAAATGCCACACTTTAAATCAAATCTAGAACTTTTATCTGCTTACCTGTAATTGAACTAATGTGGGAATAACATACACCTGGCCATGGAACAGCTGAGACAGCTGAGCAGCCAATTGTCCAATTACTTTTGAGCCCCTAAAATTGGGGGGAGCACATATAAAAATGGGTGTAATTCCTACACCGTTCACCCAATTTGGATATAACTACCATCAAATTAAAGATGAAAGTCTTAAATCTTGATTGTTTAGTTTCAAATCCATTGTGGTGGAGTACAGAACCAAAATGAAGACAATTGTTTCACTGTCCAAATATGTATAGACCTAACTGTAAGTAAAATAAAAAAAATGGATGGACATCTGCTGAACCCGAGGCAGCTCTGACATGCTGCCTTACAATGATTTTGTTAATCTCCGCGCAGCACTTGGGATTTGCAGGGGCCTTTTCACAGTTGTTTAAGAAAAAGAACGAGAAAGGGGCCATGTGATGCGTCAGTGTTTCACGGGCGTTTGGAGTTGCAGAGCTGCGAGAGCTCACCCCACGCTGCAGACAGCTGAGCACAGCCAGAGAGCTTAGAGGAGATAATAGCTAGTCATTATTGTGTTTCTGCTGGAAGACTGTGAAAGCAGAGGGCTTTCTATTCTTAATTGCATACTGTCACCTCGCATGCAGCAACACGCTCTTTCAGTGTATTGCGTGGAGACATAACAGCACCGTCTCTTCAGCTGGCCATTTTATACAGTCTTCAGGCAAGACAGAAGCTGGGTGGTATAGCCAAGGCAAACAAATAGGAGTCCTCGCCCCCCCCCCACCCCACGTTTCTCCCCACCTGCAGGACGGCCACACAAACATTTCAATTGTTCATCTGTCCTGTCCAGAGCAGCCCCTCCGACCTGAGGATCAGTGCCAGATGGGTTATTTTGGTGGAGTAGTGGAGTAGTGGAGGTTGCTGGTGGGCCATACTGCACGAGAAACACTTTTTGGTGATGGAGTTCAGAAAGTGTTCCTCAAAATGCAGGCCTGCGGTTCCCGTACATGCCATGCAAGGACAAAGCTTGATTCTGCCTTTTTTTGGGGGATGTGAAGCCATGTGTAATGGTCTTTTTGTCTGCCATGGCTAATGAGCTCCCTATAATTAGGCCCGTTAGCACATTAAAGAGGCAGACATCAGAGGAAGAGCCGCGGGAGAGAGGGGCTGGCTATCACACGCAGACGGGTGGAGGTGTCCTCTTTCAGGCAGCGGACTGGATAACGAACAGCAGGCTTTGATAGCGGGAACAGTGGTGGAGATCTGAGGGACTACCCTGTGTCTGTGTCAGAGAATGTGCCCAGAAATTGTGGTTGTAGAGAGGGGTCAGCCGGTGTGGGGCCGCACAGCAACACTAAAGATTGTGTGTGTGTTCTTATTATGTTTCTTAGCAGGTTCCCTTATGCAGGGTGACTAACAATTGTTACAATATATCAAATTATTTTTACATTCAATTACCAATTTATACAGCTGTGTGTTTACTGGAGCAATCTAGGTAAGATACCTATATAAAAGGTAAAATAGCAATGGTACTCCACCTGGGATTGGACCTACGACCCTCCACTGAGGAGTCCAGAGCCCTAGCCACTACTCGACACTGCTGCCCCCTGTATGTTGTGTGTGTGTCTTGTGTATGTGGTATGTGTGTGTGTGTGGGGGGGTGTTGGAGGGGTGGGGGGTTTAGGAATGAAGGTCAGTTCAAGCTCAGATAGAAATGCACAGCGTCACTGCGTCACAGAGTCGCAGGGTCACTCTGTCAGCTGGCCTCCTCCTCATGAGGAATGCAGGGTGGGAGCTGGGCTTTGGACCTTCTGTATTCGAGGCCGCAGCTCTCCACTGCCTCACACACGGGCCCTGCAGAGAGGGCAACCTCTGTTTAACACCATTTAATGTAATTGGTCTCCTCCTGTTAGGCTTGCCAATACTGCAGGAAATAGCGTCCTCTTAAAGCCTGCTGCGTCTCCAGGAAAGAGCGCAGTGTCCGTTTTTTAACCTTGTGGAGCCTGATTTCGGCTTCGGTGCGGTTTTTCTTTGCAGCGAATCACAGCTGAAATGATTGTGCGCTCTGTGGACTCTGTCTTGCCATAAAGCCATCCTCATGGGCCATACAAAAAGTCTATATCTGTTCACTCATTTCAAAGCAGTTTTTGGGAAGCGTATCTGACAAATTGGTTTTCAAGTGAGGCACTTAACCTGACCTAAGCATTTCAATATGCTATGAGTTTACGCCAACCTGGGAGTAAGCTATTCATACATCATTTGTACATTCAGGGTTCAAAATCCACTATAAGCCCACTGCAGCTGTCTAGTGTCAGTTGTGACTGTCTTGGCAGTCTGCTATGAACACTGCACAGGCACAGTGGAGCTGCAGGCTGGGCGATAATGGCAGAAGCAAGGCCTGACCGCTGAGGTTTGAGGTGGACCGGTGATGTAACTGAAAAACGTTTGACAGTGCGCTGTCATATCTCTCCAGAGACACTGATTCGGTATTCTGCCCAGTCCCCCATGCTTATAACAGTGCCAGGTGTGATATCTGTGTCAGGGGCAGAACTCAGGGGTGAAATGTCGCTGTCCTTGTGTGTGAAACTAAACCACGACTGATGGTGCAGGGTTTGTCATTTGCAAGTGGAGTGAGACAGAGGTGTGATGTGGTGCGGCCCCTACCTAATATTAGCAAAATTACACATTGTATGTGACGCAGCATTAAACACACCCCTGTTGATAACCTGATTTCCCCTTCCCCCACAGCAATACTTCATCCTGCTGATCATCACGGATGGAGTGATCAGCGACATGGATGAGACGCGGCACGCCATCGTCCAGGCCTCCAAGCTGCCGATGTCCATCATCATCGTGGGTGTCGGCAACGCGGACTTCGCTGCCATGGAGTTCCTGGATGGAGACAATCGCATCCTGCGCTCCTATACCGGGGAGGAGGCGGCCAGGGACATCGTGCAGTTCGTCCCCTTCAGAGACTTCAGGAACGTACGTGCTATACACACACACACACACACGCTTGCACCACTCCATTCTGTCTTTCATCTCTCTATCACTCTCTTTTTCTGTCTCTCTCGTGCTCTCTCTCTGTCTTCCTCTGTCTCTCTGTCTTTCCAACTCTCTCTTTCTCTCTCTTACCCTCTGTTTTTCAGAATAAGGGTCCTAAAGCTAACCACTTCCTCAGTATATTTCCAGTAATATGCTCCGTGTGTGTGTGCGTGTGTGTGAGAGGCTGGGGTGTATGCGTGTGTGTGTGTGAGAGAGAGAGAGAGAGAGAGAGAGAGAGAGAGAGAGAGAGAGAGGGGTGGGTGTGTGTGTGTGTGTGTGAGTGTGAGAGAGAGAGAGGTGGTTGTGTGTGTGTGCGTGTGAGAGAGAGGCTGGGTGTGTGTGTGTGTGTGTGTGTGTGTGTGTGTGTGTGTGTGTGTGTGTGTGTGTGTGTGTGTGTGTGTGTGAGTGTGAGAGAGAGAGAGAAAGTGGATGGGGTGTGTGCGTGGGTTTGTGTGTGTGTGTGTGTGTGAGAGGCTGGGGTGTGTGTGTGTGAGAGAGAGAGATAGGCCAGGGTGTGTGCGTGGGTGTGTGTGTTCTGATGACACATGGCTGCAGCTCGAGCAGGATCAGTAAACAGCCTGACAGTGCGCCGAATTAAGGCCAGACTCCTGCCAGCAGTGTAATGTGATTACAGGAAGTGTGAAAAGGCAGAAGTGCCGTCCTCAGTGCCAGGCAGCTACAGCTGAAGCACTTTTCAAAAGAAAGCGAAAGAAAGCAGGCCCGGCGTGCCTGCCCGTACGCTGCAGAGTGATTTAGTGTAGGTTCTTGTGGCAACAGAGCAGGTTGGTCCTTGAAATCGGGAGTGCAATCAGTGCTTCTCAGTTAAGGACACACAGAGCAGCCTACGCACACTGTCTACAGAACAGGGCTGCATAGTCTTACCCCTGGAGGGCATCAGTGTCTACAGGTTTGCACTCTTCAGTACAAAAATCAGCCTGATCTCGACAAATGTCCATGTTGTTAATACATCTGATGATTGACAGAGACCTATACAAGCCCTGTGGCCCTGCAGGCCCCACGGAGGCCCTGGGGTCATGTGCCACTGCTGAGGAGAACCGTGCTTCCTGACTAACCCTCCCTTCTCTTGACTCTTTCCAGGCACCGAAAGAAACGTTAGCCAAATCAGTGCTGGCGGAGCTGCCCCACCAAGTTACCCAGTACTTCAAGCAGAGGAACCTGACCCCCAGTAGTGCCGAGCCAGAGTAACCTGACACCCTCCTCAAGAACTTTGCATGTTTGCCAAAATCTTTTCATTGTTTACAAATCAAAAGACGACGAATCAAAAAAAAAAAAAAAACTGCATGGAAGTAATTTTTATTTGCCATGTCTGATTTTTTTAAACTACCTTCTTAAACTGAATGCCAGACTTTTAGAAGACAACTTTGGGTGCAGGCACTATAACAACTAACACTACGCAGGGCCCAGACACTTTTAGGCCGGGGGCGTGGGAGGAAAAACTATTGAAAAAGTATTGAATGTACCTTTGTACTTAAGTTCTGTATGATTTTATTGTTTTTTTTTTAAAGGTTATATTAATGTTTAAACACATTTTAAGTATCTTATGTAGTCAGTGACTTGTAATCTGTGATACAAAAAAGTACTTTTGTCCAGTTCATATGTTGGCTATTTTATACAGTTGACTTGTAATTTTGTCATACTCAGGTTTATCAGTCAATAAACTTTTAACACAACGGACACGCTGGAGCGTTCTGTCTGTCGTCTGCAGGGAGAGAGAGCCCTGCAGTGTCTGCGAGACAGGCAGGGTGGCGGTGCGGTTTTCACTTGACTGGTTTAGGTGTCAGTGTAGATTGACACCCTTATTGCTCATGGTAATATCGGGACAGAACTTGTGATCTGTCAGTGAACAGGACAGGCCCCGGAGTGCTGCACTGTTGTGTTCACAGGATTACAGACAGGACTGGATGCTGGACGCAGAGGTCAGCGCAGTGTTTGTGTTTGGGGAGCGATGCTGTCAGGCACCGCCAGGACAGTATCACGGTGTATTGCAATGCAGGCGCCCCCGACTGCCCGGAGACCGCGGCTGTGTGGCACACCTACCTGTGTAGCGCGCCTCCTCGGCACACAGCATGAAGCTGTCCACCATTTGCTACTCGCATGTTCCGGGGCGTGTGTTCAAGAACGCAGCTGCTCCACTGTCGGCAGGAGGGACGTCTCCATTATCCACTTGAGCCCCGCGCACCGAGAGCCCTCTCCACAACACTCAGCCGGGAGACGGAAGCACTCAGCACAACAGCGGTGCTCAGCGTGAGGCGTTTTCAATAGAATTTGATCGAAGGCTATGTAAATAAGTATGTATATATAGATATATATGCACTCAACACGCACATTTAATTTAATTAACAGTACATGCACAATGAAGGCTTAACCGTTGTGAGTCACCAACCAAGGAGACAAGTGGGCAGATAGCATTTGATTTCTGTACATGCATATACATTAATCTGTCTGTTAGATGTTCATTGAGATTCATGAATTCATTAAGAATTACTCTGCACGCCCTGGGTGTTGGGGGCACACCCTCCCTCTTTCTGTCACGCCTTCCTTCTTGCCCAGCTGTCTTTGGTAGTGGGAGCAGTTCGAACTGACAGACCAATGGAAACACAAACCCCCATAACCTTCAGCCAGGGGGCGCATCCTGAACACACAACTGGGCTCAGGTGAGCTGGTCAGCAGATCTGGCCAGGTGAGGGAGGCTGCAGCTCTATCCTCTACACTTCAAAATTGTTTCTATCTCAGCGCAATGGATTGATGGATTACTGGAGTGTAACTGTAATGTATGTACAGTGGGGGAAAAAAGTATTTGATCCCCTGCTGATTTTGTAAATTTGCCCACTGACAAAGAAATGATCAGTCTATAATTTTAATGGTAGGTGTATTTTAACAGTGAGACACAGAATAACAACAAAAAAATCCAGAAAAACGCATTTCAAAAAAGTTATACATTGATTTGTATGTTAATGAGGGAAATAAGTATTTGACCCCTTCGACTTAGTACTTGGTGGCAAAACCCTCGTTGGCAATCACAGAGGTCAGACGTTTCTTGCAGTTGGCCACCAGGTTTGCACACATCTCAGGAGGGATTTTGTCCCACTCCTCTTTGCAGATCCTCTCCAAGTCATTAAGGTTTCGAGGCTGACGTTTGGCAACTCGAAGCTTCAGCTCCCTCCACAGATTTTCTATGGGATTATGGTCTGGAGACTGGCTAGGCCACTCCAGGACCTTCATGTGCTTCTTCTTGAGCCACTCCTTTGTTGCCTTGGCTGTGTGTTTTGGGTCATTGTCATGCTGGAATACCCATCCACGACCCATTTTCAATGCCCTGGCTGAGGGAAGGAGGTTCTCACCCAAGATTTGACGGTACACGGCCCCGTCCATCGTCCCTTTGATGTGGTGCAGTTGTCCTGTCCCCTTAGCAGAAAAACACCCCCAAAGCATAATGTTTCCACCTCCATGTTTGACGGTGGGGATGGTGTTCTTGGGGTCATTCCTCCTCCTCCTCCAAACACGGCGAGTTGAGTTGATGCCAAAGAGCTCGATTTTGGTCTCATCTGACCACAACACTTTCACCCAGTTCTCCTCTGAATCATTCAGATGTTCATTGGCAAACTTCAGATGGGCCTGTACATGTGCTTTCTTGAGCAGGGGGACCTTGCAGGCGCTGCAGGATTTCAGTCCTTCACAGCGTAGTGTGTTACCAATAGTTTTCTTGGTGACTATGGTCCCAGCTGCCTTGAGATTATTAACAAGATCCTCCCGTGTAGTTCTGGGCTGATTCCTCACCGTTCTCATGATCATTGAAACTCCACGAGGTGAGATCTTGCATGGAGCCCCAGACTGAGGGAGACTGACAGTTATTTTGTGTTTCTTCCATTTGCGAATAATCGCACCAACTGTTGTCACCTTCTCACCAAGCTGCTTGGCGATGGTCTTGTAGCCCATTCCAGCCTTGTGTAGGTCTACAATCTTGTCCCTGACATCCTTGGACAGCTCTTTGGTCTTGGCCATGGTGGAGAGTTTGGAATCTGATTGATTGATTGCTTCTGTGGACAGGTGTCTTTTATACAGGTAACGAACTGAGATTAGGAGCACTCCCTTTAAGAGAGTGCTCCTAATCTCAGCTCGTTACCTGTATAAAAGACACCTGGGAGCCAGAAATCTTGCTGATTGATAGGGGATCAAATACTTATTTCCCTCATTAACATGCAAATCAATTTATAACTTTTTTGAAATGAGTTTTTCTGGATTTTTTTGCTGTTATTCTGTCTCTCACTGTTAAAATACACCTACCATTAAAATTATAGACTGATCATTTCTTTGTCAGTGGGCAAACGTACAAAATCAGCAGGGGATCAAATACTTTTTTCCCTCACTGTATATAAATTATATTATTTTAATGCAATGAAGCAGAGTGTTTTCATGGAGCCGTGGTGGCACTGAGGGCCGCCAGTTAACTTGCTGGGCTGCAGCACTGGTGACTGTGGGCTGGCACTCCACGTTCAACACTCTGCTCATCCCACCTGCCAGAAACACACAGCTGGGGCCCGAAGTAGACACTAGAGGAGCCACCATCTTCAGAGCAGTATGGAAAAGGTAACCTTGAATCTTTCTGGAAGGAGTTGTATTTGGTTTTGCATTTGGTCACAATGTTCAAATGCATGTCTGATGCTGACTTGTGCCTTTTGTAAATGTATGTTGTTTGTGCTGTGTAACAGGGCTGCAGACACACTTAGGGTGATGTTTTTTTTGGTTCTCCACAGTATATCAGTATATTGTCCTGGTGGGCTAGGGAGTTTTGACACAGTGGGTGTGCTTGTTGGGTATGCTTGGGGGTGTGCATCCAATTGCAGCAAGTAGTTTTATTTCCACACAGCATCAGTGTAATATAGACGCTCGGGAGTTCAGACAACCCCAATAGACACATGTAGTAGAAGGTAAATAGTTTATTTTGGCCTATTCTACCTTGATTGAGGGAACAAGGATCTGGACATGAGGACAAGGCCATAAACCCCCCCCATGAGCCATCACACTATGGCAAAGCTGGCATTTGGGGTGGAGAAGGGATGCAAAGTGATGCATGCTGGGAGAGTGTGGGTGTTGCTGGATACTTAAGCTTGTGAGGGCGAAAAAGCCAGGCACGAGATTGGGGATTGTTTTCCTCCTGAACCTCAGTTTATAAACTCCATTTATGGCATGACAGAGACCAGTCTTTGGCTCTGTTCTGTCTCTGAAAAGGATATTTTTCTTGAAGGCCTCTATTGTGTTGAAACCTTAACGCACTCAGGCCCCCGCATGACCAACTGCAGAGTATTTTCCTGCTGCCACACAATTTCGAATGCAGCTACAAACAAAACTGAATTAAAGGGCAGTGTTTCAATGGACGCAAAATCTGGTCATCGCAAAGAAAGGAGACAATTAGATAACACATAACTTAAAAATGTATTTATTCAGTATTTTACCAGGCATTCACTTTGCAACCACTGAGCTCACACATTTTATTTTATGTTATGCTTGTACATACAAAACACAAAAACATATCCAACTATCTCTGAGTTGTGGTTCCAGTTTGAATTATTTTGTTTAACGTTTTAAAGGAAAGGGTGGGAGGGGAAAGAACAACAGCCCAAAACAAACAAACAAAAACACCTCTTTTTTCCCACCACAGGCAGAGACATCTCCGTGAGCTTTAACACGACCTTGTGCCGTCCACTTGGTTGGGTCCTCGAGGTACTTAACTGTCCTTCACATTATCTCTGCAAAAGCACTGCGAAAATCTTCCGTTGACGTTGGGGGAGGGGGGCTGCCATAGGTTAAACTGCGTGGAATGTAACACATGGGTTGTTAGAGATACAGAGCGGGGGGAGCTGAAAGGAGGGGGGGGGTAATGTAATGTATCAGCATGGCTCACGGCAAAAACAACGACAGTGATGGCAACGGCTACAATACAGCGACAGCAGCACGGGCAATGGGGGTCTGGCTCAGGGCGTCGTGGGGAGATGCCTGGAATGCAACACAGAGGAGAGAATGTTCCCGGCCGTGCACAAGGTACCTTCGCTGTCACTGCTGGACTCGGAGTCGCTGCTGCCGGAGTAGGCACCCAGGCCGGGTAGGATGCCCACGCACACCGATGCCGACGGCCGGTGGACCACAGCCCTGCCGCCCACCTCTCTGGCCCCCCCGCCACAGTGCACGCTGTCTGCAGGGCAGCAATGCACAGAAATCGAGACAACAGGGAAAACTATGACATGCAGCACACGCTGGTCTGCATTGACTGACAGCACCCTCGACCCGCCCTGCATACCAGGACAACCATCCTGATCTAAATTGCAATTAACTCAACAAATACTTATTTACTATTCTAACAATCCATTTAAAAAATATATAATTAAGTTCAAAATTAGACATAGACAGTTCTATTACTACTGTCATCATAGTACTTCAGAAGACATGGATACAGGATGGCCCCCTTGCTCTGGTTAGTGTCAGATACAGTACAGTGTCATTGCAGCCTATTCTCCCACCCTCCTCACCTGGCTGGGTGCTGAGCTCCTCCCCATCCAGCCGCTGCTTCTTCGAGCTGTCGGATGAATCGGAGCTGAAATACAGGGAGCATTGGTTTGTCATTTACTCTCGTGGCCAGATTAGAGGGTGGCACCAGCTCTTCAGACACGGTGCACCGGTACCGAGCACCCTCTCATGGAAATGCAACCAGTGCCAGGCAGCCGCGTGCCAGCCGAGGCTCTGGGTACTAAGGTGCTTTTATTTCAGGGTGTCCGCTGTGAGTCTTGCTTCATTTTACTTTGAAGAATCTGCATCCCTTTAGAGGACAGGAAATGTAAAAGTGCAGAAGTACAAATCGTGCCAGAGAGATGGGGAGGGAAATCAAAAGATTAACTGTTATTGCTTCTTCGGAATTATTTTGCAAAGACAGCTGGTAGGTGACAGCAGCTGGGTAAAAAGCAAAGTCTAGACTGGAGCTAAAAGAACGATAAATAGTGGTCCAGGTGATTCACAGAGTACCAGACTATTGGCAAAGCTGAGCCCCAGCCACCCCTGTTGCTACAGTGCCTGTGTCCCCTGCTGTGGAGGCTCATCTCATTTCGGGCTCTCATTATGTCCCACTATTACTGCGCCAAAGAGCATTTCCTCTGAAGCCTGAATTTAATACAGTCAGCTGCAGTGCTTCCATGGCCTGTCTCTGGTAGAGGGACAGGTATAATTGCAGGACGGGGGTGACTGGGCACTATCAATGGCCTCTTACTACCCACTGACAAAGCGCTGGCGCTGCATAATTGCCCCCATATCAGCTTCAACAAGCAATCCACAGAGACTCTCTCTCTCAAGAGCTGATGCAATTAACATGAAATGAGGTCTGCAGTCTCTGTCCTGGAAACTCTGAAGGACTTTCCATCCTGCTGCAAGTTGATAAGCCATTGGGTTTCCTGACACACACATGAATAGACTCCTCTCACTACAGACAGCCCGTCTGCACCAGTTCTGCAGCTCTTGTATCTGGGTTATGAACCAGCAGAGGACTTGAGAGTTGTCAGTCGTTAACCATATCACAATTTCAGCACCTGCGCATGGGGGGTCCCAACACGTGGCTCCCTGTACAGAGCAGATCTCAGAGCTGTAGCCCCTGATGCTCACAGCCATTCAAAGACACAAAGATAAATTACACACAGATTTTCCACCAACTGGGTGGTTCCGTGTCCTCTGTTAATCAAAGTAACACATACAAAAATTACAAATACCCACACAAACAAACCTGCACAACACACACATTTTAAAAGCCCCCCCAAAAGTCTCCTGCTCTCCTTCAGCCCTAGCCAATGAGCAGCTGTTCCACAATTCATCTTTTCCACTCAGAGAGAGCAGCAGGCCTAGCCGCCCAGCTCCCCGTCTCCCCCGGCCACAGAGTGGTGTAGCACACGGGGGGCTGTGGGGGACTGCAGGGGGCTCACCTGCGGCGCTTCACCGCTCCCGCCAGCAGCCTGGCCTGTGAGAAGGCGCTCTTGCTCTCTGCTGGCTTCACTGTGGGCTTCTTCTCTGGCTCCTTCCTGTTATCGGTGTTTGCTGTCAGTTTTGTCAGAGCGCTGTGAGCCCCAGGTTAAGGAAAGAGGCTGTGACAGGGTGCCCCCCTCCCCAACACACACTCACACAGACACGCACAGATCAAAGGCAACAGGAAGACTGCAAACACACCGCGTCTCGCCCCTATGTCACTGGAGTGCACAGGCATAACTAGCCCTTTGTCTCCGTTCACACTCCCCACAACACCGCAACTGTGACACCTGAGCTCACATTTACTCATTTGACAAACACCTGCTACTCTGCCCCGAACCAACGGCTCCCGGGCCCAGGCAGGCCCGACGGACAGCAGGAGCAGCAGGCAGCTTGTGCAACGTCGCGGCGCTGCAAACCGCTCGGCACATTGCTGCTCCCCTGCAGCCAGGCATTCGGGAAGTTGCAGTTGCCTTGACAACTCCCCTTGTAGTCAACAGACACCCTGTTGGGCAGAATGGTGACAAAAACACATTTCTAGACAGCACAGATCAAGGCTGGAACTCCTTGGCATGACCTTAATATTGTATAATTACTTTTTTTTTTTAAGGAAATGTATTAATTAACAATAATAATAATGATAATAACAATATACCGGCATTTCTTATCAATATCAGCTTTTTCCTGTGTGGTTTACAAGCTAACTAGAGAGCAGAGCCTGGCTAATTTGACATGTACAGCACCCGTGACTAGTGGCCTGTCTACACCCCCGTCTTCCACCCCCAGAAACAAGGCTGCAGCTGAAGAACAGGGTCCAAGCATCACGAAACAAACAAGATCCCCCCCCCCCCCACCCCCACCCCATGCTGGCACCGCGACCGTGTTTCTAATGCAGGGTGGAGAATGCACACCAAGAAGAGGAAGAGGAAGAGGAGAACAAGACGGTTGCCCTCTCCATGTCCAAGTGTCTGGCCTCACACTCACAGCTGACTGAGAAGCAGCACAGTCTCTAGAGAAAAGAAGAGTCCGTCGTATCTTATGGTGGCCTCTACGAGAACACAGCACAGCTTCACACCGGGCGGTAATGGTGCCGGGCCCGGGTGGCGCTGCAGCTGCACTGCACGTCCGTCAAGACGGGCTCTTGCAGAGACATCCTTTGATCAGTTGTCACGGGGCAAAAGTGACTAATCTGGGCTCGTGTTAAACCTGGCCCACAGCCTCCTGATACCATGCGGAAGAAAAATTGAAATTCGCTTCGCCATCCGCTGACACCTCTTCAATAACCGTGACAGCCATTGTGAATCTGGGGCAGGCAAACACTCGGTGCGCTGGGCAGACCATCCTTTCAGAATGAATAATCTACCCGCGTTAGAAAGCCACTAATTATCTCCTCTCTCTCCTTTTATATTCAGAGGAATGGATCTACCAGTTCTAATATCGCCAAGCAAGCGGGAGGGAGATCCTGGGAGAGAATCGGCATGGGAGCGCTCCGTGTGCGCGGAGACAAGGCCTCTGCATTTGCACCGCGCTTTGAGAGAGGAAATAACCCCAGGACTGGCTTCAACAGTGAGGCTGAGCTGTAATTACAATCATAATTATTAATATGTTATTTTGTTTACATTTTAAACTCTTATACTGCTTTGTAAACTTAATAAGCTAACTGGTACAACAACAGTTTGACCTCATGACATTGGTGATATTTGTTCAACAACCACAAACACACACACACTACAAACAGACGGCAGTCTCACTGTTTCATTGTTACCTCACTATCCTGCAGGGAAACACATAGTCCAGACATTGGTACAGGTAAGTCAAATATTGATTGTAGCTGGGAATTATATTGTTTAACCAAAGACTTCATCGCAAATCAGAAGAGAAAGAGACTGGAAGAAAGAAGAAAGGGGAATTAAGTCTGACGATCACACTGCATATAAATCCAAGCAAATCTATTTTTTCCTTCGAGCCTATGAATGGGAATTCACGCAGCTCTGTTGTCAATAAAAAGGCAATGTGGTCTAAAGGAGACTGAAAAATCTGATGAGTAAGATGAAGGGCGATAAAACATTATTTTAGGCTTTGTATGTTTGTATGTTGTTTAAGACACCAGAGAAAATTATTTTTATTCAATCATTTCCTCCCCCTAAAAGCATTGCACAGGCCACTCTGATCGCTAGCATCACTGGCGATCACGGCGTGCATATTCACGACTCTATTAGTTCCTATGGCAACTGTTGATTGGACCGTCACATTTAAAACCAGCTTGGCAACAGGCTCTTACTGAGGGTTTTGTTATTGTTTTTTTGTTTGGGTTTTTTGTATGTTTTAGGAAAAGGGCAGCAGTGAGCAGCACCATTCCCCCTGTACGCTTCCTACTGACAGAGACAGAGAGAGGGAGAGAGAGACCAAAACTTGGAAGGTGAGCACAGGCACTGGCCCTGTGCTGCGGTAGAGCAGATCCCAGAGAGACAGACAAACAGACAGAGAGAGAGAGAGACAGAAAGGATATTCTGTACTCCTTCAGCTCCTTCAGGTCCTCCTCTCTGCGCTGCCTCTCCACCAGCTGCTGCTGCCTGGAGACCTCATCCAGGAAGTGGGACTCCTCCTCATCCAGCCCCTTCACCATGTTCTCTGAGCACAAGGAAAACAGGCCAGTGTGTTATCATTAGTAGTAGTAGTAGTAGCTCTAGTAGTAGCTGTAGAAGTAGTAGTATTAGTAGTGGTTGAAATAGTAATAATTGTAAAAATAGTTGTTGTAGTAGTAACATATTTAGTAGTACAGGTGCACTTCACTTATAATGCACCCAAATGGAAATCAGTACGTTACAAACAAAGCACATTGTAACCATTATAGTAATGAAAATGCTGCCGATATCATTACTTAAAATATAATAATACCAGGAAGCTTCACTGCCAAACAACATGAGTTTATTATAGCCTACATGCTGTTATTTTCGCTCAATTTTGTTGTCATTCTCATCCTACAGTAGGAGGCTGAGCATCTTTGTGGACATTACTGGCGCTTAACTCCCGCCCCCTTTTTATTTTACCATCCCAGACATACGTTTTATCTGGGAAAAATCTGTCTGGAATATGAAAACTATGTTTTTAAAGGAATACACACTACAAAATTCCCCAATGAAACCCTTGTTATTTAGTGGGTACCTGCCTTTCCAGTACTTTGTAAACAGAGGTACTTTCTAACAGGATCCGTTATAACTGCACCTGCACCAGCAGTGTTGCTGACATTGATTCATTTTTTTGTTTTTTTTCTATCCCCCGCCCCTCTCTTTTTCCCTCCCTGTAATTGCCTCTCCGGAGAGACCCTCTAAAACAGGGGTTCTCAAAGTGCACCCTGGGGGCCAAATGCAGCCCTTGAGGATGTTTGGTGCGGTCCCCCAAAGCCAACCTTCAACCACCCCTTTTCTAAACCATTACTATATTTTTACACTTTCTGAACATTTTTCTGTTACAAATTGCACATGTAATTTTGGGGGAAATAATTAAACAACAATTAAAATTCATAACTGTCCCTAACAGAAATGTACAGGAAATAAAAATTGAATGGACATATTTCGTTTTCATCGGTGGTTAATTTTCTTCTGCGGCCCCCTCATCCCATGCAACTTCCATAAATTGGCCCTCCATCACCAGACATTGGGAACCCTGCTCTAAAAACAATCAGTTGACCCCTTTTCACTATCCTACACAAATATGGATCACAAAACCCAAACTGGATGGAAGACAAAGACACTGACTCGTTGCCCTGCCCTCCTGCCCCCTACTCTCATCCTCCTCTTTTAAGAATGGACACAGCTCAGGACATGGGCAAGGTGTCAGGGGTTGGTAACGCTGCCCCCGGAGACAGTCCTGTTCAGTCATAGGCTGCCAGTGACGGCGTGCGGCTGCTCTGTCCCTGAGGGAGAGTGATTCAGTGCAGCTAATTAGCTCTCGCCAAGCAACAGTCACAATTCACAGGAACGCCTGGTGCTCCGGGGGCCACAGGCCTGGCTCACAGGGTGTGTTGTCACACCCATCTGTTAACACAGGATTACACTGTAGCTCAGTGTGCTCCAAAAAGTAATACATTAATAAATTGCTTGATAACTATTACGTAGGAAATTGAGAGTTTTGAGGGGGGGTTACTGATTTATTTTTTCTCTCTGGCAGGCTGCATTAACAAAACAAAAAAGCTATGAACTAAATTGGTGAACAATTTCAGCCTCCGTTTACAGAGGGTCTCCCTGATTCATCGTGAGTTGCTGGTTTATCTGAGAAGTAAAAAAAAACCACCCAATTCCTGAAGAGCGTTCCTGGCATTGGGGAAGTGGTGCAGTGCTGACGTACAGCCACCTTAGCCGCAGCGTTCACACAGGTTTCATTTTCACCTTCCATTAAAATGTGTCATTCTTGGCAGCTGATTTTAAAACCGCATCTTACCGCATCATTCCTATAGGGAATGGCCTGACTTACACCACTAAATATAAGCCTGACTATGACACACCCTGGCAGGGCAGTATTTCCAGGGTTTGCTGCACTCAGGCTCCTGTAGATCAGGTACCATGGGGTGCTAGATATTTTCTGCTATCTAAAAAGTACCGTTTCTGCAGCAGGGGGGAGATCACCACCTTGTTATTTTGTGGGACAGGACGGGGCTGCTTACTGAATTTGAACTGCTCTTCGTACTCCTGCTGCTTCTTGTCCTTCTGCTCCTGCAGGCGCTCAAACAGGGAGCGCGGGTCGTACGCCTCCTCTGGACACTCTGTGGGGACAGCACACACACACACACCAAGAGCGACAGAAATTTACACAAACGAACAAAACAAGAGCATAAAACAAGACACCTGCACAGGCTTACAGAACTGCGCCGCTGTCCCGGCTATGAATAAAAGCAGTGACTGAGATGACAACTGTCATAAGATCACGTGTCCCGGCCTTCTCACATGCTGGAGAGTACAATGTTCCTTCTTGTAATTTTTTTATATTAAATTATAAAATACAAAACACATACACACCAAAATAACAATAGATACAGATATACAGATAGACAGATCTATGTGCACTGCAGATCTTTCATTTCAAACTACTGTGAAATTCAGCTCCCTGGACCCGGGAGTTCAAACATGATCTGCGGTATCGGATTGGATTCAATCCTGCAAATGGGTAGTTCAAAACCAAAAAAGTGGATTTGAAATCCGTTCAGATCAGGTAGTCGAATCCAAGCTATAATCCGGATCAAATCTTCAAAACGCGTAGTTCACAATTGATAGTGTAGGATTGGGATCATTTTGATCCACAAAATCAGGATTACCCAGATCCCAGTAGAAGGGTGGCTTTAGAGTGGATTACTGAAACAAAATGTACTTCAAAAACACATCTCAATATAAATAAGGTGGAAATAAAAATACAATTGTACTTGTAATGAAATGGTTGAAAAATGCATATTAATATTTTTATGTAACATTTACTGTAATGCAGCAGACAACATAAATATTCTGTAACTCTATTCTGAATAGTGGAGTCAACCAAACATGCCCACTAAGTCTGTCATTTAGAGAGACCACAAGCGGGCCTGGATCCTCAACAGGAGCAAGGGGGGCTGGAAGATCCTCATCTTCACCACAGAGGGAAGTCTGCGTCAGACAGCAATGTTGTGCAACACAATACAAGCCAGTATGATGCTGCAGGCACGTTGCGGCTCCATGCGCAAATAGTTAAGGCACGCGAAGCGACTCTTTACAATCCTGTTTATGTGCTCAATAATACACCTTGTTTTTCCGTGTGTATTACTGTAGCGGGTCTGTGAGGCTGTACTTGCTGTGGGAAGAGGTGTCCTCAACCATGGCAGGAGTGGGTAGGCACTGTCACCTAATATTATGCCGTCCGGTCTGTTGGTTTGAAAGCTGCTAAATAGTTGGCTCTCCCTTAATATGTGTGCGTCATGAACTGACCCAGGCCATTTCACTACACAGTTGGAGACGGCAAGGTCAGCATCTCCCACAAGCTGAACATTGATGCTGTGTCTCCCTTTCCTACTGACAAACTCCCATTCCCTCTGATGAGGTGCTTGCACATGCACATGAGTGCAGTCTAGCACCTCAATCCTAAAAGAAAAAACGTGCGCTTCATTGCAGCAATTTCGTCATCATTAGGAAATACAACAAACTGAACATGCTGGCCAGTACAAAAGACGCAGCTTTTACCACTCCACTGACAGTAGTTTTGTGGACTCCCATACTGTCAGCTATGACTTGATAAAATGCCCCAGATGCATAAAGCGCAGAGCAATGACGACCTGCTCTTCCACAGTCAGCACACGACCCAGCAGGGTTCTGTGATGCAATTGTGGCCTAACAAGATCTACTAAGTAGTTAATATCAGCTACTCCAAAGCGAAAACATGCATGAACTTAGCATACTGTAGTATACTGTTGAAGAGGTTTGGGACGCTCAATATAGACTTTTTGGCGGTAAGGGCTTCTTTCAGCATGGTGGAGGTGAACAATACCATAATACCATATTAGAGTGTTCTCAAATTCTCTAACGAATATGAACCAGGTCATTGAAAATATGTGAAAAACCTGATAGAATTGTTAGGGCTTGTGATCAATTATATTACGGAGAACCACTAAAGCCAAGGCTTATAAAAAGCCAGTCTTGGCAACACCAGCAAGGACAAAACATGGATACAAAGGGGCCACATTTTACACCTGCAGAGACCCACTCACTGCTAGAGAGTGTAAGGTCACACTACAGCTCTTTAGTCAGCACTTCAATGCAGAGGGTGGAGCAGCAACATCCAAAATAAAAAAATTAATATGGCTAGAAATAACAGCAAATGTGAATGCCACAGGGTCTGGACAGAAGAGGACGGTGGAGCAAGTGCAGCTGAGGTGGAAGAACCTAAAACAGAAGGCTACTAGAGACCACAGTCAGGCCAAAAACCCAGAAACTGGCAACAAACCCTATAAACGGGGTGAATACACAGATGTTGCACTAGACACCATTGGTGGCCAGGATTCCCAATCACTGCAAGGGATAACAAATGTTCCACAGGGAGGTGAGTACCAGCTGGCTAGTAAACGTGTGTGTGTTGAATCAGCCTGCAGTCAAGGGGTCACACAAATCTGCACCCCAGAAGCTGGACCCTCAGCTAGCAGTAGGCCTACACCACAGCTACCTCCTAGAAAAGCACACCAGGAATGCAGAGAGAAGAGAATCGGATGCCTACAAAACACTTTTACAGTGTGAGACAAAGAGGGCAGAGGTGCAAATCCATCTTTTAAAGGAGCAAATACAGCTGACTCTACTTCAGCAAACAGAAGCCAGACTTCGTATTCAGCTCCTCAAGGCACGCCATGGGGATGCTCTGCCTTTGAATGAAGAGGAGGCCTGAACAGCTTTTTTGTTGTTGCTGTATTATGTGAATTTTTGTTCTTTACAATTGAGGTTTAGATGTTACAATCAATCAGGTGTGTTTATTTAGTACAAAACATGACATCATATAATTACACTACAAGGCCTAAAAATTACAATGTGTTGTTTATATATATGCATCCAGTAGGGGGAGATATACAGCATTATGGCAGTGAAAAGCAGGATCTGGAAATCTTGAAAAGTGTGGATCTGGATCAGGGTGATCCGATCCTCAATTGCTTTGAAAAGATCTTGCTGGACTTTCTGATCCTGAATCACAAAAAATGGGATTTCCAAATCTGATGCAAACTGATAGAGATTAAAAGTTTTGAACTCCCGGGCCCTGGAGACCAGTGTTCGAAGCAGAACAGTGTTGTTCAACGATGCATTTTTGATGTCAATCCACATGTAGGAAAGCACACCTAGCTGAGCCCTGACAGTGTTCCCTGACTGTGAATCGCCATGAAAGCACAGACACACACCCAATCACATGGAGATTCAGCGCTGTGTTTTGTGCCACTTCAACGTGGGGATTTCGGACCAAGTTTATAAACAAAACAGAATGTGTGTAAGCACAGTGAAATTAGATAAAGCCATCAGTTAGGGCAGGGGAGAAAAACAAAAACTCTAACTTGGGCAAAACAAGTCTCGCAGTGCCTGAGGCAGACTAAAGACTGGAGGACCTTTGTTACAGGGGATGTAACATTACTACACTTGAGCAACAGCAGGGTAGGTTTTTAAAAATATGCAGTAGTGCACCGTGGAGTGAAAATCCAGCCATGTATGTAGAACAGAGTGGACGAGTCCTCAGGAGGGGCACAGAAACTAATTATTTCTTAAACTGAACAGGTTTCATAGATTTGTTTTTTCTTCCAAGCTCCCTTATTAGATTTATAAACACTGAATTAAAAAATGCAGGCGCTGTGGCCCTGGGGGGAACAGAGCAGAGCGTCACGTGACGACACTACAGGTGGCAGATTTCAAGCCCAGGCTGGACACGGTGAGAACTGCTCTCTCTGTCTCCTGGTGAGCATCATTCACAGGTACGACAGCGCTTCCATTTCATTTCATTTCACATAAAGAGTGAGGCCCTGTGGGCTATGCTAGGGGAGTGTCTCACCTTCTGGGTCCTCCGGTTTCCGCACCTTCTCCCATTCCTCTTGCCTCTTCTTGCGCTGCTCGTCCAACTCCGTTTCCGAGACAAACTTGCGGGCGATGAAGACGTCCTGTCCCCCGGCTCCAGCCATGCCGACACCTCCTGCACACACATGCACACAGAGACACTGGCTGTAAAACTCCCCAGCAAGGCTGCAAGGTGGAGGCCAGAACGCTGCCACATGCAGGCCTGCAAACACTGAGGCACTGAAAACACACGTGTCCTCACACCTGCAGGCAGCACAGCATCAGAGCCTTATTCATCAACATGACTGCAGATTCTAGTGGGTATCAACCCTGAACCATTCCCCACTTTATGGCACTTTCTTCACACTACACAGCCATTTCACATCAACACAAATACCTCACTACCTTCCTTCTGGAATCTCTGTTTAGGCTGAGGAAATCACACCAGAATGCACGTGACAGCAAGCCAATTATATCTCTGTGTGACTTTTGAGAGCATAATGTTATTAAACAGGTTAAAAAAAAAAATGTAAAGTTATTTACTGCTGTGATCTGGATCAGTGGGTCTGCTCTGGTGTCTTCAAGGAGTCATCTGTACAGTGTGCGGTCCAGACGAATCTACCAGGGCGAGAGAGAAACCGGCTTAAAAGTTGGAACAATCCACACAGACCCCACAGCAGCAACATCCACTGCAATGGCCAGCCACAACACCACAGAAAAGCCCAGCTATCAAGCAGAATAATCCCACCCCCCTCCAAAATCTCAAGACGATACCTTCCTAACTGGGTCACAGCTGACCTGTTTTTATTATTATTTTATTATTTTTATTTCTTGGCAGATGCCCTTATGCAGGGCGACTTACAACATAAGTGCAAACAAAGTGCAGAAATACAGTGAAGGCAATCATTACAAATTCAATTGAGCTAAAACAGCAATTCAAAATAATACATTTTACAAATTCCAATTTACAATTTAAAAAGACACACCCAAAACTGCTGGAGGCGAAGACAGGTATGAAATCGAATGGATCACCATGGCACATGAAACAAAGCTTGCCCTTCCTTGTGTCTACCTTTTTTTAGTTTATCTGTTAATTTCTTGTTGTTTTATTACTGCTTTTTTGGGGGGGTGGTTCTTGGGTGGTGCTGCCATGGTCTTTTACTTGTTTTTCTCCAGGCTCTGCACTCCTGCAACACAGTGTGTCTGACAGGTCAGGAAGCTGTGCAGCAACCACACTCAACCCTGCAAGAACAGCTGCTCACAGAGAGCAGGGCTGCGGTTGCAATCATGCCTAAATTCACACCCTCACAGCCTCCCCCGTGCACGGAGCCGGACACAAGAGGAAAGCCCCCAGGCCACTTCTCCGCATGAGCGTCTACCACAGAGAAGTACAGAGTGTTAAGTCTCTCAACACACACAGCATCCAATCCCAACAGGCTGCCAGCCTACAGAACACGGCTGAAAACAATATGAATAACCCTATAGCGCTCACTACACCAGTAACAAAGGACACTGGTGGTATAATGAATCGATTATGAGAGAGATACTAACTTAACCTTTGGCTTTAATGTGCAGCCTGCACCAGGGCTGAAAGTATTTTAATTTTATGCCATTGACTTTCATTTTTTGACACTGTTGTTGTTTCTTCCCTCCCCTCAATATAGAGCTATAGGTCACTGCCTTGATTGACTGAAAGTTGTATGGGAGTAAGGTTTCACTGCCACTTGATTTCATTTTAAGCACTAGGTCGCCCTCTGGTGGGAGGAATACTGAACCATGTCAAAGTGTGTGACATTGTGCCAATGTAAAATTACCAACAGGCAGAACTTAAAAAAAGAGAGAAATTATACAGAGAATATTAACACAGTTTTCAGGGAAGTAAAAAAATATATATATTTGTTTGTTTTATTTTGTTGTATAGCGAAGAGTAAACAAAGCCTAATAACAGTAGAAACACACACATATATATATATATATATATTACAACTAGTCTGATACAACTCACTGTGGCTCCCTCAAAGCCACAGTGAGTTGTATCCATACAAATCAATACTCCATGGATTCAGTTATTGGGGTCTATTAATCACAATCACTGTGTTGTTCAAGGTATAGGTTACAATTATCTACCATTTTGAGAGACCTTTAAAACCTGGAGGATTGTGTCTCTTTCCTGGAAAAGAGTTTGCCACAGCAGTACAAACTATCCTTCAGGAAAGCCAGGCAGAGGTCACCTGGGCTGAGCCCTGCATTTTTGGGCACCACAGCAGCACTATCCGGGACACTGGGATTGTAGAGCAATTAATTTGGAACGTTTAGTTTACCGAGAGACAGTGAAACACAGCAGGTCTGAAACCTCTGGGAGTTCCTGATGCTCTCTATAGGGGCAGGGGGTTGTTTGTTTGTTTGTCAGTTGACTGATCAGTCACTTAAACAAAGCAAAGGGGAACCGGGGGAGTCCATCTGGAAGCTCACTCTCAAACAGCTGTCACAGGAAACGCAAGGTCTGAATGTCCACGTCCTGCAGCCTTTACACATCAGGCCTCTCAACCCGTGACCCACAGCACAAGATGGTCACTGTGACTAATTGGGTCAATTAAGTAGTTAAGCAGTCAGGGTGGAACACAAGCCAGGAGTATTTTGTGCATCCAGACCTGGATGCAGGGCACTTCAGCAATGTTGCACCCAGCGACACTGGGGCTCTGGGGATGTCTGAGCAAAAACACCACTAGATAACAACACATACATGTACCAACGTAATGTTGCAATTAGATGGGTTTATAACAATTCATAATTTCAAACTTAAAACTAGTTAGAAATGGCACAGACCAATAAACTACGGAGACTTTCTTAAAATTAAGAGCAGTGTTACCTTAGAACCTGTTACATAAATATGGAAATCAGGTTTTATAATATGTAAAATATGTTGCAATAGATCTGTCATGACAGGCTACATCCACCGCGTTAATGCCAATGTGCACACAATTATTACATGCCGTACTAGATGAGGACGTTGGCACTAAAATCAAGTCATCAAATTGACTAGCAGCTAATGGAGGAAATGTTATCAACGTGAAACTTTTATTCCCTGCTATACACTGCAATTAATTTTACGATGCGGTGAGTTAAGGTGTCTAGATTTGCTCGTCTAGTTTAACTGGGTGTTGCATAGAAAGTGAAAAGGCGCACTAGAAATGTTTCCAATGTTGATAATAATGCAAACGAAATTAGTTAACGATTACATATCATATTCAATTGGATGGTGCGCTTACTGGTGGTAGTCTGAAACGACGCTTCCTCCTAATCCGTATCAAGCCTAGCCTCTCCTGTAATCAACGAATTACACACAAACACATTGATTTACGAAGTCTGATCTTTCACCCCCTGGCTAGGTAATTAATAACAGCTGTTTATATGATAACGCAATCGTTTTAACGTGTCCCAAAACACTCACGCACCTCAGCTTTGGCTAATCCGGGGAGCGTCGTGTCACAGCACAATCCTCCCGTGTGTCTCCAGCGGCCGAGCACTTTCTGTTCCGAGCACTTCCGCCTCTGCGCGCAGTGCACTCTGGGAATTGTAGTCTCTAGCAAGACTTCTTATGCTGTGTATTATATTTCAATGCAAACACGATAGACGGATTCGTGTAGTGTGCTAGACCGCTGTAGTGTGGTAAAAACGCTGTAAACTGCAGTGTGGTGTGCCGTGGGAAGCACAGTAACGTGCTGCATAGTGTACTTGATGCCAAAGTAACCAACACAGTCTGTATTGACATTAAACTGCAACTCAACAAAATATCCTCCTCGCCATTTCCTGCTACAGCGCTGGGCTTTTGCAACCGATTACACAGCGACAGTGTGACCGAAAAGCGACACTAACGGATTAAGCCCTGTCTTTGCCCGTTACACTCATTGTGTTGGCCAGGGGGAAGTCTGTGATAGTGTCTATTCCCAGAGAAGAATTCCGCCCACACACTGACTGACAAACACACACATACCAGTGGTGTAGTGGTACCATCATATGGACCAATGACAAGGATGCATCCCTTTTGTCCCCTACAACATGCCATTGTTGCCAAAGACACTTTAATGATTTATTCACTAACAGACTGTTATATGCTGTTATTATTAAATCACATACTGTATATCGCCGCTTCTGAGGTACAGATTGCTGACTTACATAGTAGCACATACACTAATCCACCTGTTAATATACTATCAGTGACGCCTATATATTATTACTAATCCTAAAATGACTTGCTATGGTAACAACTAGCAATAGAACTGGTCAACCTGGGCGGCAGAAGGTGCTGCTGTTACTTTACAATATGTTCCCTTATGACATTTGTTGGTCACATATGAAATATTTTCCTCAAGTATGACACTTTAAGTCCAGGTGACACTTTTTGTTCCATTAGCCACTTGTCTGTTCGTTACTGGGCTCGTATTTGCATATTACAAATTATTGTAAAATTATTATTGTAAAATCTTAATTAGTCTTGGGGTCTCTTTCCATTGTATGATCAGTTATAATCATCATCATCATCATCATAAATATAGCTGCAAACAGCAATGTAGGGGGACAAGTACAATTCTGATCTACTTACTTTTCAAACTGATGCATATTCTATCTTCAATTATACTACTACTTTGATTACAAACTATGAGATATTAACCTGCATATATATATATATATATATATATATATATATATATATATATACACTCACCTAAAGGATTATTAGGAACACCTGTTCAATTTCTCATTAATGCAATTATCTAACCAACCAATTACATGGCAGTTGCTTCAATGCATTTAGGGGTGTGGTCCTGGTCAAGACAATCTCCTGAACTCCAAACTGAATGTCTGAATGGGAAAGAAAGGTGATTTAAGCAATTTTGAGCGTGGCATGGTTGTTGGTGCCAGACGGGCCGGTCTGAGTATTTCACAATCTGCTCAGTTACTGGGATTTTCACGCACAACCATTTCTAGGGTTTACAAAGAATGGTGTGAAAAGGGAAAAATATCCAGTATGCGGCAGTCCTATGGGCGAAAATGCCTTGTTGATGCTAGAGGTCAGAGGAGAATGGGCCGACTGATTCAAGCTGATAGAAGAGCAACTTTGACTGAAATAACCACTCGTTACAACCAAGGTATGCAGCAAAGCATTTGTGAAGCCACAACACGTACAACCTTGAGGCGGATGGGCTACAACAGCAGAAGACCCCACCGGGTACCACTCATCTCCACTACAAATAGGAAAAAGAGGCTACAATTTGCACAAGCTCACCAAAATTGGACAGTTGAAGACTGGAAAAATGTTGCCTGGTCTGATGAGTCTCGATTTCTGTTGAGACATTCAGATGGTAGAGTCAGAATTTGGCGTAAACAGAATGAGAACATGGATCCATCATGCCTTGTTACCACTGTGCAGGCTGGTGGTGGTGGTGTAATGGTGTGGGGGATGTTTTCTTGGCACACTTTAGGCCCCTTAGTGCCAATTGGGCATCGTTTAAATGCCACGGCCTACCTGAGCATTGTTTCTGACCATGTCCATCCCTTTATGACCACTATGTACCCATCCTCTGATGGCTACTTCCAGCAGGATAATGCACCATGTCACAAAGGTCGAATCATTTCAAATTGGTTTCTTGAACATGACAATGAGTTCACTGTACTAAACTGGCCCCCACAGTCACCAGATCTCAACCCAATAGAGCATCTTTGGGATGTGGTGGAACGGGAGCTTCGTGCCCTGGATGTGCATCCCACAAATCTCCATCAACTGCAAGATGCTATCCTATCAATATGGGCCAACATTTCTAAAGAATGCTTTCAGCACCTTGTTGAATCAATGCCACGTAGAATTAAGGCAGTTCTGTAGGTGAAAGGGGGTCAAACACAGTATTCGTATGGTGTTCCTAATAATCCTTTAGGTGAGTGTATATATATATATATATATATATATATTAATAATCCAACAGTGATGAATTAACAAATACAGGTTAAAGGATCCACTGCATTATTATTCTGGGAAACCTTTCTATTCTGAGAATGGCAAGTTTCGGATCCTTTCAGACTATACGCCCCCACAGTCTGTGAATTAGACTCTAAAGGAGCAGAATGTACTTAATATGTATTGCTTTTTAATTTAATTGGTTGAAAATGTGGTTTGACTATCAGTACCCCCACCTCAAATTATCAAGCCGCTAAAACGCACATATCCGTATTAATTTGGCTTAAGTTACACATTAAAATAGAGATCCATCCAGGCCAAATCGTTTTTAAAACACGCGCTTGCGATTGGTACATGCCCCCCCACCCCCACCCACTACATGCTCATCCATGGGGGGTGAGTTACACAGAAATCCCCCATGTGAGAATCCCCCCACCTTTGTGTTCGGATTCATTCGCATGAAAAATAGGGAACTTGCCACGACAGACAATGGTCGCTTTCGTGCAGCGCACATTTCCGCAGGTCTGCGCAGATCTGCGCGATTGCGCCGATCCCATTGGCGGAGCGGCGCAGATCTGCGCAGAACTACACGGACGCGACCATTGTGTACCGCCGTTGCTAGGAGGAGCCTCCCCGGACCTTCGAAGAACAGCTACGTCACCTTGAATAGTTCCTACACTGACGTCATCACCCCTCACCGCCTGACTCTGAGGAACCGAGAAGGGGGGGGGAAGAAAAACCTTTTGATTACCGGGATCACCACTCTACATCGGTTTACCGGCAGACACGCCGTTTCTCCAGCGTCAAGACAAACAAAAGAGAACCCGAAAACGGCCGGGGAGGTGTGTGCGTGATACTCCAAGAGGAAGGGGGGGCGACATTGTAAACGTTGCCATTTACTGCCGGTTCGAATAAACTTACAAGACTTCCCTTCCACCGGAGAGGCCTGCTTCAGAGAGCCATCCCCGGGGGTAGAGTGGGGAGCGCACGCCGAGGATCTCCGCTGTCCGCAGGGTAGGTGTGGGTGGACACCTCTGTGTCGTTGCTAATAATGGCTTATTACACCGTGGCGTTTGTGCTGTAAAGCATTGTTTGGGACTGACTCGCTCTGAACGGCCGGCTACATGTAACGAATACAGAAACCGCGTATCGGTTCATTTTAGACACTTGGATTTGTTTGTTTTTACTGTAGCTGTGTGTGTTACTACTCGGCCACATTGTTACCAGTGTCTCATGGAAAGACAGGCAGTGCTGAGACAGACATGTAGTTTCCTGCTGTGTAGGGTAAGACCTGGCAGCCGGCAGAGATACTGTGTGATCTAACCGTATCTCGCTGCTCTTATTTGAAATGCAGCAGCTTGTCCTGCACACTGCAGAGACATGTCTACCGACGTATATAAAGGTGATTTATTGAGCGCTTTTAAGAGCTCACATCTGCAGTCACAAGAATCGCAGCTACACAGGAATCTGTATGGATTTAATGTGGTGTGTTAAATAAGCACGTCGTTTCCTGACCGGGGATTGGTGGCAGACTTATTACTAAATAGATTAATTATATTTCCGTACCGTGTAGAAGGTGCAAACGCAGGGGCTTAGTGTACGCATCACAGTAGTACATTATGCCTATTTACACAGGGATACATTTTGCTGAGATGCTGATGGTGATAATTACATTAAAGGATACTTTGCATGTGACGGTACGTTTTGCCTAAGCTATTATTTAATATATAACGGTGCAGGTTATAAACGGGTATAGTTTGAGAGTCAGGTCAGTCAGGTCACGTCAAACTTGCTCAACAGCATCCCCAATTAGCTAGATCTTCCCACCGTGACTTTGTTAGTTTCTCCCTCTGAAGGAAGTAGTAAGGCGGTGACTCTGAGGCAAAGTGGAGAAGAGTAAAGCTGTGAAACTGCGTCTCATTCTCCTGGACGTAAGATGATCGCTAAGAGTAGCATCTTCAGTGGTGGGGGGGGGGGTTCGGATTGAAAACGGCAGATATCCTAGGTCGCCCGCAAGTTACACAGGACACTTGTGAATCTGTCAGCTTTTCGACAAGGCGTACAGTTCATGCATTTGGTGTTGATCCACCTTTCTTGTCTTTTCTCAGGTGTCGATTCCGAAACCCTGGCTGATGAGGACGTGGGCAGATGATGCTTGATCGCGCATCTGCTGTCGCCCGGCTCGCTGTCCCGCTCCCGACGAATGGCGACACCATGATTGACATACCGCTCGGGCTTGTCAAGAGATGGTCCTGTAAACTCTCTAAATGATCGTAGCTGCCTGGCTTGTATTCTGTGCCAGCAGGAGCCTTGCGCGCAGTCTGCTGCTAACACTAGAGCTGCACTTGTTAAGGTTTTGGGAAACTTCGGCAGCTGGGACCATGGGCAACAGCTGCGTGTGCAGGGAGGAGAGCGACGTGGAAGACGTCCCGGCGCCGCACGGACAGCTGCGACCCGTGGACCCCCACTCCGCCGCCGAGCCGGAGAGCCGCAGCCGGCCCAGAGACCCCGTGAGACCGCCCCGACGCGGCCGGGGCCCCCACGAACCCAGGAGAAAAAAGCAAAATGTTGACGGGCTGGTGCTGGATACGCTGGCTGTGATCAGGACCCTAGTGGACAAGTAAGTAGGTGATGTATGTGGGTGAAACTGAACTTAAAAATCAAATGCATGGTTGAGACACTTATTCAACACTTAAGACTTCAAACCTAGACAAGTTATGTGTGTGTGTGTATATATACATTCATTTTTTCCTCTATTGACAAGCAGTAGGTTAAACCCCAGCTGCCTTAAAACTCTGAACAGGACTGGAAGTATTGAAAAGGAACTAGGGGTGTGTACTAATGGTGTTATTACAGAGGCATTTTAAGAGAGAATATAAAGTAAAAGCTAGTTCTGAGAAATGCACTTTCCCGGGGTTATTGTTGTTATGGTTGTTATGGCTCCAGTGGAACAGCAAGGCTTGCCCTGGCACAGACTGTAGCTGCTGCTTGTCCTCTACTCCCCTTTTAGGCTCAGACTGTCTCTACACCTCAGTAACTGTAACCCCAATGGTGAGAAATCGCATAAACATCCTGCTCGCCACCCACCAAGACATTCAAAAATAAAATGAATCAAAGGCATCAGCTTGGATGTAGGTGCTATTGTTGAAATCAATGTGGGTTGCCTGCATTGTGTCTTGTGCTTGCCTGATAACGCCACAAACATCTGATTTGTGTTCTGTGAGTGTCATGCTTTGGCTTGGGATAATTCCCCTCGTTAGTTAGTCAGTCAGTCGTTTGTGTGTGTGTGAGCTTGTGTGTCTGTGTTCCTGTGTTGGAGGGGATCATATGAGCTCTCCACTGGTGAGGGAAACAAAACTACATGATCCACATCGGTATTGTAAGAGTGGCCTATGCGGCGAGCCTGTTCATACATGTCCTGGACCGAGCCAGGGAAAAGTGCACACTTCATCACTTATTCAGCAGAGGGCAAGTTTTCCAAGGGTGGCTACCACAGTTGATGGAGAAGCCATACAGCATGATGGTGTGAAGGTGGCAGGGTACCAGCGTTTGAGGAGCAGTTCTGTACAGATGCTGTTTTATTCTCAGCCTGGTTATGGGTCGCTTTTGGCAGCACTGCACCAAAGAGGTGATACACCGTGACGTGCCCCCTCTCCCCGTTCATTCATCACTCGGCCTCTGCGGGCTGGCACAGCTGGCATGAGATTTATCCTTGTCTGTTAACGCAAGGGAGGAGAACAGATCTGCAGCCTGGCATTTTCTGTCTAATGAGCAGTTTGTTCATTTCTTTATTTGGCTTGCTCTTTATGAATTTTATTGAATGACTCTCCTTGGCAGACGGGCTGTCGCAACACCTTTTGTGTGTTCATGTTTTTTTTTTTTCAGTGCTGTCTCATCCTTCACCAGCTATTAGGCAACACGGAGAGATCAGGCTCTGTGCCGGCACTCCTGCCACCGTTCGCGTGCTCCTCCACCCCCGGACTGTCAGCGCTCACACCCGTTATCCCACAGCATTTCAGGTTTAGAAGTGCTGGGGCCGAGAACCTCTGCTTCGGTACAGACTGTTGATTTATAATCATTTGGGGTTTTTATTTTTATAATTTAAATAGTCAGCATTATCTGGGCAAATGGCTCCCCATGCTGTTTCTGTCTTGGGGTTGCGCTCGGCTCCGGTGTTATTTCGGTTGTCCTACAGGCCGGTGCTTCCAGTGATGGATGTTAACAAGGCAGTGCTGCTCCCTGCTGACATGGACGCACGCAAATCACTCCCGTGCATTGTATTCAAGCTCTTCTTAGCAACTTGGATGGATGTGTCTGTATTGACCGCTCGTGAGCCCCCAGGATATATGGGCTCTACTGCAGCCTCCTCCTGGTGCTGGCACTGACTGCATGACTTCAGAAGTGCAATCAGCTGCCGTGCTGGTCTCAACTGCTGCTCAGGGGGGTACTGATTCTAGAGCTCATTATTGGAGTGTTGGTTTGTTTTTGTGTCCCCCCATAAAGGGAAACTCAGGACCCAGCTGGAGTGTGCCCCCTTCAAAGACTGCAAGGGGCCACGCCTCTGCTTTCCCTTAGAGCACTGAGTGGTTCAGTGCCTCATCTGAAATTCATAGCAGGAAATCTCATTACTGGTTTACTGTCTGCTAGGTGGATTGGGAGTCAGGGGTAGTTGGGTGGGGGTTAAATGCAAATTCTTCTTGTCTTCATAAAATCCGGTAAATGAGCTGTTAAACTTCAGAAGTAATATCAAGGGCGAAATAACCCGGTGGGGGGGGCGACGACAAAAGAAACCTATTTACAAATGGGATGCTCAGGAATGACTAATGGTTCTGCCCCATTTAAGACTGAGCCAAGATAATAGCGATAGGCTGCCAAGGGCCGCTACACTAATAATCGTAAATCACAAGGCTGTTTTCTTGTGAACATGATTACTGAAGATATTACAACTTGTGTTTATAAGCCTTTTGAGCCAGAGGCCGAGTAAATACCCGAGCTGACAGTTATGTCTTTTGCTATTCTCTGTTGCAGTGACCAGGAGCCCCCCTACTCGATGATCACCTTGCATGAAATGGCAGAGACGGGTAAGTGTGACGGCAACAGCAATACAGTGAAATGTTAATGGATTTGAAGGCTGGTTCATGTGAGGTCTGGAGTAAGGGTGGGTGGGTCTTGTACACTTGTATCTTGAAGAGTATTTTAACTCCTGGGGAAAAAAAATATATATACACACACACACTCACTCGCTCACTCACTCTCTGTGTCTCTCTCTCTCTACCGGTCAAAGGTTTTAGAACACCCCCATTTTTCAAGTTTTTATTGAAATTATTGAAACCATTATTTGGCAGTGTTATGTGCAGTGCCTTTTTATTATTAAACCTTTATTTAACCAGGAAAGGCTCATTGAGATTAAAAATCTATTTTTCAAGAGTGTCTCGGCCAAGATAGGCAGCAGCAAGTCGTTATATATAAATGACAAAATACAATATAACAAATACAAGTACTCTAATAATAAGAAAAACAATAATAAGAAGGTAGCAAACCCAGAATGGCTTTATAAATAAAAATATACCAGTGACAGAGTCTGTGGGTGACTAGGGAAGACCAGCCAACCCCAGCATATAAAGTGCAATGGTGTGTAATTGCTTTGCAGTTTAAAATACATTTCAATGCTCCATGTTAAAGGGTGTCAATTGATCTCAAACACTGAGCAGAAGCATTCATTCATTGAGAACAAGCTTCAATTGACACAAGGTATGTTGAACAGCATTAAAAGCAGTTTGCAAATTCTGAAACGCTTTTGTGAAAGTCGAGGCACAACAATAAATAAGTGTCATCAGCATAAAAGTGAAGTTGGGCGTTTTGCACATTTGTGTCTAGATTATTTAAATAAATAGTGAATACGAGAGGACCAAGTACTGAGCCCTGGGGCACGCCATTCAAAACACACAATGTATCAGATGGAAGCCCATTAAATTGTGTGCATTGAGTTCTATTAGACAGATAGTTAGCAAACCATGAAACAGCATGCTTAGAGACCTATGCTTGACAACCTCTGAGTATAGCATGATCCACTGTATCAAAAGCCTTAGAATGATCAATAAAAAGTGTGATCAATGTAAGTGGTTCAGCTATAAAATCAGCTGCCAATTTCAAAAAGCAGGGATCAAGAAAATCAGGACCTGCATGCTTTCTCGTATCTAAGGATTTCAGGGCTTTATATACCTCCTGCACTGAGAGAGGCAAAAAACGAAACGTTTGACCAATTCTCACAGGTTCATCAACACAAGGTTGAACAGAGACAGAGGAAATGGAATCAAACGGCTTACCAGATACGAAGTGCTCATTAAAACAATTCAGCATTTCAGTTTTGTCATACACAGTAACCGAGTCGTTCAATATACATGATGGTAATTCATTAGTAAGACTATTGCCAGAAATAGACTCTGTAGTTTTCCAAAACTTTCTAGGGTCATTCAGTTTCGGTGGTAACTGATGAAAAAAAATCAGATTTGGCCTTCCTAAGTAGCGAAGAACACTTTTATTTCGCAGCTGCCTAAATATAAGCCAATCAGCATCAGAACTTGATTTCCTTGCCTTGGCCGATGCTAGATTGCGTTCGTCCGAAAACCGTGGATTATGTCGCCCTTTAACTGTGAACTGGCGGAATGGAGCATGTTTGTTTATAATTTGAGAGAAACCATTGTGAAAGAATTTCCAGGCAGTTTCCACATCAGGAATGAGCTCAATCCTGCTCCAGTCAAAATAAAATAAATCATAAAAAAGCCTGCTCAATAAAACTCTTTAAATATGAGGATATGGTCAATATCAAATCAATTAGAGTAGATTTTTCTGGACATTTAAGATTTGGCAAATTGTTGAATTAACCAATTGATTCATTGATTTACAATACAGTTGAAATACTGGCTTTAACCAACACCATTTAAGATCACCAACAAAGATAATTTCACTGTAATGAAGTTTAGACAATGTGCATCAAAGAAGAAAATGCATAATAATGCAGGCAAATTAATAGTTACTAGAAACCTCCAGGGTCACAGCACACAAAGCACAGAAGCACAAAATTATTTATATTTTCCTCCACAGTACACATGGGATTAAAGAGAAGCACACAGATTTGGTGCCTTTTTAAGGGTACCAGAGGGGTTTGTCAGTTTAAGGGGTTACATTTTGTTAAACAAAATGATTCCATGATTTCTTTTTTTATCTACAATTGTTTATTTATTCTATGCTTTAATACATTGAGACATTAAACTGCATACATTTAAATAAAATCTGGAAAAATTGAGATGTTCTAAAACTTTTGACCAGTAGTGTGTGTGTGTGTGTGTGTGTGTATGTATGTATGTATGTATGTATATGTGTGTGTGTGTGTATGTGTGTATATATATATATATATATATATATATATATATATATATATATGTTTTAATAAATATTTGAAATTTGCAGAACCCTTTTCCCACCCCCTTCTTTATGTTTACATTTGCTTTTGCTTTGAAACGTATAATTAAATGTCCACCCCCCTGACCCATCTCATAAATTATACTTTTGTGTTGTTTTGAGTCCCAGAGACTGGGTCTGTCTTGATTCTCATTATGGGGTCAAAAGTTTATTTTTGTTATCAAATTTAAACAGTACAATAGTTTAATGAGTTGAAGAAAAACATTGCCAGTGATATCTTCATCTCAGACACCCCCCCCAACACATTGTGTAAGTATGTCTTTGTGAATGAAGATTTTCTTCCTTTGTTGAAAAGGGAAAATACTCTTCCTTTTGCTATTAGTTTTGCTGGAGGGCAGGTCACAGCCTTCATGGTGTCTGGCAGAATGCTGCGTGCCTTTATCTGTCAAGAAATCTGTAGGACAGCTAGGGCTTCCTCTGCTCAAGTGATTTGCAATGGAGGAAACGTCCTAATCCAGTTTCACATGAATGTTGGTGTTAATGAATGAATGCATGCATGCTTGAAAAGTTGAAACAAGTAAATTAAGCTCCATAGATAACTCTGCCTTATTAAATGCATTTTTAAAAATATTAGATTTAGACCCCTGGGACATGACAAGTGGTCGCAGTAAACAACAGCAAGCCTAATAATATTTGAAGCAGCTCTGCAGTCCCTTGTGAGTGCTGTACACACGCTGTGCAAGTTGGGACGTGTGTTACACTCACTGTTTACATTAATGTATCATTTTTATTTATTATTTTTAATTAGTATTCTCTTCCCTGAACAAATAGCTTGTTTAGCAACTTCCACAGTGATTTAAAAGCCCTAGGAACTGTGGTCATGTCTCAGATTAACTGGCCTCTTGAGAAGGACTTTTGATGCAGGGGACCGCCCTGTTTTTGTTTTTCATATTTTGGTCGAGTTTTTTTTTTATTTTTTATATATAGTTTTTTTGCTTTTTTAGTCTAAGTATTCAAGAGTTAGTAAATAAATCAGTTATCTTCAGTGAAGGGACATAATAGGGAATCAATAGAAACACGTGCCCCGCCCCCACCTCCCTTTGCCCTCTGCGAAAGTGCTGACGGGGACGTGGGAGCTAAGGAGATTAATGACTGGGAAGGGAACGGGTGGCTGTGCTGGCCTGCAGGTTGCTTCTAAAGGGGTTCAGTGAGCTGCAGCGCAGAGCAAGCCAGCCTCAACAGGTATGAACAGGTATACAGACCCCAGCAGCAGAGCTCTGAATGTCAGTGACATGTTACTATCCAGATCTGAACTATGCATAGTGAAACGGTGTATGCTTGACTGTGCAGATGATAAACGCCCATAGGCAGCAGTGTGGCGTAGCAGTTAGGGCTCTGGACTTTTAAAGCAGCGGCCCTGTCAGTTTATGGCTTGTTGTTCTGATCTTTTATCTGAACTCCCAAGCTCAATCTCCGTCCCTTTGTTAGTAGGGGATGTCTCCCAAGACTGTCTCCCGTCTCTTGCAGCTGCTGGAGAAACCGTAGCTCAAAGGCCTCGCATCTCGACACCATAGACACAGGCTCTTCCTGTAGCAGCTGCCAGAAACCTCGCAAAGGCCATAGCCTAGGGGATGAGTTATTGATAGTAATGAATAGGCAGATGTGTTACAGGTAGCCGTTGTAGCAACGTGTGTTGTGAGTGAATAACCGTAATGTTTTGGATCTGCTGTTTAAAAACCGGATAATTATAAAATATAAAATGGACGTCCATAATGAGGTTTTATACATTATTATTTGTTTACTAGCAGACGCCCTTGTCCAGGGGCATTTAAATTCCTGTCAGTTTCTTAAGAGGGTTGTTTGTTTTAATTCTGCTCGCTTGCATTTCCTCTGTAGTATCTCTTTGATCTCTCTGAAGCGTGTTCCTCTGGCTTGCCAGGTTCATTACCTCTGAGGGGGGTGAAGGCGGGGAGACGGACTATTAATAACAACAACACTCTAGGCGAGGAAGAACTCTTTTGTGGAAGGCTTCAGATACGGAGGAATAGGGCTAGAAAACAGTTCCTCTGTCTGTCCGTACCCTATTTATTCTTTAAATTCATTGTATTTTATCTTGAGTGACTTTCTCAGGCTTCTGGGTTGATTTGACACTGATAAAAGTCCAGCAGTTACATGAAGAAGCCCAAAGCTGTAAGCAGGAAGTTGGGGGATGCTATGGGCCATACAGTTCTTGCAGTTCAGTTAAGTAGAAAGTTTGAATATAGCCATTGCAAACACAAAACCTCTCAAATTGAAAGAACCATTTCTGTGATGTCCACCAGGACACTGTAGATAGTTTTGTGTGGGGGGCATGTGACACGGTCTTCACATTTCCTCACACGCACCCCACCCTGTCTGAGTGCTAGAAATTGCCCAGCCCTTCAACGGCTGGGCGGGATTCTGCGATCCATCTGCCGCTAACAAATCGATCTCACTATCTGACCAGAGGCCTCAGCCCTGCTAGCCTCTTTCACCTCTTCAAGTAATGTCAATTGGCTTGGAGCTCTTGATTTTATTGTTATCATTACTGTAGTAATTTATAATTCTCAGGTGAGGCAGAGCTGTTACTTGGTCTAGCCCCTACTTGGTGTAATCAGCATAAAAGTATCAGTTAAATGACTAGTTATTGTTATTATTTTCAGTTTTACTTTTTTGCCCCTGCTACTACATCCGAAGCAGTACTCGGAACGCAGTGCTGTAGCAGTGCAGTGCAGCTGTCCACGCTGCAGATGTCTGTGGGTGACGTACTTTGGCTCTAGAGTTTTCAGTATCTGTTGCTCCCTTTGTTTTCCGCAAGCTAAGTGCTGAAGCCCAGCCAGTGTTGTGCGTCTGCCAGCTGGATTCCCCGCACCCTGACTTCTCCTGACTCTCCCTGTGCTCTCCTGTTGACAGATGATGGCTGGCTGGAAGTGGTCCAGTCTCTGATCAGAGTGATTCCACTGGAGGATCCTCTGGGTCCAGCTGTCATTACTCTGTTACTCGACGAGTGCCCACTGCCAACCAAAGTAAGTCATGCTGGCATGCCAAGAGGGGGGGAACCGTACATTGCATCATAGCTACCCCCCTTCTGCCACACACACATACACACAGACCTAATGTTTATCCACTCGCTCTCAGAGACTGGACAGACCACAGTGATTTAACCTCATTAGTATGAAATGGCAGGAGTCGAGGTTTCATAGTTTCATAGCTGCTCCATATGGATCTCCTTATTTTATATATAACTGCAGGCAGTATTTTGGGGTCTAAAACACCCAAGCAAAGCCTTTTCATGTGGTTAAGGAAAGAGAAAGCAGCCGTGGGTGGGGTTGGGCATCGCTCTCATGTGTCTCTCTTACAGGACGCATTGCAAAAGCTTTCCGAGATGCTGAATCTGAGTGGCGCGGTCGCACGTCAGGACGCCACCATTCCCGCCAAACACCGGAACACCACCGCCGTCCTGGGATGCCTAGCGGAGAAACTGGCAGGTAAACCAGGAAGTGAAAGTACTCTGCCACAGCATTACACGCTTTTATCACAGTAACCCCCCCCCCCCTCATTTCAGTGTTACCCGTGCTCTCAGTCAGAGCTTGGCTTGGCAAACTACATCAAGACTGTATTGAAACAGGAGAGGTTAGAGCAGGTGTAATGTAATGCAGCGTCGTTTTATTTTCATATCCTTTCGTTTGCATCTGTCACACTGAGAATCATGGTCTCCCAAAAGCCCCATCTTCGAGGGGCAGGTCTTGATTTGGGGCCTGTACCAGGACATGGCAGAGGTTGGGCCTTGCATCGCCTGAGCATGTAAAGTGCCCCTCCCATGTGAGGGCAGGGTGTGAATGCCCATGCTGTGACACGTTTTGAGAGCTGTAACTGTTTCTGCAGGTCCAGCCAGCATTGGCCTTCTCAGCCCAGGGACTCTGGAGTACCTGTTGGAAAGCCTGGTGAGTAACTGACCCCCAGACTGACAGACCTGTTGTGCAAAGGAGGAAAGGCATCTCCCCTGAACTGAACAATGCAGCACACAATACTTTGCTGTATCCTGCTGGAGGCTTCTGTTCTTTCATTTATTTTAATTATTTTCTTGTTTGTTCCTGCTCCGTGCACTGCAGTATTAATAAATAAAGGCCCAGTGACTGAAATGGGTCTCTCTCTCACTTGCCCCGCCCGTGTTTCTAATGATGGCCAGTGCTGCTGCAGCAGGATGCTGAGTCACAGCTGTTTGTTGTGGTTTTCTCCTCAGAGCTCTGAAGCTCATCCCACCGTGATGCTCTTTGCCCTCATTGCACTTGAGAAGTTTTCACAGACAAGTGAGTCCTGTTTTGTAGTGGTTTTTATTTTGTATTGTTTCTGCCAAACTGAATTTCGTAGGAGAATTAATACTAGAATTTGTCTCAGGATAACAATACCGACATCTTCCACTTGGTGGGATCCCTTCCCTTAGAGAACAGTACACCCCAAACATGATCGTTAACTTTCAATATTTTAGGCACGTGTTTTCCAATCCATTAGGTATCTGAACTGATCTGAAGACATTTTTCATTGCTCAGGACTAGGCTAATCAAGTGGTGTAGTAGTATTCTGATATTGTGCTCCTCCTCTTCCTCCCAGGTGAGAACAAGCTGACAGTCTCAGAGTCCTGCATCAGTGACCGGCTCATGATGCTGGAGACCTGGGCCAACCACACGGACTTCCTGAAGCGCCAAGTTGGATTCTGCGCCCAGTGGAGTCTGGACAATCTCTGTAAGTGGCTTCTGTCAAGGCTGTTACTTGCCTGACATCAAAACCTCTAGGGTGATGTTTAGACAAGAGGGTGGGGGGGAGAGGTGGAATGACAACAAATAAAAAGGGAGGGAGGGAGGCAGGCTGGAGAGGGTGACTGGGATGAAGGAATTAACCAGTATTTAGAGGTGCAGTTTCTGCTCTGCACAGATGTGGATGAATTTGGGTGTTTTGGGATCAAGTGCAAGTTCCTCACGCAGCAGTCCTGCCTGTCACTGAAGACGATCCTTGCGCTGTTGTTTCTCCGCAGTTCTGAAAGAGGGACGACAGTTTACCTATGAGAAAGTCAACCTGAACAACATCAACGCCATGTTAAACAGCAACGACGTCAGCGAGTATCTCAAAATCTCACCCAACGGGTTGGAGGTGAGTCATCTGGACCTGGGTGGCCTTCACACATTGACTTGGACAAGCTACATACATGCCTCATGGGGATCCTGCCTTGGTTTTTGTGTACTTTTTGGTTTGTGTTACGTGACGTGGGATGAGTTTGGCGAATACGGTCACTTTGGTGGTGTCTGACTCCCTGTCCTGTTTCCCAGGCGCGTTGCGATGCCTCCTCTTTTGAGAGTGTGCGGTGCACATTCTGCGTAGACTCGGGAGTCTGGTACTATGAGGTCACAGTCATAACTTCAGGAGTCATGCAGATCGGCTGGGCCACGAAAGACAGTAAATTCCTGAACCATGTACGTGCTTGCTCTTGGCTTATTTTATTTATTTTATTATATTTTTATCCAGAACATAAACACAGGCTGCATTTCCCTTCCAGCATTGACCTTTTGCTTATGAAAAATAAAATGAATAAATCAGTAGAAGAAATTAGTTACCCATTATGAACATGCAAGGTCATAAAAGTTCAATTACCACACTGTTTATTTATTACTCTGCTACTGACCTTTGTTCCCAGTGATTATATTGACATCTGGTGCAACAAGTATCTTTAAATATCCTTCCACTCAATTACTGTCATGAAGTGCTGAAATAATTTACAAAACCACAGCTGTGCTGCACAGTATGGCTGGATAAGGCTGGAAGGTGAATTTCACTGTTGTTTGATAGTACCATAGCATGTACTCTGGCTTCTCTCCATGTTTGACTTGTTTATCTGTCTCTGCATCTCTCTCACTCTGTGTCGCAGGAGGGCTATGGGATAGGCGACGATGAGTACTCCTGTGCGTACGATGGCTGCCGGCAGCTGATCTGGTACAATGCGCGGAGTAAACCGCACAATCATCCCTGCTGGAAGGAAGGTGAGTAGTCTCACTGCTGTCCCACACCCTCCTTTAACATGGGGGAAGGAAACCTGGGCTCTATCCCTCTAAGCATCCACCAGAGCTTTCATTGCTTAATTGATGCCATACTTAATTAGTTGAACCACATGATGAGTCATTCCAGAATGTTTTGCTTGCTTGTTTTTGACAGATGAATATTAATAGGTTTGTTTTTAGTTGTTTTTTTTTATACTGTTTACTGACCCTATTCATTTTCACCACTCTCCCACACAAATCTAGTGGAGGTGCATTAGTCCGGTCCTCAGCCTGGGTTCATGTCCAGTGTGTAAACAGGCTCTTTGTCCCTTTGGTTTGGATGATGCTTTTTTTTCTCCATGTGCCTCAAGATACAGGGCCTCACTGCTGTTGATGTCATTTCATGCAGGTGACACAATAGGATTCCTGCTGGACCTGAGTAAGAAGCAGATGATTTTCTACTTAAATGGCAACCAGCTTCCCCCAGAGAAACAAGTGTTTTCCTCGGCCACGTAAGTCCTGCTGCTCAAATGTCTGCGTATTTAGTCTATCTGTCCAATTATTTTAATTTTGAAGATATGGAAATGCATTTGAGGCTGGGCTTTGAAGGAGTTGCATCAACACATTGTGTTTTTACACCTGAATATCCCAAATTGATGTTGACCCACAAGCCTTTTGTCATTGGAGGACAGGGAATCCTGAGTGCCTGCTCTTTCCCCCTTTCAGGTCAGGCTTTTTTGCAGCTGCAAGTTTCATGTCTTACCAACAATGTGAGTTCAACTTCGGAGCAAAGCCCTTCAGACACCAGCCTCCTGTGAAATTCAGCACTTTCAATGACTATGCCTCCCTGGAGTCAGATGAGAAGATCATATTACCCAGGTGAGGGGGCTGGCTGGACTGGGTGCAGGGTGACAGTGCAGCGGCAGGGTGCCAGCTGGGTTTGCTTAATGGCTGCGGGTGAGGCTGTGTTTCCTCCTGTTTAACCAATTCAACACCATGATGTATACACGTACGCCAGATTAAAACCCTCACACAGTACCATGCAGTACCTGCGTACATCAAGATTCTTATTCTATTAGTGGCTTCTCAGTCTAGCGTTTCTGCCTTTCAGAACGAAACCTGTGCTGATACAGTGGAATGCATATAGAAAGCTGGGGAGGGGGATTGTGACTTTTTATCCAATCGCATGTTATTTATAGCTTCCAATGTACAGGTATATAAGTAGAGATTGATATTATTGTTTTTGTATTATTAGTTCAATTTTTTTGTAAAAGCTGTGCAGTGCTGTGAAGAAATATGTTCAGAAAACAGTGCTGAATACAAGGCAGTGAAACAGTGTCTGCAGCAGCCAGATCCATCACAATGCTGCGCAGAGCCGTGAAGCGCAGTCCTTCAGGTTTATTGTATTGAACATTTCAATAAATGGCACAGAGCAAACCGGTGATGGCACAGGTTTTCATAGAAATTGAGTTTTATTTAATAATTACTGTTCATTGTTTATTATAGCATTTTAGTGTATTATTTTAATTTGCGTTTGTGTATTGTTTTATTTTTGAGTTCCTATGTATTGCGTAATGTTTCCGTGTATTGTTATTATTTCTATTTGCATTTGAGTGTTTTGTTTGTTTTTATTACAAAACTTATTATAATATTGTAAACTAAAACATTTATTTATTGCATTTGCATTGTTTTCTTTGTTCCAACCCCCCCCCCCCCCCCCCCCAAAAAAAAACAACTTGGATATGTAGTAGACAGGAGCGTAAAGGGTTAATGAAAAAACGCATTTTGGTTAATTTTTTGTATTTCATTCATCATATATTTACATTTTAAAGCAATTTCAGGTGTTTAAACATTTTCAAAATCTGTGGTTGAATAGTCAGATAAATTACAGTGAATCTTTTTCAGAAACAACCAAATAATACCCTGCATGATCATGCATTGTGTTAAAGGGAAAGGCTTTGCTCAAGGTTACGTAAACTATTGCTGATTTGGGTTTAAGTAACCTTTGTTACCCATTTACGGCATGTTAAACAATTAACTTTATTGCAAAAAGAGGAAGTCAGACTCTTAAAAGTTTGAAACTCATATTTGTTACCCAGTAACTCATTGTGCCAACACTGTGTTTCTGCCCATAATGGGCTCATGTTTAAAATATGACGGATTGGTTTCTCATTTATTTTAAAGGCATCGGCGATTGGCTCTGCTGAAACAAGTGAGCATCAGAGACAACTGCTGCACGCTGTGCTGTGATCAGATGGCCGATACCGAGCTCAGGCCCTGCGGGCACAGGTGAGCCTCAGACACAGGCCATGCTGGCAGTCATTCTTTGGGCACCGTGTCAGTGAGCAGTGGGTCCACCTTGACCCTGAGCCTGGAGGATGGAACACCTTTCTGACACACCTGATAATCTGGGGCCCGGGATCTGTCAACACAGGATGATTGTGGCACCTTTGTTCTGGCACAGTCTGAACTGGCATTTGCAGGGGCTCAAATTAAAAATGGAGCCACGGAACCGGTAGTTGTAAAGTAGTTTGGCACGGCGTAATGTTTAAATCTGCAAGTTTATAAAATCTACATGTCTCTCCCACATGTCCCTCACTTGTCCCCATTCTGCTCCATGTCCCTGCAGCGGCATGTGTATGGAGTGTGCCTTCCTGCTGGAGACCTGCCCCCTGTGCCGACAGTTCATCAACACCAGAGTGAGACTGATCTCGCACGTCTCCTGACACCAGGGACCGCTCCCCTGCCCCCCCTCGGCCCCCAGACCCACCCCCCCGCCGGCCCTTTCAGCGTGACGCCTGCGCAGGGCCCAGGATGGCGACGCCGCTCGAGACCAACCCGCGCGCGACGCTGGCAGAATGCCCGCCTCGTCTGCCGACACCTTTCCCTGTAAAACTGTGAGCTCGCCTTGACCAGCGCAGGGTGACGACACGGAGGCCTGGCAGGGGCAGAGGGCTCTAGAGAGCACAACCAGGCAGGGGGAGGTAGTGGGGGTGGGGTCACGCTAGTCTGCAGATCTTGGTCCTCCCCCAATACCCCCCCCCCCCACAGTCCCACCCCACTCCCAAGAGGACAGACCTGTGGAGATCATGGTGCAGCCTCTGTGAGACACTCCGTGGATACTGGGCAGGTTCAGGGCCAGGGTGTTAGACACACACCCCTCCCCTGTCAGCATCCAGCCCCCTGCCACACCTGAAGGCCAGGATTTGGAAAGCTATGGTCACACTGCACCACATACATACAAAATAATGCATAAATCTCAAATGTTTTTTTTTTTTTTTTAATTATTATTTTTAATTTGTTTATATATTTTTAAGTTATTTTTCTCTTGCTTTTGTTTCCATTTTTTGTTTTGTTTGTTTTGTTTTCTTCAGCCATATCTTAAGCGAGCAGCACAGCCCGTCTGTCTCGGACAGGTCTCCGCGTGACCGTTACTGGGCGCGGTGTGGCTCCAAAAGGGGAGCTCACCACAACCAGTCCACTGTCACTCTGCTCTCCAGAAATACTGGATCTTGTCGTGCTGCAGATGAAGCTGTGTTTATCTCATGAGTAAAATAAGTACAGAGAGTCAAGGTTTCGATTAATTGAATGCCCATTGAAAACCAAGGTGACTGGGGATGTTCTGAGTTGGTGGAAGTGTATGCAACACATGTCATTTACTCTGCAGTCCCCCACTTGCCTTTTCCACTGGCTTGATGCATTTCTGAAGTGACTTCTAATGTTCTGAAGATGGTGTAGGAAAATAATACATGCAGTAAATACAATATGACATCATATTTGCATGTAATTGAACCGCCCCCTGAGGGCAAAAGCATCTCCTCCAATTGGAGATATTTTGCAAGTGCAGCTGGATCGAGGACCACAACATGCCTGGGAACTTCCACAGAGCGAGTACAGTGTTTTCGTACAGCCCAGCTGTAATGAGGAAAGTATTATACAGTCTGTTTTCAGGCGGATGAAGCTTGAGCAGCATCCTCACACACAGATCTGATCTTGATGAGTTCTAGAATACACCGAAAATTACAATTCCAAATATATATATATATCTTGGATACAATTATTGTTCTGGTTCCGGTGTTCTGTGTATTGGAAAGGTTTGTCGAATTTGTTTAGAAATACTTTTTGTGAATAGCAAGTTTTATTTATTAAACAAACATGTGGAACAGGTTTATCGGGTTCAGAAAAAGCTCCGACTTTGATTGGAATCCTGGCAACTGGAGTATAATTACCGATTTTTATTATTTTATCATCATTTACGTTTTTTATTTTGTAAACTGAAGCCTTTGACAAGACTTGTGCACAGCCGACGTGAGGTCTGATGTCATTGTCAGGAGGAAGTTGCGAAACTGAGATCCACTCTTGTACAGATGCGGTTTTCAAGAAAATAAATGCTCTTTCAGCACTTGTGTTTGATTCTGGATTGTATTGCAGGCATTAAAAACAGATGGAGCAGAGGGATGTAGCTGAAGAGTATACCTAGATGCACCATTTTGTATTTGAATATGCAAATTACTCCAATAGCTGTATAACTGAGTGCCAAATTTTCACCTGAACATCTTGAGATCAGGAGGAAGACCCCCTTACTGCTGCAGGCTGGCCGTTTCATAGACCCCCCTTATGATTGTTTAGTGATACGGAAAGTGATCCATTTAATTTACAGAATACAATCCAATACTTCATTATCCCTGAATCCCTGTATTTAGATATACATTAAAAATACAAACAATTCTTAGATGGTAGGTCATTGGTTCCCTGATAGCCATTGTTTCCAATAGAAGAACGTCATACGTCATAGTAAGTATGGAGATCGGAACTGATCTCGTCCGCGCCGTTTCCCTGCCGGAGCGGATGGTGGGGGGGACGGTTGTTTCGTTGCTGTGGAGTCGTTTGTATGAAAAGCTGTGCAGGCTGGGAGGATGGCTGCCAGAGACAGAAGTACGTGCAAAACACGGTTCGGTAAAACCCAAAACAAGACGCCAGTGAATGACTTATATGTATGTATGTATGTATGTATGAGGTAGAAGCCACTGATTTATGCCGCTATCGAATAGGCGAGCTCAGTGCCAGTGCAGGGGTGCGTCGGCGTTTGTTTTGAATGCAATATGTTGCCGATTGTGTATCAGTATTATGTGTTAAATGAATGTTATTATTCACAACTCATGAAACACGAGTTGTCGCTGGAGGAGAATTAATGAAACCGCGTACACGATATAGTCTGCTGTGACTGGGTGGAAAGGTGATCCCCGCTAAGTGTGTCTGTCTGGGGCCGGGGCTCAGCGGGGCCCCGGGGGTTGCTCGGGCCCTCACGGGTTTCTCTTGTTTTGTCTTCTCGCTGAAGTTTTGTTCGGTGGCGATGATGCGGTTGAAATGGAGGACTTGGAGGAAGATGATTTTGCAGTTTCAAAGTAAGTCTTCGCATCTGTGTGTTTGATTTATTTCTGTCCGTGCAAGGAGGGTGGTTTGGTTTGTGACGCCGTGGTGCGCAGTGACGTGAGCCGGGTGTTTGTGTCCCTGTTGTCCCAGTTCCTCCGAGGCGGACGCGGAGTTTGATGCGGTGGTCGGGAACATTGAGGACATAATTATGGGTGAGTGCAACGATGATTACCTCCCAGACGGTCTCTCTTTCAGCGGAAACACTGGACCGACAGGGGAACATAAATGCTTTCCTCCTTTTATAAACCCAAATAATCACTCTCAAAGAGCCGACAGACCCATGTGGAAGACAATACGATGTTAGACTGCCTGTCTGGTAGGATGTGTATGTTATTTAATGAACTTGCATATTTGGAGGTGTTGCTGTCAACTGGGGGATTCCTGTCTTGACCATAACCAGTCTGATTCTCTTAGGGCTGGTTGGGCAGACCCAGATTAGCACTAGTGTCGGACTGTCCACTTATTTTAGTCATGGGAGACTAGTGCTAATCAAGGTCTGTGATACCAGTTGTTAGAGTGGCTAATGGAGACTGAGTTTATTTTGACCCCCAGCAGAGAGAGACAGAGACAATGACAGGGACAGACCGCTGTGCTAGGTGGCCAGGCTGCAGTGCTGAAGTCTCGGGGGTTGTGGTTGGTTTTTGCAGACGCAGAGTTCCAGCAGCTGCAGCGGAGCTTCATGGAGAAGTACTACCTGGAGTTTGAGGACTCGGAGGAGAACAAGCTCAGCTACACGCCCATCTTCAATGAATACGTGAGGATCTCGCTGCAGTGCTCTTCTGTTATCGAAACTACTGCGCAGCAGTCTAGAGGGAGAGCTTGTGTAGTCTTTGTCTTGAGTTTTTCTGTTTTTTTTTATTGTTTTTGTCTTATAGCTTAGCACATCCTTTTTTTTAACTTTCAGGTGCTATTCCACATATACATTTGTGTTTTACCTTTGTCCATGGTTCATGCCATCCGCATCCCTGCCCGGGCTGTTTCACTGACTGGTGCTGTGCTTCCCTGTCTCTGCAGATTGACCTGCTGGAGAAGTTCATTGAACAGCAGCTGGTGAAGAGGGTGCCGGGCTTCAGTATGACCTCCTTCACAGCATCACTGAAGTGAGCGGCTGCAGGGGTGCAGGGTTACGGCCAAGGCAGCCATGTTTCTGTGACAAAATTGCCTCCCTTATGCTACAGCTTTTTAAATGTTTTTTTTTTTTTTATATATATTATTTAAGGAAATCATTAGTTTTAACCTCCTGTATATTCAGAACAGTGTAATCATACAGTTGTGAGGGAGCGAAGGTGCAGGAGGTGTTTTCCAGGCTGCACACCTTAGCAGTGATGTCCCATTTCACCAGTGGGTGGCACTGCTCCCCTGTGATCATTCAGGCAAGATCAGCAGTCTTTTGTTGTTTTTAAGATCTTGCCTGTGATAGTGTTTTACAGCTGTTGTGTCCGGTTATCAGAATAGCCTTTGCCATAAGAATGTTACAAATAACCAGTGTGTGTGAAAAATGTTGTGCCCAGTTTCAATGGCATGGCTCGTGCACTTCTGCAGGGGACTGAGGACTGCACTTTCTGTTCCAGGCAACACAAGGATGAAATTTCAGGGGACATCTTTGACATGTTGTTAACCTTCACTGACTTCCTGGCTTTCAAGGAAATGTTTGTGGATTACAGAGCTGTGAGTAAAGCACTGATCCTGCAATTCATAGGGAAGCTGAATGAGTCATTCTATATTTTTCCTAATTTAAATTGTCCAGCCTCTCAAAACTAACCCAGACACTCTCTCTCACCACACCCCCCACCCTCTGTTTTACCCGTGTCTCTGCAGGAGAAAGAAGGCCGTGGGCTGGACCTCAGCAGTGGGCTGGTAGTGAAATCATTAACGGCTTCCTCTTCAACATCATTGACTGCAAACTGTCCTTCACCTCTCCAGTGACCTCCCACATGCACACAAACACACACATACAGAAATAGAGAAATGCACACACACACGTATACATACAGTCACACATCCCCCCAGTAGTCACTCGCACTCTCGCTCACAACACCTGCAGACAGAACAACACCCTCTTCTCTGGAGTCCAGTATAGTCAATTCTCAGCATCATTCAGGTGTCTTTTACCATCATGCATATTGCCGGTGAGCACTTGTGAGCCAGGGTGGGTGGGCACGTGGGTGTGTGTATAATTTTCCACTTCATTTTTAATACCGTTTTCTTTAAACCCCAGTATTCAACCGAAAGGACCAAAATATAAACAACTCTCTTCCTCTTTGCACATTGTTACAGTTCAGACTCGGGACAAATGGGACTCGGTCTCTCTGCAGTACAGACCATGTGCATGTGTGGATATCGCACATCTCGTTTGGCCTGTGTCTGCGAGGGTGGGAGCAGGTGGAGAATACTGTCCTTGCTAAAGACCTGGCTTCCCGATAAACCCCCCCCACCCCAGGTCTGTTCCTGCCATTCATGCGATGGAGGAATTATGATCAGTTATTAAATGTGAAGTTCTTTCAGGAGATCTGGTCAGTTAATGCACTTTGATAGAAAGGTCTCCTCGTTGTGGAGGCTGGCTGGTGTTGGACCGATTCCACAGTAATGTTCACAGCATCCATGGCTTTACAGGCACGGTTTTAATTTATTTTATATATGTTGTTTTTTACTAATCTGTCATTCTCCCATTTATTGTATTAAGGAACCTACAGTGTACTATAGCATTGAAAGGCTGAGGTGCGTCTGTTACAGTGGGTTAGCATGCTCAGACGTCATCTACAGTTTCTCAGGCTGAGTTGTATGTGTAGCTCGGTCTCTGGTTAGTGTTGTCGTTCTGTATTTATAGGATGTGTTTATTTATGTGTAGGGCCGAAAGGAGCACCTGCACCTACTTGTGTAAATATGGATGTTTTTGCAATAAACAGATTACAAAACAAAATAATCTAAGGTCACACTTGTGGTTTATAAATACAGGTAACATTTATAGCAGAATACACAGTTTATTCATCAGTAGTCTTCATTTAAAAAACAAACACTAACTGGACATGTGTGTTGACTTGGTTGGACATCACGCTCCTCCACACGGGCTCCTGCCCAGAAGGTGACCCTGTGTTAGCCGGTTAATGATTGACCTCTCGCCTGAGGAGAGGAGTGGGCTGCGGCCCCGGGAGGTGACTGTCCACATTCCTGCCACGTCACCCAATTTATTTAGGCTGGTCTTCACTATAGTAAATCTAGTGATTCAGCGGCCTGCGATTGTAGGCTGAGTAGACGTGCAGTGAGCCCGAAGATTGGCCGACTCTCTCTGACCTCCGTAAGGCCTAAGATTACAGCAGCAGAGAAAGTTCAACCACTCGCAAAACTGGGGATCCAACGGATGCAGCCTGTAGAGGAAAGTTAGAGAAGTCTGGGCGCCTGTGGACAGACGCAAAGAGCATGGGATAATGTGGGATATTTCGGTGCTATTGCAGTGTGGTCTCTTGCGTTTTTGTGATGGAGTCTGTGACGAGAGAGTTCAAGATTAATAGGCTTTAAGTTTTGGTGTTAATGTTGCTCAGTGTTCTTCAGACACAGCATAGAGAGAGTTCAGTGGTGGCGCTGGTATCAGTCCATTCAGACCAGGCCAGTGAGGATCTGCCTCACAATCTGGACTTTCTCTCGACTGCTTTCTTACAGATTCAAAATATAAACTAGTGTATATAATCTTTTGCTCCCACCATTGATTGTCGGGTGAGTGTAAACAGGGCTGTATCCTGAGGGCAGTGTCTAGGCTGGCCTGCTCCCATCGGCCTGGCTCGTGGCCGCGTTGCTGCCCTCCCCTCTCCATGCCATGAAGCCGAAGAAGGAGCTGGCGCAGTAGGCAATCATCACCAGGCAGGCGAAGAACTGGGGAGGCAAACAGAGGCAGCACTCGGATCAGGGCACTGTTATGGACACATTGTCATTCCAAGCGCAGTGGTTCTGATTCCCAACAAACTTTGCTTTTGTGACCAGGACAGTGATATTTTGAAATGTAACTATTTCCAATGAGAAAACGGATGAATGTGTGTCTTTATGTTCACAAAGTCAGAAAAAAAAAAAACATGAATCCAAATTAACATGTATTTATACTAAAGTAATACAAAACATTTAGAAGTGAGTAGTTTTTTGAGATTTACAATTATACTCGTAAATAATATTATAATTATTATAATATCAAACTCGAAAAACGACTCGCTTCTATATCTTTTGTAGTCATTTTTGTATTTAGTATAAATACATGTTAATTTGGATTCATATGTTGTTTTTTTCTGACTTTGTGAACATAAAGACAGACATTCGCCCGTTTTCTCATTGGAAATGAGTACATTTCAAAATATCACTGTCCTGGTCACAAAAGCAAAGTTTGTGGGGGATAATAGCCATTTTATATACTTTTGAGGCATAAGCAATTAGGAAATAAAACTTATTACCCAGGAACAAAAATTGTGTTACATAGGGTTATTATGTTTTTGCCGCTATTAAAACCACAGCAGCATCTTTGTCCTCTTGTTTGTTTCTGTTTCTGTGTTTGCTCTGTACCTTCGCTCTCACCGTCTGTCTCAATCATTCACAGAGTCGGGTGAGTGAGCGGTTATTTATTTTTTCCCTTTATCTCTTAGTTCCTTATGGCTTTCATGCTGTTGCACAGTATAAGTGTTGTTCAACCTGTGTAATGTTTTGCAATTTAGGGCACTCAATCAGGAAGGTCAGAGCTGCATTCCTATTAATCTGAAAGCTGAGAGCTGTTGCCAACAGCTATTATGCTCCTCAGTCACCTGACTGTTCTGAGACTTCAGGGACCAGGTGTGTGAAGCTGGGTGTGGCAGGCTGAGCTTTGTGTGCTTCCAAGGACAGGGCAATAGTGTAGACTTCAGCCTGTAGACATCAGAAATACACACAGCACAGGGGCAACTTTGCCTGCTGATACACCAGAGCTGCTCAACTGAGTTACTGCATGTCCCCAGCGCTGCATTTTTAAGATGCCAAATACAAGTCGGGCTGCTGATTAAGATGTGCATTGTGTATCTCGGTGGGGCAATGTGTGTCAACTCGCATGGGGCTGTAGACCAAGACCAGTCAGCCCAAGACTTTGACTGAATCAAAATGATCCTGAGAAGATCTACCAGGCATTTGTGGGTATAAACAAACCAACAGGTGCCACAGGTGTGTTCTGGACTGGCAACACAAATATACAGGTGTCATATTTCTACCGCCTGCCTGCCTACTGCATTGCACCCACCCTGCCCCCGCCATGCCCCAAGGTCAGTTACGGACTCACCGCTGCAGCGGCCAGGTTGTTGAAGTCCAGGGAGCCGGCTCTGAAGTATGGAGTGATGGACGCTGCGTTGGCCAAGAAGGCCGTGATGTACAGGATAGCCGCGCTGATGTTAAATGCCAGAGTCTGATGAGAGAGGAGGAGATTGAATTCAGTCTTTTGTTTTACTTATTTTATGAGATTATTTAATAAATCGGTCAGGGGTCTTAGAAGCCTCACAAAGCTGTGAACACGTACTTTAATCAGTTGGAGAACCTATGCTCTGAATTGTATATTTTTATATGAAGTAATAATGTATTGAATGCATCATGTTTGATTTTTGTATTCTTTTGTCTTGTATATATTATTGTTGCTGGATTATGATGTTGAAACCATGAGAGCACTACCTTCCTGTGACCTCCTGTATCAGTTCACTGCATGCTCTTCTCTTCTCTCACCTCTTAGACTTCCACCAATGGGAGTGAGCCTTTGTGCCTGTATTTTATACCTCAATACTGCTTGTTTATACAACCTACACCTTTGTCTGTGTGGGGGAAGGGATGGACAAGCAAGTGCTAATACAAATTTAACAAATCCACACCGATTGCCTGTCAGTACCTTAGCCAAGCTCACCTGCCTCTGGCTTAGTAATGTGCTTTTATTTAAGTTGGCCGCTCACCGTAATGGTCCAGGGCACGATGGCCAGCTTCCTGTTGACTCCGAGGAAGTAGAGGAGGAACAGTATGATGGTGAGGATCCAGAGGACGACGCTGACAAACATCACCCAGCCGAACGCAGGGATCTTGTAATAGTGTGTACTGGCGATGAGCGCCCACACCAGCAGACCCAGAGCCTGGACACAGAGTAGGAGGTTAGCACATATATACGCACGCGCACATAGAGACACGTATACACTCCCTCTCACACACTGAACAGTCTTACTGCTCAATGCACACGGCTCTCCTCACTTGAGCCCCGTGGGAGGTTAGGGAGTAGCTGGAGCAAAGCACAGAGAGACCACCCTTCCAGTTTGCACAAGAATCAGTGACCTTGGCAGCCCTCTGGGACTGTGCCCCATGACTAACCCCTTCAGTCACTGTTTGTACAATTGTGTGTGCCACTTCTGTCAGGCATGAGTGCTCACATTCTTTCTGGACGGGATATACAAAATGTGTCGTGAAAATGTGCAACCTTACGGGGTGGGCTATAAATAGTTTGTTTATATGTTTTATTTAAGAGGAACCACTCTACTTTTCTCACACTAATAACAGACAAACACATCATAAACACCCCTGTGCCTTACATTAGTATTGTAAACATTTGACAAAACCAGTGTGAATTAATCCCATTGACCGCATGGACACAGCTAGATTCTCACTAGCTGGGAGTAACAGGGGACTGGCTGTTTCCCTCTGCGTCCAGCTACCGTTGGAATTTATTCATGTAACAGCAGAATGGAAACTGTTTCCAGATATTTTAATAACCTCCCGGGCTGGCGCCTGACTCAGTCTTATCTTCTTTAGCTTGTCACTCACCAGCTGACATCATAACAGGTCTTTGATGTGCAAAGCTTTTGCAGAGATTACCCAGGTCAACATTGCACCCGTAGATGCTTGATTATGTAGAGACACTAGGACTAGAACAATAATTAGGGGGAATCTATATAAGAAAATAAAACGTGAGATGTAATAAAGTCATCTTAAAATAGGTGGCAGTGAAAACATTTACACACACACACAATACAGGACTGTAATTAGTTGATGTATTATTAAGAGAGGATTGTGTTACTAAGTGTGCCTTATCTGATGACATGGGAAATGATATCTGATACTGTCCCATTATTGGCACCCTTGCCATCATCTCATGTACAGCGTTCTAAAAGCAGGCTGCCGACCCTGATGCGACACAGGTGAGATAGCCCAGTACTCCAGACCCTGGTAAGTGTCTGCAGACGTCCTGCGGAGGAAACACTGTGCTCTCGATGGACTTTGCTGCACACAAAGGAGGTTATGGCCAACTACAAATGGCTTTGGTCTCCTTAGTCTTCCGTTATGTTTTACTTCCCGCTGAGTTTTTTTAACTGCAGGATGCTTGTGCACTCCTCAGAACGGTATGGAGAGTTGTGCGCACCCCTGAGTGTGCACGTCTGCGTATGTCTGGGCAACTGTGTTTGAATCTGTGTCCATGAATGTGTTTATGTGCATCTAAATCTGTGTTTGTGTGTGTATCTGAATATCTGCGGGCCTGTCTGAATCTGTGTGTGTGTGTGTTTCTCTTACATAGACAAACAGAGCAGAGGCACAGCAGGGCGTTGGCTGCCACAGCAAGGGTCACTTTGGAGCATATCAGGTCTGACCAGCTGCACAATGACAGTATCTAAGGCAACCCCAGGTGAGGCACACTGCAAGTATGCTACTCTACCTTGAGTACATTTGCAGTTTTTCTGCGTCTTGTAGTCATTAAATGCATGAGAATAGAAATGGCTCAAAAGTGCCATGCTAGAGGAATTCTTTTTTATTTCTTCACAATGGCACCACTGCATGGCCATGGAATACAATGGGCTACTAGATAGCATTATTACTCATACATCAGATCATTGACTCTGTATGAGGGAAACATGCTTGTGTCTGGAACGCCTCCCTGCCTGTGTATGCAGACAGCAGCACACAGAACACAGCTGCTCCCGAACTCCATGCCAGCAGGGACTCGCAGAGATCCACCGCTGGCAGGAAAAGTGATTAAGCCTGACCAGTGTAACACTTCACTGTGTTTGACAGATGCTAATCTAGGTCTGTCAAACCAGCTGTAATTGCTCATGGCAAAGTGCGGTACTTTTGTACACAGCATAAAGCAAATGTGTTAGTCAAATGTTTTTTCATGAATTGTGCAGAAAAGGAAACTGTTTTAGGTCATAGCAAAAGAAGACCTCAGTAACAAAGGTGTATTAATACGACAGGGCTTTAGGTTTGCTTATTCTCACTGGTGTGCTGTCTGAGCTGTAATATCATGCCCAGGGAGCCACAGTGATCCTGTGTGGAGCTGGCCTGAGCCACCTGTGCCACACTCCCAGCCACCCGATCCACCTGTGCCACACTCCCAGCCGCCCAAGCCCCTCTACCCCCACACAGACTGTGCCTGGAAGTGCACCGGGCAGTAAAGTGCACAGGGAATCCCAGCACCGAGGGCTGTCCTCCCACATCTCAGCTGCAACTCGCTGTGAGCAAACAGCAGGGCCGGGGAGCTTGCATACAGTGATACTTACAAAATTGTAAAAAAAAAACCGTAAAAATTCATATATACACTACCGTTCAAAAGTTTAGGGTCACTTCGAAATGTCCTTGTTTTCGAAAGAAAAGCACATTTTGTGTCCATTAAAATAACATCAGATTGATCAGAAATACAGTGTAGACATTGTTAATGTTGTAAATTACTATTGTAGCTGGAAACGGCTGATTTGTAATGGCTGATATCTACAGAGGTGTACAGAGGCCCATTATCAGCAACCATCAGTCCTGTGTTCCAATGGCACGTTGTTTGCTAATCCAAGTTTATCATTTTAAAAGGCTAATTGATCATTAGAAAACCCTTTTGCAATTATGTTAGCACAGCTGAAAACTGTTGTGCTGATTAAAGAAGCAATACAACTGGCCTTCTTTAGACTAGTTGAGTATCTGGAGCATCAGCAACTGTTCGATTACAGGCTCAAAATGGCCAGAAACAAAGACCTTTCATCTGTAACTCGTCAGTCTATTCTTGTTCTGAGAAATGAAGGCTATTCCATGCGAGAAACTGCCAAGAAACTGAAGATCTTGTACAACGCTGTGTACTACTCCCTTCACAGAACAGCGCAAACTGGCTCTAACCAGAATACAAAGAAGAGAGGAGTAGATCACATAACCAGACACTGCAATCTTAAAACAAGAAAATGACATAACTCGAGAAACCTGTTGAGCGCACAGATCTTTGTCAAAGCTTATCCTCTGTACCCAGTAGACTAGTTTTTCCTCACCGCTATGACAAGTACAACAACACACCTATGCAGAACATACCCCTCTGTCCCTCACAGACACTCTCTCTCTCTCTCTCACACACACACACGCAGTAAAAACACAAACCTGACACGAGAAGCACAAAGTAGGAGGGGGGTTACAAAGTACAGCAGCTGCATCACTTACGATTTCGAAGATCATGAGGATGGCGGGGATAGTCCTGATGAAGACCAGGTCCACAGAGAGGAACCTGGAAGTGAAGCTCTGGCCAGTTGTGTGTGGCTGGGAGCTGGTCACCGTGCTCACTTTGGCTGGGAACTCAGCCATGGCAAAATAAATAAATAAATAACCAGCAACCAAGCAGCCTGTCCAGACCAAAACTACTAAAAAACTACAACACAAATCCTCTGCTTAAAATCGATATTCACACACTGCCTGTGTGCAGTGTGCTCCGCAGGGTCCCTGACTGGGTGGCTCTGATGACACTCCCTGCTCTGGGCTTGCTTTCACAGCACACTGCTCTGCCACCAGGCTGTTTGGGGCGTTCACCTGGGTTAAACATTAACATAGTGCAAGATGATCTCTCTCCCTCTCTCTCATTTCAATTCAATTTCAATTTAAGGTGCTTTATTGGCATGAATTATTGGCAATTAGAAGTGTTGCCAAAGCAATAATGCACTACATACATGGAAATATAATATTTCACAGACTGTTTTATAAAAATAATTACATTAAAGGACTAAAAAAAACAATAATAAGAACAAGAGAACGGAAAATAAATATAAACTGAATGGAAAATAATTTAAATGATAAAATAAACAAAACATATATAATATACACATATAAATACATTCATATATGTGTATATACACACACACACATACATTTTCTCTTTTAAAATCATATTAAAAGAGCCACAATGTGTCCCTCAGGCTGTGACAGGTCAGGCTCTGTCTTCGTATCTCTGACAGTGAAGACAGACTCTGCCAGGGTGTAGTTTGTTTCACACCTGTACATGCTTCATGTCACATTAGTTGTGAATAACTGGAATAATTATCTTATGGTTACATATAGGTGGGTTTTAAGGTATGATTTTCAATTATTTTATGACATTTTGCACTAAAATTAAATTTGGTAATGAAATTAGGTGTATGTTAGCTTCAGTAATTGCCATACCTGTATTAACTGTAAATGATTATGTTTATGAAAAAAATCACTATGAAAATAAATAAATAAATAAATATATATATAAACTTGGCCACGCCCTATGTAGCCTACTGGTGTGGAAAAGGCTGAGGATGTATGAATGAATACATACTTTTAAAAATACAATACATCCAGTCATTAACAAATGGAATCACTTAGAAAAGAAACTATGAATAAATACTAAACTATCAGCGGATTTTTACGAATCATAAATAAAGAACAGCTCTGTAAAACGGTTACGAGTTAAGACGGGATCTCCACGTCAGCCGGTAAGTGCACCCGTCACTGAGACGCTTTTATTCCCCGCAATACAGGCTTTCTTACGTTTATGTTTTTTAAGAAACTAAATCCCGTGAGATGTCGAAGATATAGTTTTATAACACAATTTTATAATCACAATGCATTGCTACCATGTGAACGACAGTAGATTCAGATGCGAAGTTGCTCACTGCTCTGTAAGCGGGCGCGTAAAGAGGCGCAGAGCCGCCTGTCCTCAGTCAGGATGGCCGAGCGGTCTAAGGCGCTGCGTTCAGGTCGCAGTCTCCCCTGGAGGCGTGGGTTCGAATCCCACTTCTGACAAAGTGATCCTTTTTGTTTCCGCAATTCAGTATTGCAGCGTTATCGTTTGTTTCTGATCATTACTGAAATAATTGGACGGTTATTAATCTTGACCTATTTCTTGTATCTGAAAAGTATATTCCATATGCATGACACAGACACCAGTGTGACGTCACAGACACCTACAGTTGATTCCATAATGTCCTGTATAATCAGTGCGTTCTACTGCCTTTGAGTTCACAGTCAGGCAGTTTGTAACAAAATACTGTTTTATTATAAGTATTTTACATTTCAAAATTTTAATACTTATGATTACGTTTTCTTAAGGTGATTAACTTAAACAAAATACATAAACTCAAATAAACATGTGCTTAAATAAACTTGTGATACAAGGCAAACTGCCAAACCAACAAAAAAAGTCAAATACATTGAAAGTAACTGAAAATGCACCAGATAAATAAAAAAATAAATAAAACCATAAAATAAAAAACAAAAACAAAACAATCTGATGCATTTAAAATTAAAAACCAAACGGCCAATGTATTTGACAAAATAAGAAAACAGAACAAAACTAACCAAATACCCAAACAATTACTGCTTTAAAATCAACTAAATCTTTAAAAACACTTAAAATTATTTTTTTTGAAGTCATTTTTTTTAAACCAATCTTTTCATAAAAAAGGTTAAAATACTGTTTTATTGGGAAAGTATTTTACAATACAGATAAAAACATTCAAACAAATTTTAATACTTATCATTTAAAATTTGTTAAAATCAATCTTCTAAAACCAATTTTAAAATCTTAAGTGATTAACATAAACAGAATGCATAAACTCAAATAAACAAGTGCATAAAACAATAAAACAAACTTGTGATTAAAGCAAAACTGCAAACCAACAAAAGGGTCAAATACATAAAAGAGTTTAAAAGGAGAGAAAAAGGATCACTTTGTCAGAAGTGGGATTCGAACCCACGCCTCCAGGGGAGACTGCGACCTGAACGCAGCGCCTTAGACCGCTCGGCCATCCTGACATGCTGCTTCTTCCTCCATGACTCCTGCATGACTCCCTACAGACCACAGCTGCTACTAACCTGCGTGTTATATAATAATGTACATTTTAATGCGGCTGATACTTGATTAATTGATCATTGTATTTAATATGGTGGAAAGTGTGTAATTTACAATACCAGGAAACACCCAGACTGCTTTGCAAGCCCGGCGCGGAGAAGGCGGGGTTTGTTTCTGTGTCGGCGCGGGTATGTGTTCACAACGCGGTGCCCGGGACAGTGCCCGTTACCCGCACCATCCGCACCGGCTGTGCCACTTGCGCCAACACTAGTTTAGCCGGGGTTAGGCAGCTCTCGCCCCGGTCTCTCCAACAAGACGTCGGGTGTTTGGTTGTCGATGTGCATTTTGCGGAAGTGTGTGGAGTGTGTTGTTCCCCAGCCGGCCGGCCGTGATACCGGTCTGGGGCCCCGATAGCTGGACCTGTTTTTCGAGTCATTCGCAGACGCCGGCAGTGAAGCAACCCTGACTCGGGCTTTTCCGCCAGGTCTCGCCCGTCTCTGACCCGGCAGCCCATGATCATGTACAGCCTGCGGGAGCTGTCCCTGGAGGCCAAGGTGGCGGTGGGCTCCGGGGTGGTGTTCTTCTCCATGCTCATCTCCCGGACCCTGATATCCGAGAGTGTGGATATGGACACCAGGGCGGCGTTGTACCGGGCGCAGTTCCTGCTCTTCATCAACTCGGTCATGCTGATTGCCTCGCTGTACGTTTGGAGGCGGATGACTGGCAACCTTTGCCGGGTGAGGAGGGTCTCCCAGCGGCTCCTGCGCTGCTGGAAGATGCTGGTGCTGCTGTTCCTGGTGTTGAGCCACTCCAGCTACGTCACCATGTTTTACCTGGTGGCAGAAGAGCCCCACTGGGTCGCCATGCTTTCATTCACCTGTCTGGGCTCTTACATCATCCTTTTGTTTTTCCTCTTCCTGTTCAGCTGCGTGGAGCAATGCCACAGGCTGGTCACCAGGAGGGCGGCAGTGTCGGACACATCCACAGCCGACAGCGGCTCCAGAGCAAAAGTCGCCCTGGCCTTGGCCCTGACCCTGGTGCTGACCGCGCTTGGGCTCCTGAACGCCGCCCGCCCCCCCGTGGTCGTGCGTGTCGAGGTCCCCGTGGACAAACTGAGCCCCTCTTTTGATAACCTGAAATTGGTTTTGTTGTCGGACATCCACCTGGGCCCCACGGTGGGGAAGAGCCGGCTGGAGATGGTCGTGGCGATGGTGAACGAACTGCAGCCAGGTATGTCTGTTTTTCACCATTATTACCCTGATTTTGCATTTGTAGTAATGTGGCCTAGTGAAAACACTACGAATACATTCTCAAAGTGAGTTTTGTGGCCCCTGCGTGTCCTGCCCCACTGAAGGCAGAGCAGGTGTAGCGGCTGCCCCTTCTCAGGCTGTGCCCCTGTATTCACAGACATCGTGGTGATCGTAGGCGACCTGGCTGACTCCCAGGTGTCTCGGCTGAAGAGCGTGGCGGAGCCTCTGCGCAGGATGGGCTCCAGACTGGGCACCTTCTTTGTCACAGGTAGCGCTCTGAGCCCATGGGCCCGGGAAGGGACAGTACTGTGGGGGGTCACTATGGAACACAGGTGTTGCAGGAGGGAAGAAACCTTGAACAAACACATCCTTTAGTTTTCTTTCCTTTTACTGTTTCCTTCTCCACTGGTGCTCTGTGGCTCTATCGCTCTCACTCTCTATCCTATGTATTTATTTTAGCCCTCTCTCTCTATCTCTTTCTCTCCCTGTCCCTCCCATACCTAATTATCTCACTCTCACCCTTCTCTCACTCGTCACCAACTTTATCTCACTATACCTCTCTCTCTCTCTCCTCTGCTCTTGTCAGGTAACCACGATTACTACACCGCAGACGTGGACAGCTGGTTGGGGTACCTCAGAACGCTGAACGTGATGCCCCTGCACAATGCCAATGCCCGGATCTCGGCATCCGAGCAGAGCAAGGAGTGGTTCTGCCTGGCGGGCGTGGACGACCTGGAGGCCCGCCTGTTTAAGTGAGTAGTCAGTGATGGGCAAGATGGGCAGTCTGTCTGGGAAGTAGGGCTGGGTGATATGTTCCAAAATACAGTATCACGGTATTTTTCACATTTTTGACGGTATGACTGTATTTTTTAATGGCCATTTTATACTGTTTGTAAAGCAAAAATAAACGGACACAACTGACATTGAATTACGTTTCCCTGTTCTGTGGCAAATCATGTCCACACTATCAACGACGCACCTTTCTTCGGGACAGATTCACTGGGGTCACTTGCTGTGAAGTTTCACACACACTCCTCTGCTCCATCTTGTCTTCATTCATTGTGCATTTATCACGTTTGTTTGTTTATGTCAACACACAATACACATGGAATTTATTTTGCGATATTTGGCTGAGTGCATATTCTTGGAGTGTTTCTGCGTGACGCCACTAAGACCCAGCCACAGAAATCTGTGCAGAATCACGCAGTCAGCACAGCTCTGAGAAGCTGCTGCGGGAGGTGAGCTGTGGCTGTGAGACAAAAGATTATGCAGAAATCAAGAGGGACGTGTTTAAGCTGAATGAAAACTACTGCTTCCCCCTTGTTAGCGGAGGTGAATGTCAACTTTCTTTATACAATGAAGCTGTGAACAGCATTGCCAAAACCATAGATATAGAATTCTAGATCGACAGAGGAGAACAGAGGAGACTATGTGGGGACTTGATTCAAGTCTTCAAAATCATGAAAGGCGTCGACCACATCAAACCAGAGGAGCTTTTCCAGATCAGCAGGGACACACGCACCCAGGGACACAAATGGAAATTGGGCTTCAAGGCATTCAAAACAGAAAACAGGAGACACTTCTTTACACAGAGAGTCGTCACAATCTGGAATAAACTACCCAGCGATGTGGTAGAAGCTGAAAGTTTGGGAACATTTAAAAATAGACTGGATAGGATCCTTGGATCACTTAGTTATTAATGGACACCAAACGAGCACGATGGGTCGAATGGCCTCCTCTCGTTTGTAAACTTTCTTATGTTCTTATGTTCTTATGACACTTTAGCATTTTCAGTGCTTTAATTATTACACCAATTATTTTAAAAAATATTTGTAGTTGTTACTTAAATGATTGGCAATTCAATTTTTTTTATAAAAACTAAAAATATAAAAATAACAAATTAAGTCATCCAATTACATCGATTTCTGCAGGGTTTGTGAAGAAAGGAAGTCATGTCACTAATTAGTAAATTATTCAATTTAGCATAGAAAACTTTAAAATACCGATATGAAGGTATAGTAAAAGTCCAAACTGGTCAGTAAATGAATACCGGTATATATTTTTTTTACAGTGTACTGCCCAGCCCTACTGGGAAGTGCTGTATGATGGGAATGACTGTATCCAACCACAGTCTGAGCTGTGTCTCCCCCCCAGGTACCCCGGTCACGGTATGGACCTGACACGGGCGCTGTCCGGCTGTGACCCTGACAGAGCCATCATCCTCCTGGCTCACCAGCCGCTGGCCGCCAAGAGAGCCCTGCAGGAGCGGCCCGAGATCAGCCTGGTCCTGTCAGGTACTAAGAAACGCGCACACACACACACGCTCGCTGTGAGCAGCTTGTACTGGACTACTGTGAGATCCACACGTCTACAACATGACAGGCCCTTTAGGGTGGCAGCACTGGGGTAGTGCCTGTGATTTTAGAAGGGGTGGCAGGATTGTGCCTGTGACTGCGGGGGAGAGAGGGTGCGGGATGTTCGGTGATTGGCAGCTGACTGGCCAGACAGTGATGTCATTATACAGGGAGATGGAGTGTCATCTAGGTGTAAAGCAATAGAACAGCACGTCGTGCCTGCGGCGTCAACAGGAAGGGACGAGGGGCTTCCAGTAACCTGTGGGCCTCTGCATTCCTCACTCCGGTGATGAACGCAAACACTCCTAGCTGCATAACGCCCCAGGTTCACTTCCGGGCCCAATTCGTATTTTATCTTATTTTTAATAACACGCTGTACTGCACATGTACTGAATGAAAAGAGCACTTACTGTCTGTTAACTGTAGGTGTTGGACGTGTTTCAGTGACTCTCCATGCTGTTCTGAGCTGTCCGTCTTGTTTCGCCACTTTCAGAACTTGCCCACATCGGTGATCAAAGTGAGGCAAATAACTTGACCATTTTATTAACAAGATTGCATCTTGTCAGAGCACACCCCTGTTAGATCTGCAGGATGATGCTTTATGTTTATACTGAACATGGGACCAGGTGTCTGCCTGGGATGTTTTGTACGCTGAGAACTATTATTTCCCACTCTGGCATCATCAGGCTACTTCACTTACTTTCCTCAGGACTCCCCTCTCTTACAGGGGGAGTGCTCTGTGTGGTGTACAGATGTGACATGAGAAGACATCTGAGTGGAGTTAGGAAGACAGGCAGAGGCATGGAAAGAGAAAGGGCAGTCAACGGGAGGGCTTGGGTGACTGGGGGTGCGAGTTTCTGTGAATGCTCCCTGGTCACTGTCAAATCACTGTATAGCTCAGCCTTGACGCCTCTTTCATTCTTCCACTTTGGTTTTAGCTGAAAAAGTAATAAAGAAAGAAATTAAACAACAATTAAAATAGTAATAACATCGTTCTCTGTGCTCTGACTCCCTGTCTCCCCCCAGGTCACACCCACGCTGGCCAGATCTTCCCCCTGAGCATCATGGCGTACCTGGTGAACCCGTTTTTCTCAGGGCTGTACCGCGTGGGCAACCGCAGCTTCGTCTATGTAACACCTGGCACCGTGTACTACGGCATCCCCATGCGGATCGGCAGCACAGCGCAGATCACAGAGATCATCCTGAAGACACCCTGAGGACCGCAACACTCAACATGTAACACGCACACATGTACTGAGCTCTCAGATCCATATTTTTGTTATTGTTGTATTGTATACTGTTTTTTCCAGATGACTTTAGCACTGTGAAAATATCTGCTCCATGGCGATTGGAGGAAGCTTTTAGAGTATCCCGTCTGCTGTCCTGACTGAGGGAGGAAACTCACCCCCCACACCCCCCAGCCCACTCACTAGCAGTAACTGAGGCTCTTATTGTGCAGACCACAGAGTTCTACTGGAATGTCCAGACTCTCACCATTCCGTCCATTCCTCACTATGACATCACAGCCGACTCTTCCCAGTGTGTTCTGCATTCCACAGTAGTGAGGACAGGGAAGCTACCTAGATTTATGTATTTAAGTATTTATTTAAACTTTCAAGAACTTCTGGTACTTTAGGTATTTTAATATAGAGTTCCTGAATTACTGATTCATGACAGAAAGACCTTTTAGGTCCCTTCACTTTTGACGTGGCTTGTTGACACAGTCCAGCCCGATGCCCAGTCGTCTCTGGTTTCCTCCTTCCAGATGTTCAGCACACGATTCACTCAGGGTGTAGTCTTTTCTTGACGGTTGGTTCTGGGTACAGGTATGCAAAGGCCAGTTCTATGGGATGCCTGTAGCTGAAGGTGGGGGGTGTTTGGAGCTGACAGTATCAAACTATTGCTGTTCCTGGTCTGGAGGCCAAAGTGTCATTGGGCACACCGCACCCCCTGAACTCACCCTTTCTGTGCAGGTGTGGGTCGGCCTCCTGCTATAGTTGGGCCAGACTTTGGTGAGGTATCGTCGTGGTGACCTTATAAAATTGTGTATGAAGTACAGATGACAAGCCATGATTGTGAAAATGATTGTGAAAGTGTGTCCGTGTGATTGTGAGTGTGTGTGTGTATGTGCACATCTGAGGGGTCTGACTGCTAAAAACAGCGAGTGCAAATGCAGACTGGGAACCCTGCTGCCTGGTGTAGCCAAAATGATAACACTCCACTTTGGGTAGGATGGACAGAGAGAGAAGAGAGGAAGGGCATAAACTCTGGGAGCGTGTATAGGCGAGAGTTTTCAGAGCTCTATTCTCATGGTTTTCATGATAATCCACACCAGGGTCTGTTATGTGTGGATTTACAGCAGACACACAACATTGTCTGTCCGTGGCCTGTTCTTACTCGCACTGTTGGGAAGGGGTTGAGATAGCACTTGCCTTGTGTATTTATTGAGTGTCTGCTGCCCTGAGCCACAGGAGTTCAGGTCCGTGGTGTGTATGTGGAAACTGTGTGTGTGAAATGCCTGGGATATACATTTTGGATGAGTGTTTCCTGATGTTCCCCAAAAGCGTTATGTCTTTATGTCTTTTTTTAATTTTTGTATTGTACTGCACTCTTTCCTTAAGAGTTTTAGCTTTAAAAGCACAGTCTCACACCACTCAATTGTTTTTTTATTATTATTATGATTCATCTTTTAAATGTTGAGGTTGTGACTGGGTGTATTCCTTCTTTGCGCCCTATGCCTGCCGGGATCGGATCTGGCTTCCCCACGACCCTTACCAGGATAAGCGGTTTCGAAAATGGATGGCTGTTAAGGTTGCCCTAGGCGCAGTACTGCCCGTCTGGTCTGTAAGGTCAGTGATGCAATGCCAGCCTGTGTCAAGGTCTGCCATAAGGGCTCACTAAGGGTTCATGGTGTCTGAAGTGTGTGGGAGAACCGGGAGGATCCTGCTGTCCTGTGTGAAATAATAATAAAGCATTTTCTTATTTTACTTTTTATTTTCGGTGTGTTTTATTTTATATCCAGTTTTACGTAATTTTATGTTTGTCTTAATTTGTCCAGTTGAATCATGAGAGAGAGAGAGAGAGAATATCACAGACTTGTATCTTGGGCTGGTATGATAAATCCAAAGCAAGAACTTGATGAGTTAATGAAAACACTCTATGGCATCGCCTCCTGGTTGGCATCATTCTCTCAGGCGGATGTGAAACTGGGTGCTTAAAATTCCCTTCAGGACAACAAAATAAAAATTGTAAACATGCAGCTGTCTTTAACAGTAACCACACAGCTGCTTGAAAAAGGTAAGGATGGGTCCGCTCCCAGCCCCCATATCTAGAGGGACAAAGATTCCACTGTAGACCCCAGGACTGGAGAGTGGGATTCCCAGAACTTACCTGAGATGAACTTGCCTGCTACATTATAGCAAACAATAGGATCCTTACTTTTAGGACCCAAGCATGGTCAATATTGACTTGGCAGCTCAGGGGGAGATGTGTGGCTTGGTCACTCTGAGCTGGCGGGGCTCTCCCTACTCAGTAAATGATGTCAGTGTTCGCAGAGGGGTCTGAAGACGGCCCTCCCCGAGACTGGCATTCCTCGGCAGCATAAATACAGGGCCCCAGCAGGCAGGCGGGACAGAGACCTGCAAGCTCGCACAGACGCTGTTGGATGCGGACACTGAGCTGCAGGGCTCAGAGCTGAGAGAGCTGGGGCTGTGTGCCACACGAACACGCCGAGCCACGGACATGACGGAGAACACGGGTAAGGGAGCGTTCGCAGTGAATCAAATCTCTAGAGTTTTTAATTTAGTTTTTCCTTTAATGGTAATTGTAAGAAAAAAAAATGCAATTTGTGAAATGTTGTGGACCAGGGAGAAGCTGATCCACATAGTGTGCATGGCACCAAACTGTTAAAAGACGTTCTGTGGCATAAGTGCAGACTGGGTCCTTACACCAGGAGATTAACAAGATCTGAGTAAAAGAGAGAGTGACATGCTCTGCTCTGGGGCCAGTGGACCTGTAGTATTGCTTCCTGTAGACCAATAGTAATGCAACTGTGTATAGTGTGCCCCTAAGAATGAGGGCCCCTACGGCATTCTTGACATCTTCAATTCTAGTTTAGTTCTGTGAGGAAATGGACATTTTCAACCTGACTTCTGGTTCATGTATGTTTGTATATTTGTTTTATCATGTTAAAACTCTGACAGGGAAATGGGAGGATGTCTGTGGGATTCAGGGTTTCCATGAGATGTCTGATAAGCAAATACTGGAACTAGTTTATGCATGGTTTTACACAATACAGGCAATGCAGCAGCTGAAGAGCCCAGTATCAGAGCCTTTACTGCCGCTGTGACTGGCTACTGTACCTCTTTATCACAGTTTGACTTTTGGTTTCAAGCTATTTAAAGCATGTGAGTAGTACCCTAGTGAGAACATAACTTGGCATCCCAGCCTGGCAGTTACTCTGAGTGGATATACCACAATGCACTGCAGCAAACTTGACTTTTTAAAAGACGGGCTGAACAACAGAGCAGGTGGCTCTGAGCAGGACTCCTGAGAGAAGAGCTCAACTGATATGGAATCTCAGAATTAGTTAAAAATAATCCAATCCAGTTGGTTGATGAGCCAAACAAATTGACTGCCCTCTTCCTGTGTCGTCTCCAGCCCTGTGGGGATACGAAGGTAAAATAACTGAAATGGAAACAGAAGGTGAAGGCCTGGGCGGCTCTTATTAATCCCCGTGGTGTTGTGTTGTTGTGGCCTTGCAGATGTACTGCAACAAGTGGACCTGCAGTGCTGGTCCAATAACCACAGCCACCACACGGCGGAGGTGGACACGGAGCGGCTGCTGCTGCGTCGAGGGCAGCCCTTTACCCTGAGCCTCAGGGTGAACCCCCCGCCCCGGCTCACCCTCGTCCTGCACCTCGGTGAGCAGCCCGCACTCTCGCTCACACTCCCTCGTACATCACCCTACCCCTGTGCCCTCAACCATGTGTTCTGTGCCTGCAGGGAAGGATGGGAACACTGTGATCAAGGTGTCTGACTCGTGGGGGTCGGGGAGTGGCTGGTGGTTCAGAAGCGAGTCTGGGCAGGACGAGCTGCTGCTGACCGTGCACAGCCCCCCCGACGCTCCGGTGGGACTGTACCATCTGACCGCTGTGATACTCGACTCGGACGACCTCATCCTGCAGAGCATGCCCCTTGGACAATTCCACCTGCTCTTCAACCCCTGGTGCAAAGGTAGCAGGGAGCTCTCTTCTCTAACCTGGAGCCTCTGCTCTCATCCTTCTCACTCTCCTCTCTTATCTGTCTCGTCTCCCTCCTCTCGCCTCCCTCCTCTACCTTTTCTGTGTCCCTCTGTGTCTGTAGTTTCATTGTATGTCTCTGTGTGTCCGTGTTCGTCCAGATGACTTGGTGTATCTACCAGAAGAGGAGCAGCTCCAGGAGTACATCCTGAACGAGAGCGGGCTGCTGTACCAGGGCTCCTGGGACCAGATCTCTGCAATGCCCTGGGACTTCGGACAGGTGCGCTCCTCCCTCTCCTCCTCCGTTCCCCTGCACCGCCCCGGCAGGCATGTTCACATCCCCTCTGTATCCAGAGAAAACCCACCAGGCTATGACAAAATAACAAAAACAAACTTAATTTGATATGTTCCTGAGCTGAACCGCCTCCATGCTGGGTCTAGATAACACGTGCTAAAGAAGTCCCAGAAACGTGCCAAAAATAGATCAGGTTGAGTAGACAGTAGCAGTTATACATCATGTTTGCACAGAGGCTGTCATACCACCAGGCTTAGGAAATCCCGGCCAGTGACCCTGTGGGAAAATAAACAAAGCTTATGTTTCGAATTAACACTTTATTTGCTGCAAAAGCTGTGTCGTTTTTGTTCTGTTTCACCATGGGATGTGCACTGAGAGGGATAAGACCAAATGCACAGTGAAAAGAAAGTCTGCAGCCCTGGGTGAGGTTGTGTCAAACTGCAGATCCCCGTGGCCTCTCTCCAGCCAGCCTGGCACGGCCAATGTGTCAATTCTGACGACCTACTGGCAGAGGACTGGCTGTGTAGGGCTGCCTGTTAAATCTCTTGAGGCATTTCCGTGCGGGAACTGTGAGACTGTCAGCAGAACACACGGGCCATTGTGTGCAGCAGACTGCAGGGGAGGGGGAGGGCAACGTAGGCCAGGACACGGCTCCTGTCCTCTAAGAACAGAAGGAGGCGGGAGCCAAGACTGTCCCCCAGAAGTATCCAGCACTCCTGTGTTTCTTGTAAATGTAATGTTCTCAGAGACCATGTTGTTTTTTGCCTCTAGCTTTCCTTAGCGCTGTACATGACAAACATTTAAAACCCAGAATTATAAATCAAATGAACCTAAAGGAGACTCCAGGACAGAGTGTGAAGGATATGGTGTGGAACTGGGGTGGGGGGACTGTGAAGAAGGGCTTCGCCTCAGAGACTCCTGCACTTGTTGTCATTAACCCTGTTGCTGCCTTTGTCATTGTTGTTGTCTGGTCAGTTCGAGAGGGATGTGGTGGATATTTGCTTCCAAATCCTGGACAAGTCCCCCGCGGCTCAGAGGAACCCGCAAACTGACGCTTTCCGCAGGAGCGACCCGGTGTACGTCAGCAGGATCCTGACTGCCATGGCAAGTCTGGGTTTGCCCTTTCAGTGCAGGTCCCTCTTTTGAGCTGTGACATTGTAGTGTAGTACAGTAATAGGAATCTGCTAGAAAATAATAATAATAGTAATAACAATAATAATAATAATAATATGCGTCCTCTGCTGGCAACTAATCAAAGTTGTCTTGGAACCAAACACCCAAGCAAGCTACTTCAGGGTCTGAGTCTAAGAGAGGGTGACTGATGAGAAAGGTGATGATGCTTTTGAAGAAAATTCCCTGCCGTAGCCCAGCAGTGTCTGAGCCTCCTGCAGGAAAAAACCCTTGAATGGTGTGTGTGTCACCGTGTGCAGGTCAATGCCAATGATGACCTTGGCGTGGTGTCAGGCCGCTGGGACGGGGATTACTCTGATGGCGTGGCACCCACGCGCTGGTCGGGCAGCGTGCCTATCCTCCGGCAGTGGAGCCGCGGCGGGGCCCAGAGGGTGCGCTACGGGCAGTGCTGGGTCTTCTCAGGGGTCGCCTGCACCGGTGAGGGGGAGAGCTGCTGTGAGATATGGAGTTGGGGGTCTGGATGTGTGTGACAACACCAGTGAGATGAGATATGTCCATCTGGGTCATGCCTGTCAGCTGAATACCAGACTTGTGCCCTGACAGCCTGTGCTGACCCATAGCGTTCCTCTCCCTCCCTCTCTCTGCCCTTTCTCACCCCCTGCCCCCCACCTCTCTCCTGCAGTCCTGCGCTGTCTGGGTATCCCCACTCGCTGTGTCACCAACTACTCCTCCGCTCACGACACAGACGGCAACCTGACTGTGGACCTCTACTACAGTGAGCAGCTGGACAGCCTGCCGGGCGGCAAGAAGGATATGATCTGGTGAGCTCCCTTCCCCCAAACACTCACTGTTATTTCAACTATTTCACTGACTGACTGTGTCTCCGTCTCCCTCTGCAGGAATTACCACTGCTGGGTCGAGTCCTGGATGGCGAGGCCAGACCTGCCCCCGGGGTACGACGGCTGGCAGGTGCTGGACCCCACCCCCCAGGAGAGGAGCAATGGTAAAGATCTCCATAACCCCCCCTTCTCATATTTCCCTTTGCTCCATCTCTCTCTCTTTCTCTCTCTCTCACCCCCACCCCCCTGGCCTGTCTCTTTGCCTATCTCCCACCCTCCTTCAAATTTGATTAGAAATTTGAAATGAGCCTCATTGGCACAAACCGTTTATTCAAGGGTTGCCAAAGCGCTGACAGATCCTGCACATTCAGAGCCGTGCAACACAAAGGGATAAAGTGTCATTACAAATAAATTCAAATAAAATGTTACTAAACTCTCTGACTCACAGGCCTCTTGCTCTTTATTTTGTGACAATCTTCCTCTCTCTCCCTCCCTCCCTCCAGGAGTGTACTGCTGCGGGCCGTGCCCAGTTCGGGCGATCAAGGAGGGCGACGTGGAGGTGAAGTATGACGTCCCATTCGTGTTCTCAGAGGTCAACGCTGACCTGGTGTGCTGGGTCCTGCACGCGGACGGGCGGCGCTCCCAGGTGTCTCTGCAGCGCCACACAGTGGGCAGGAACATCAGCACCAAGAGCGTGTCTGGGGAGCAGAGGGAGGATCTCACCCAGCACTACAAATACCCTGAGGGTATGCACTCGGACCCCCAGACAAACCCCGTCAGGCTGCTGTCAACTGCCTTCCTCCTCTTCAGGGCCACAGCCCCCATGTCTCGTGCATTTCTCTTTCTGCACAAACTCTGCCGCTGTAATCTGAGTGAGGTGGGGATTGATGAATTAATGGCATTGAGGTTTGAGATTCCTCTCAGTCTGTTCTGGACACAAAGCCACACGTCACAATTCTTATTAATGTGTTTAGGTCCCCCGAAACTGTCAAGACTCCCCTCTGTTCCTGTTGTCGTGTATCAGAGGGAGTCTATGGATCAGGTATTCTTTCAGCTAACCTTTACACACACCCCCCCCAGGCTCGGCAATGGAGAGGCTAGTGTACAAGAAGGCGGGCAGGAAGCTGTCTCTGCCAGACACCTCAGACAGGAAGCTGGAGCTGGGGATCCGGCATGCCCAGGCGGTGCACGGCACTGACTTCGATGTGCTGGTGGAGGTGACCAACCCGAGCGGACAGGACGCCCACGCACACCTCACCATCTCCGCGCTGGCTGTCACCTATAATGGCATCCACCTGGGCGAGTGCCACAGGAAGAGTGTCAGCCTGACCCTGCCCGCCAACATCGGTAACATCACTCCTGGCACAGCATGTCACAGTGTATCACAATCACACACCCTTCAGCAGAGAGGGTCCTGCATCCTGTGGGGTCCTCACAGCCACAGGTGTCTCTGCATAAGCCTGAAAATCTTTGGTATCAATATTTTATCGTTATTATTTATAATTATTGCGTTGAAGTTCCCGAATGAAAGCTATATATTGTAGAAAATTATACCTGACAGTAACCCCAGCATGTCATTGTGCCCCAGCCCACAGGGAGGTGCTGCGGCTACAGTATGAGCATTATGGGAATCGGCTATCCGAGCACCACTTGATCCGGGTCACAGCACTCCTGGAGCCCAACGACGGCCACGACATTGTCCTGCATGAGACCAACATCCCGCTCAGCGTCCCGCAGCTCACTGTGCAGGTGCTGACCCCTGTCACCCTTCCCGACTCCACCGATCCCTCTGAATCACCCAGAATTCCCCTCTCAGCTGCTCTGACACAATAATGCGTTCCTGATGCGTTTCCTCACTCTGCTGACTGACTTTGGTTTCTACGGTTTTCCCTGCAGTTGTTTGGAGAGGCTGTAGTGTCTCAGAAGCTGGTGGCCAAGATCACCTTTGTCAACCCGCTACCCATCACTTTGAAGGGGGGCGTGTTCACTGTGGAGGGGGCAGGACTCACACAGGCACAGGAAATACCAGCACTGTAAGAGAGAGAGAGTGTGATTTGTGTGTGTATTGGAGCGTACGTGATGTGTGCAAGTATTAGACTGTGTGAAGTTGCGTGTACATGTGTATGAATGGAAGAGAATATAGTGTGTCGAGTCTCTGCAACTCATAATCACAGACCCCAGGTTTGGGCCTGCTGGTCCTTGCCAGTGACACGGCTCTCTCTTTCAGGGGGGAGATCCGCCCAGGAGAGGAGGTGTCCATCAAGTTCTCCTTCAAACCCTTCAAGCCAGGCCCCCGAAAGCTGCTGGTGGACTTCGATACGGACCGGCTGAAAGATGTCAAAGGCTTTGCCAAAGTTATAGTGAGGGGCACAAATATGTGAATGGAGAAAGATGCACACGCTTTTCTTTGTTTCTATATGAAGATTTAAAGTTATATATAATATCTATAGAAATACACAATTACAGCCTTGGGGGATGTAGGTAATTTGCTGGAATATATAAAAAAACAGCTTTAATGAAATCTGGACTTCGATTATAGCTGTTGGCAACAATAATAATGACAGCTTGTTGGTGGTTATACAGTCTGGTACATGTGACAAATCTTTATGCACTGATTTATGAGCACGACCAGATTCCACACTGCAGATTATATTCTATATACAAAACCATGATAGAGCGGTCTTGATTTTATTATGTGTGGAGCTCTACTTACTAATATTCCCACAGTAGTCATAAACAAGGGCTGACATATACAGCTCTAGAAAAAATTTAGACCACTGCATTTTTTCCTTAAATCAGCATCTCTACATGTATGGCAGCCATTCAATTCCATTCATATTTGTGTTTGGAATTTGGGAGAAATGTTGTCAGTAGTTTATAGAATAAAGCGAAATTGATCATTTTATCCAAACACATACCTATACACAGTAAAACCAGAGAAACTGTTAATGTTGCAGTGGTCTCCAGAGCTGTATATAGGTTGAGTTACACTTGGGCCCCCATACATTGAAGTGTGTTGTGTAAATTACTCAAAACTAAATGTTTTTAGTGTTTTCCTCTAAAGTGGCTTTCTGTGAATAAATTCTATTTCAAGTATAATTTTTAAAGGAAAAAAATCGTGTTTTCTGTGGAAAAAACACTGCAAACTGGAGACCCTGTCCAAAAAGGCTCCAGGCATACACGAACACCTCGCCACAGCTCATCTGACATTTCTTTAGGTGTCCGTATGCAGCTGAACTGCTGGACTTGCACACAAAATATAAATTAGTGAAAACTGCGTCAAAGATGGATTTTTTTTTTTAATAACAAAAGTAGAAATTGAAATTCAGCTGAGGTGCAACTGATAAACCATGAAAACAAAGCAAAGAGACTGTAGTCCATGTGAACATAGCAAAGCATGTGTTAAGATGGTTGACATAATATACACGGACACGTCCAACACGAAGGTCCCTACTATGTCCAGTTTCTAATGCCCTCACGCCTGGGCCGGAGGGGCTTTTCTTCGTACCGCCTTTAATAGAGTCTGCTGGATCACGGGGTACAGGCGGTGGCACCCCTCGATGCAGGCCCGCACCGCTTCCACCAAAGTGTCCTCCCCCATCTCGCCGTCCGACTGCAGCCCGGACACCTGGTTCAGACTGGGCAGCAGCGCCACACTCACCCGGCCCTGGTTGTCGCCGTACCCGGCCGCCCAGGCGCCGCTCTCCTCGGGGAAGGTGGGGTCCAGGAGGTAGGTGGGCCCGTCCTGTCTCAGAGCGCAGCCCAGGACCAGGTCGTACATCTCGATACCGGCGTCCGCCAGGGCCAGGGCCGCGCAAGTGACGGCGTGGGACAGAACCGAGCCGTCGTTCTCCAGCACCACCACGTTCACCTCCACCTGCGAGCGGGGGTATTTGTGCAGGCAGACCGCAGGCTGCAGGCTCTCCAGCAGGCCCAGCGACAGGTCCTTCTCCCCGCTGCCCTGGATCCAGGCGCCCCGTTTCTGGCAGGAGAAAGGGGCGAAGCGAAAGTCACAGACCAGCCTCCCGGTTTTCATGTCCACGTCGTCCTTCCTCTCGGTCTCCCGGGGCCCGTACACGGAGCAGATGAGCTTGGTGCTCCCGGCTTCGATGTAGGCAGACCCCTTGGCCTGGCTGACCAGCCCGCATCGTGCGAACATCGGCCGCACGTCCGCCTGTCCCCGCCGCCTGCCGTCCTCCCTGGCCTCCGACGGCGGAGCTGGTGTCTTGGTGGTCGGGGGGACGAACAGTAACGGGGACTGGGACTCGTCCGGACCCCGCACTCGTTTAGTGTCTACCGGCATGGCTGGCACATTGATCCACCATAGACACCCTAACACATCTCTGTCAGGCCGCGCATGTATACAAAATACACCAATTCAAACTGGCACCCTCCCTGCCTATGCTTCCCCCTGGTGGAGTGGAGTGAGAACAGTCTGCACCTGCACATGCTGGATACTGAATTGCTATTACTGCACCTTACTGTATTTTTACCACAGTACACCACACAAAGGTGTCACAACCTCATATGTGGCCCATGCTCCCGTGTGACATTTCTTGTTCCCTTTTAACCTTCTTCTGCCACACTGTCTATTCCTTGTATTTGCGGGCTGGTATTTGCATATTATAAAGAGGTTATGCATGATTTATATTGGGGTTATTTGCATTGCATGGTTAATATTATTGTTATTTAGATATAGTAACTTACATTCTTGATATCATACTACAGCTACTAACACTTGTATACACTATCACTGATGCATGGTACTTCCTAACCTCAATTCTACTGCTTTAATTACAAACTATCAGTAATAATTCCTGCACACTACTATAACAATGCTGTATAGATCCAGCGCCTGTTTGCTGCAGGCCGATCCACGCACCCAGTTACTTCTCAATTGCATCAGCCACAGCACCGGCTCCCAGCGCCGGAATAATGGAATCCCCGCACAGGACTGACACCCCAATGCGCCAATTAGCTTCGAGGATATTTGAACGCTAGCAGATATGAGCCAATAGGCTGTGAGCGGGGGCGGGGCGTCGTGCTGCAGAGTGTGGTTTTGCCGGGTAAGCGGCAGTGTGCGCTTTCGTGTGAAGAGGACTTGTGCTGATCTGAAGTGAGTGATGTTTATTATTATTTATATGACTATATTTCAGATTCAGATAAGAAATACAACGATTTTCCTTTTCGGGCTAGTGTGCTAATGTATGTGTTTGGGACAGGGGTTATTAGATCGCTTTACGATTCTCTTTCGTTTAGGATCTAAATGTGTTCAATCGAGCCGCGCCGAGTTGGTGCATACAAGCCCTATAAATCTGTCACTTCAGCCATATTTTGTGAACCAGAGAAACCACAGATAAAAATGCTTACATTACGAGTTGACTGCACTCGTTTTGAACAGAATTCGTGTACAACACTATTGTGACGCAACAATACGCGTCGGCACATTTAAACATGTGGTGAAGCCGTTCAGTAACGTTACTGCATAGCGATGGGTCTGCGTGTCATTGAAATTAGCTATTTAAAATGTTTTTTTTCACTTTTTTTTTTACAATTATTTTATACGTTAAGGTTTTGCCACACCAGGTATTATGACAGTAGTTTTCTATAGGGTCTAGACCGGCACACCAGCGCCATTTCTCATTCGTTTATTGCTGTTAATCGGAGGAAGGAGGCGAGGGATACAGCCGGGGATTCAGACGTCAGTAGTGCCTCGACTCCCTCTGCACACATTAAGAAACGAGCCCAGTTCCCAGAAGGAAAATATGGCCCTTTCACTCTGATGGTCATGTGAGCTCCAACGACTGTCAACCCTCTTTATGAGAGGCATTTAAAACTGGAAACGCGCCATCAAAGAGCTGCCTTTTCAGTGGGTGGTTTCTCATCCGAAGTGCGTAATAATACAGGAGGAGGCTGCTGTCTTTCTCACTGTCCCTGGCCATTTCCCCAAACCTGGAGCAGTGATGTCATTGTGATGGGCTTCAGTAGGCATAGGGCTCCTTGACAGTTGTAGTAACACTGTTTGTGTCTGTACCTCCCAGTACTGCAGGCTTGTTTCCGGGATGGACTCGACGCTGACCGCCGTACAGATCCGTGAGAAGTTCATCGACTACTTCCGGAGACATGAACACCAGTATGTCCATTCCTCGGCCACCATCCCCCTGGACGACCCCACGCTGCTCTTTGCCAACGCCGGCATGAACCAGGCAGGTCTCCCCGCTCTGCACACGCTCAGTCCCACCACTCTCTCACCAGCTCAGTATCAGTCTTCTCTCCCTCCTTTCCCCTTCCTGCTCTTTCACTCTTCCACACACATTTCCTCCTTCTCTCTCACTCTCTCACTCTCTCATCCCTGCAGTTCAAGCCGATCTTCCTCAACACCATCGACCCCTCCCACCCCATGGCCAGGCTGCGCCGCGCTGCCAACACGCAGAAGTGCATCCGCGCGGGCGGCAAGCACAACGACCTGGACGACGTGGGCAAGGATGTCTACCACCACACCTTCTTCGAGATGCTGGGCTCCTGGTCCTTCGGGGACTACTTCAAGGTGCGCTGCTGCTCCTGCTTCACTGTGCTGTCAGTCAGTGTCTAGTCAGGGCCCACTGGCCAGCAGTGTCCACTGTGTTTGTCTCCTGGTAAGAAGGTAGGCAAACGCAGTGGAGGTGTCCAGTGCTGCATGCATAGGCATACGGACCCCCAATATTTGAGAGCGCGTTGTATGTTGTAATGTCATTATGTTGTAAAGTTAGGAGTGTGGCAGAGTGAGTGAGGAGGAAGTGTGTGGTGTGCCAACGCTCTGGTGTTTTGCTGCTGCAGCACCTGGCATGTGAGATGGCTCTGGAGCTGCTGACGAAGGAGTTTGGGATCCCCATCGAGCGGCTGTACGTCACCTACTTCGGGGGCCACGAGGAGGCCGGGCTGGAGCCGGACCTGGAGTGCAAGCAGATCTGGCTGGACCTAGGGTGAGCTCACAGCCCTGTAGGCATCCCTCTGTCTGCTACACCGCCACTGCCTGACTGTTTGGCCACCTCTCTTCTCAGTCTGAAAAGTACTGTCTTCTTGAGTGCAGGCAGATCTGCCTGCCCTTGGGCAACTCAGAGCACCTTTCTGATCCTGTTCACATTCTCTCTCTCTCGTGTGTGTGGAGGTGGAGGGGAGCACAGCTGTGGGCCTGAGGGGGTGGGCTGGGCAGTTGTGCAGTTGTACCAGCTGTCTTTCAGATCTAGCAAATGTTTGGTTCAGGTCAGGTACCGAGAGGTCAGCACCAATGAGTCGGAAACCAGCAAAACCTGCTTCAATTCTACCCCAGGGGCTGCGGCTGCACTGCTCAGGCACAACAGACGGAGGTTTTAGACACTCCCGGCACTGTGCTCTACTAGTCTTATACAGTGCCATCTCCGAGACTGAGGAGTTCACGGAGCTGATAAATTGCCTCTAATTACTGCTTGGTGCCGGAATCCAACAGGGGTTCTGAGGAGCCTGTAATTCAGGCCTGGTGCATCAGAGTGGCACAATCGAGTGGACCTGATTTCAGGGTCGTGGTTTTGATTAAATGTAGGATGTGCAAATCTTTTCCAGAAATATTTTTTGTTATACTGGTTGAAAGTCTCTTCACATCCTGATAGCAATCAATAATTTAAGTGGTTTAAATGTAAAAATATATATATATATCTTCTGTGGAAGGGACAGGACTGAAAAATGATTGATCAATCATTGCATTCGGTTTGAATGTAATGATAGGATGTCCTTCCTGTCTGTCAATCTATATTTGCATACCGCCGCGCAACTTGTTCGGGCAGACAATCACACATCATCAGCGTGGGTTCCTTGATGCTGTGCAGAGCGAGCGCGAGAATGGAAGGTGAACCGCAGCTCCTTCTGTTCCTCCTGAACCACCAGTAAAAGGAAACGAGAAAAGAAAGACCGTGTTAGAAATTTCTACAATGGAAAAAATCAAGGGCGTGCTAAAAATTAACATTGGCGTTGCTTTTCCACGCTGGAGGCAGCTGCGGGACTCAAAGAGTCTGAAAAATGATGCCATGGTTGCTGTTTTTCTTTTGCACAGGTAATTACATGGTTTGATTTGTTTTTGATGTATTTTGTTAATGTAATGAAGTATTTAGCTCATGTAGTGTGAATGAGATATGAGGTCATCTGAAACCGTTCTCTGTGTTCATGTGTGATAGAGGGGGCGTGGCTTTGGAGACACCTCTGAAGCGAGGGCGGGCTCTGTGCTTTCAAAACAAGCTTGTTAACTGCTAGCCTCTCTGGATTACACACCCTAGCTTTAATTGTTTACTTTCAGTTTTGTTAGGCTGCTTTTTGAATTGCTCTCCAAACAGGACATTTCCTCTCCATCGCTGCCACCTCACAGATGAGGGAAGCGCTGAATGAATGTCCGAGATATTTTTTCTTCATTGCTGAACCTCTGACCCCTGTTGTTTATTTATAAGACTGACAGTTTTAGAGCAACAGATTGAGGAATTATGATAATTATTATTGCTCTTTCCCCTGAGGCCTTGGTAGCCCTACCCTTGCTGCTCTGTGCCCCCGGGTCTCTGATAACGGGCTGAGGCCGGTGTGAAAGGCAGCGCTATGGTCACCAAAAGAACTCATGCCTGTTGTCCCGGGTATTGATTGGGCAGGGCTGATCTTCCCCCTGAGGCTGACACCCACACTAGCCGCTCCCCAGATGCACCGCCCTCTGTGCCCAACATGCGATGGGCTGTTTTAGCAATTGACCTACTTATCAGCTGGCAAGCACACGAGTGCTCCTTGTGTTTCTCTCGCTGTGCCCGTGGCTGCGAGTCAGTGATGTGGATTTAGCCTTGGTGGGAGTCCATGGTCTTCTGATGCAGAGGTTCTCAGTAATCAACCTTTTAGTTACTATTTTGCAGTCTTCACCACCCCACCCCCAAACCACATTCTGTGTAACACAATGGTGCCTGCTTCTTTTCTCAATTTCTTTCTTCAATCTCTCTCCCTCCCTTCCTGTGTGTATATTAATGTGTGTATGCGCTGTCCGTCTGTGCCTGTCTCTCAGTATGGACGAGAGCCGTATCCTGCCCGGCAGCATGAAGGACAATTTCTGGGAGATGGGCGACACGGGCCCCTGCGGCCCCTGCAGTGAGATCCACTTCGATCGCATCGGCGGCCGTGACGCCGCGCACCTCGTCAACATGGACGACCCCAACGTGCTGGAGATCTGGAACCTGGTGTTCATCCAGTTCAACAGGTGCAAACGCGCTCAGGGCTCACAGCACACTCACACCACACACACGCATGCAGCAGAGGACACAGTGGGCCCAAGCAACACGCATACACAGTAGTTTTGGAAGACCTTACTGAAGTGTTAGTGCATTGATTTCACTTGGGAGTATTCAGAGTTGTGGATGAGGTATCTACAGGGTTGTGTGTGATTGTGTGTGTGTCTCTGATACTTAGCAGTTGTCTGGTTTTGTGTGTGTCCTCTCGGCGTGCCTGTGCACTGTGCCTTGAGGTGGCGTATCGGCAGTGCTGTGCCACTGTGGACACCCTGTGTGAGATGTTTGCTGTTCTGTGTTGTCCTCAGGGAGTCGGAGACTGAGCTGAAGCCTCTGCCCAAGAAGAGCATTGACACTGGAATGGGTTTGGAGCGCCTGGTCTCCGTGCTGCAGAACAAGATGTCCAACTACGACACTGACCTCTTCGTACCGTACTTCGAGGCCATCCAGAAGGCAAGGCTGGGCTGCTGCCCCTGTGTGGGGTGAGAGCGGGGTGGGGGAGGGTCAGACAGTCGAGGCCTAGTATGTTTGTTGGCCTCGGTGTGTGTGCTTTCCCAGAGTGCTTCACGGCATCTGGGCAGGTAGAAAACCCAATCCAATCGGGAGTTCAGAGCAGCCTGTGAAGCTTGCCGTGGTTTCCAGTCAGAGGGTACCCAGGGCGCTATGGCTGGCCAGTTTGTAAACTGCCTCTGCCCGTCTTCCCCCTGCAGGGCACGGGTGCCAGGCCATACAGCGGGAAGGTGGGTGCGGAAGACGTGGATGGCATCGACATGGCGTACCGTGTGCTGGCAGACCACGCGCGCACCATCACCATCGCCCTCTCCGACGGGGGCCGTCCGGACAACACCGGCCGTGGGTGAGCACATAGTGTAGGCTTTCTCTCTCTGCAGATTTTAAATTTTTTAAGTGATTTTAAGAATTGATTTTAATTTTTTTTAATCATAAGTATTACAATTTTGAATGTTTTTATTTACTGAAATGTAAAATACTTATCCAAATAAAACAGTATTTCTCTCTCTGCAGTCCTGGGAAGGTGTGTGTGTCTCTCTCTGTACAGTACACTGACTGAGACCGTGTGCAGTTCATTGCAGTGTCTGTGTGTGTCTGTGTGCAGGTACGTGCTGCGGAGGATTCTGCGCCGGGCTGTGCGATACTCCCATGAGAAGCTGGGCGCTTCGCGGGGTTTCTTCGCCTCGTTGGTGGACGTGGTAGTGGAATCCCTGGTGAGTGTCTCTCAATTCTCAAATTCTCTTTCCCTCTCCTCTCTCCCTCTCCCCCCTCGTCTCTCACATTGACCCCCTATGGGCCCTCACTTTACCCCTCCTTCAGTCTCGCTGCTCTCCTCCTCTTCACCCTCTTCTCTCTCTCTCTCCCCGAGTGTGTGACCTGTGCCGCTGTCTCTCTCTGCAGGGCGACGCGTTCCCCGAGCTGAGGAAGGACCCTGACATGGTGAAGGATGTCATTAACGAGGAAGAGGTGCAGTTCCTCAAGACGCTCACCAGGGGGCGCCGCATCCTGGACCGGAAGATCCAGAGCCTGGGCGAAAGCAAGATCATCCCAGGTAGGGTAGGAGGGGGCAAGGGCAGGGCAGGTATCTGGGCTCAGTATGTGTACCATGTAGCTGTGCTGTGAATCTAGAGTTCCTGTGTGTCCGTTTCCCTAGGGGACACTGCTTGGCTGCTGTACGACACCTACGGCTTCCCCCTGGACCTCACAGTCCTGATCGCCGAGGAGAGAGGCATGACTATCGACCTGGAGAGCTTCGAGGAGGAGAAGAAAGCGGCGCAGGTGAGGGGAGGAGGGGAGAGCATTGAGACTTGAGAGGAGGTAGGGGAGGAAAGGGGATAGGGAAGAGGAGTGGAAAACTACAGAAGGGGGCAGGAGAGAAACGAGTGGAGAGCCCAGATGGAATACAGGAGAAGAGGTGATGCTCCAGTGAGGGGATAGCTTCTCTCTGCCCCTCGGTGTGTCCCCTGTGTCTCATGACGCCTGTGTGTCTGTGCAGCTGAAGTCCCAGGGCAGGGGAGCTGGGGATGAGGATCACATCATGCTGGATATCTACGCCATAGAGGAGCTACGCAACAAGGGCATCGCGGCCACAGACGACTCGCCGAAATATGGCTACTCCTCTGACAGCTCTGGCAACTATGGTACACACTCTCACACGGCCTACTGTCTCCCTCTCCCGCTCTTTTTCTCTTCCTCCTTGTTTATTCTCACTGTTCCATCTCTCGCATCTCCCTCTCCGGTTGTTTCTGTATACGTACCCATCTTCAGACATCCAGGTGTATTGACAGGAGCTCTTTCTGCCCTCCCGCCCCCAGTGTACGAGCCGGCTGTGGGCACAGTGCAGGCCCTGCGCAGGGAGCGCCAGTTTGTGGAGGAGGCGACGACCGGGCAGGAGTGCGGGGTGCTGCTGGATCGCACCTCCTTCTACGCAGAGCAGGGTGGCCAGACCTTCGACGAGGGCTACCTGCTCCGGGAGGATGACTCCGCAGAGGATGTGAGCACCGCGTTGGCTGGGGCGGCCGGTGGGGAAGGGGGTCACGGTGCAAGGGTCATGAGGCTAAAGCCAGGCAACTTTACTTTTTACTCATCCCGACTGCCATCATTTCTGAAGTGTAGCCGTACAGGTTTTCCTACTCTTAGTTATTGTTGTTATTTATTTAATTAATTATTTTTAAGTGAAACAGAAAAGTTGGTAAGACCTATCTAGGGGTTTGGGCATTATTGTTGTTATTATTGTTGTTCTGAAAGTCACCTCTGTTTTTAATTCTTCTCCGGAGCAGAAGATGGAGTTCACAGTGAAGAACGTGCAGGTGCGGGGGGGCTACGTACTGCACGTGGGCACAGTCTACGGCAGCCTGCGTGTGGGCGACCGTGTGACACTGCAGGTGGACGAGGTACGGCCTTTGTCGTCTCGGTCTGTGCGTTTCCCCCTGAATATCTCTCTCTCTCTCTCTCTCCCTCTCCCAGCTCCTTGCTCTCTCACTTCCTGGTGTTTCGTCTGTGAAAGTTGGGCTTCATCCCATCCTTACGAATAGAATTACACCTTCTCTCTCCCATTTCTCTTCCCTCTCTCCTCCCCAGCCTCGGCGGCGGCTGATCATGAGTAATCACACGGCCACGCACATCCTGAACTTCTCCCTGCGCGGGGTGCTGGGTGAGGCCGACCAGCGGGGGTCCCTGGTGGCACCCGACCGCCTGCGCTTCGACTTCACCGCCAAGGGCGCCATGTCGACCGATGAGGTGCACCGCGTGGAAGACATCGCCAACGTCCTGATCAGCGACGCCAAGGTCAGTAACGTATAGATGTGAATGGAGAAGTGAGTGAATGAGAGCCCTGGCCGTTCCTATCCCTCTCTGCTTCACTCTCACTCTCTCTCTCCTTCTCTCCAGCCGGTGTACGCCATGGAGGCCCCCCTGGCCGCAGCGAAGGCGATCCAGGGCCTGCGCGCCGTGTTTGACGAGACGTACCCCGACCCCGTGCGCGTCGTGTCCATCGGCCTCCCCGTCCCCGACCTGCTTGCAGACCCCAGCAGCCCCGCCGGCTCCCTCACTTCCATCGAATTCTGCGGCGGAACGTGAGTCTCAGCGGGGGGGGCAGGCCAATCTGCTCTCCGCCTCTTTCTCCTCCAGTCCTCATTTTGGAGTGTCTCAGTCTGCATGTCTGTGAGCATGTCATGTGACCTTTGACCTTTGCCCTCTCCCCCAGACACCTGCAGAACTCGGGCCACGCAGCGCCCTTCGTCATCGTGTCAGAGGAAGCCATCGCCAAGGGCATCCGACGCATCGTAGCGGTAACCGGCCCCGAGGCACAGAAGGTGAGTGGGGGGGGGCAGGGGGGCCAAGACATTTGAAAAGCAAAGGTGATGAGCTTTTTTCACTGCTTTGATTTAAGCCGTGAGTTTGGGACTGTGGGGGGTGTGCGTACTGACCTCCTGTCTCTCTCTCTCTCTCTCAGGCCCAGAGGAAGGCAGACTCCCTGCGACAGTCTCTCTCTGCATTGGGGGCAAAGGTCAAGGGTCAGACCACCCCCAACAAGGATGTGCAGAAGGAGATTGCGGACATGACAGAGGTGAGATCCCCCCCCCATGGAGGCAGGTCTGCTCACTGCTCTGTCTGGTGTATATATTAGCGTGTGCAATCGTCTGTTGCTGAAATCTCATAACACAAAAGATAGCTTGAGTTGAATATATTCATATGACCCATTATGCAGAACTGTATACGTATAGAAAATCTGTGTGTGTGTGTGTAGGCCCTGGGGGTGGCAGTGATCTCTCAGTGGCAGAAGGATGAGATGCGGGAGGAGCTGAAGGGGCTGAAGAAGACCATGGATGACCTGGACCGTGCCAGCAAGGCTGACGTGCAGAAAAGGGTGAGTGTAGGGGCAGCGGGAGGCTGGGGGGCGCTGTGTGTGTGTGTTCGTTCTAAACTGCTCAAGGCCGAATACAAATATTCCCCATGAAACTCAGAAGACCCTTGGAGGAATGGTCAATCACCAGTCAGCTGAGCCAAAGTCTAGCAAATGATCTATATTTATTTTCTTTGACTGTGCATGTCCTTCTCATGCTAGGCAGGATGCCAGGTTTTCTCTCTATAGTGTGATTGACCAAAAAAGGTTCTTCGTACAAACTGTTCAAACTCCTCCATCCACACAGCTTATTAAAAACATGTTTCTAAATACCTCGCTAAACAGACATTGACAGATGCACGTCCCTTCTCAGGGAACATATCATTGCTGTATCATTATTAAGTCTGATAATATCAAGCTGTTGCCGTGCAGAATAAGTCTTGCTTCTTGCATAGTGACTATCCACCCCCTTAACTGCTACACGTGTGTGTCTGTCTGCATGCATGTTACCTTGCATGTCTCTCTGTGTGCCAGAGGGATGCTCTGTATTTTCTGTATGTGTGTGTGTGCATTGGATTTCCTCGGTGCGTCATCTTATTTATATTGTGTGTGTAACTGTTGTAGTTTGTGTGCCAGTTCTGCTGTGTGTCAGTGTGAGTCCTTGTGGCTGTCCTCAACCCAGTCTGCTGTGTCTCAGGTGCTGGATAAGACAAAGCAACTGATCGAGAGCAGCCCCAACCAGCCGCTCCTCGTCCTGGAGATGGAGAGTGGAGCCTCTGCCAAGGTACCTGTCCCCACACTGTCCCTCCTGCCTGTGAGATTCGGCAGTCAGCGAAGCCCTTCTGTTTGGATTTTTTAAAAACCCTTAGCTCAACACAGTGTTGCTGTCCTTTAACACAATGACCAGATTTATCTCCTCCTTAACCCTGCTGTCATATTTTGAGATCAAATTGGTGAATCAAAAAATAATTACAAGTCAAACAGCTGGTACTGCTCCAGTTACTGTCCGTATTCCAGGCCCTGTGTGACCCTCACGTCTCTCTGCCCCCAGGCGTTGAACGAGTCTCTGAAGCTGCTGAAGACGCAGTCACCCCAGACTGCCGCTATGCTGTTCGCTGTGGACAACGAGGCGGGCAAGATCATCTGCCTGTGCCAGGTGCCCAAGGTACAGCCTGCCTGAACCCTGAGTGACTGTGTGTGTGAGAGTGACTGTGTTTGTGAGTACATGCTGGTGTGATAAGGAGCTCTGGAGATAACCTCTCGTACAGCTCCTCTTTCTCTCTCTCTTTCCCCGGTGCAGGAGGTGGCGAGCCGCGGGCTGAAGGCCAGTGAGTGGGTGCAGGAGCTCTGCCCCCTGCTGGATGGCAAGGGTGGCGGCAAGGACATGTCAGCCCAGGCCACAGGCAGGAACACACAGTGCCTGCAGGAGGCGTTACAACTGGCAAACGACTTCGCCAACCTCAAGCTGGGCGACCTTAAGAACTAATGCCAGGAAAGGGTGGGGGGTCAAGGGAGGGACTGGGGTTAGCGGGGGGGATGACATTCCAGAGGGGAAACTGGATCAAAAAGGGAAGCAGCTCTCTGAAGGAGCCAGAAGGGTCAGGGCTGCCTGTGCAAACTGTCAGTGTGTGTAGAGGTGAGCTTGCCTCACTGAACATGGAAACTGTTTCCTGCAGTCCAGCCCCATTCTGCCAGCCAGTTCTGTAACACATCCTCATTTGGCTATTCCTGGCACCGTGCGAACAAAACCCGCTGGCTGGGATGGCTGTCCTGTCCTGTGTCTTGTGTAGCAGTTGTTGAGTAACTCGAAAGTTTGCTGCTCTGGAGATTGCACACCTCCCCCTCCTGCTCAGATCGCAACTTGCTGGTAGTTGTACAGTAGTCTTTGTGTGGGGAATCAGTCAGTGTGAAAAAACAATGCTAATCATTAAAAAGAGGTTCATATTCCTGTGCAAATCATTGTTACTGTTCTAACAATCTAGAAAATAATAAGTAATAAACAGTTGCAGTTTGTCTGTGTAGACATTTCTATCATGTATCCATCAATAAAGCCGTGAGCAACATACAGGCCTTTGCAGTCTTGAGTTCAATGCCGTGTCCTGGCTGGGCACTGCGGTGGTCGCTCTGGTGGAGCCACAGCCTGACTGGGAGGGGGAGAGGGTGACTGTCGATTTGTAGAGTAGCGGACCCCTGCTGAGGACATGCAGGTATAGTGGACTGAAGAGGACAGTCCCCTTATTAAAGAGTTACACACTGATAAGGGCATGGCACAGCACAGGTACAGCTAAAGCAAGTGGAAATCTCATATAAAGACAGCCAGATCTCCATGGTAAATGCAACGTACAAGGCTGAGCACATTTACAGTGGTTAAAAAAAAAACTGAACAAGTTAATCATTGATTTATTTATTTTGTTTTTATAGTAGCATGAGATAAAAACAGTCCTTTATAGCACAGAGTCTTGGTTATAAAACGAGAAAATACAGTTGTAGTAATAATAATAATAATAATGATCGTAATAGTGGTAGTAACTGAAATCAAGTCATATTGTGAGGATATGTCCCGTCGGTTCTGTCGGTACACGCGTGTATTTGCACGAGTGTATAGCTTGTGACCAATGGGTTCGGAAAGGTTTCTTGTCCATGCTGTACCGCTCTGCTCAGGAGGACCTGAAGGAGAATGGCCTGCATGGCCATCCCATCTCCCCTGCGCACTGTCCTGCTGCGAAGGTCCCAACCCTGGGTTGGCCTGAAACCTGTGTTACTTGTCGTTTGGCCGGTTGATTTGACTTTCACATGTCTGGAGCTTGTGGCGTACCAGTGTGTTACAAAACGTCGGTTTGGCCAGACGAGTTTTCAGTTGCGGTGCCATCCTGAGGTGGATGGGGGTTGTGAGTAACTTATCCTCCGGAGAGGGTGACGTGGGGGGGGGTCGGAAAACACTGGTCCAGCAGAAATCCCGCTGTACATGCAGCCCGCAGCGGATGCCAACATTGCAGCATCATCGTTTAAGGGAAAGCAAATAATACTCTTTGGTGAATTATTGCACATCTTTAATAAGGAAAAAGGGGTTGAGTTTTCTTTCTCTGTGTAGCATCTGAGAAAGCTGCTGCAGATTTAATATCAGAGGGTTCAAGCACATTTTACGTATTTTATTATTATAACTTTTAAGTATTCAGGTGGTTATAGCTATGGTTTTCTAAATTGTTCACTCTCTGCATTCCCAGTGCATGTGTAATGATATCTGTGCTGCAAGGGACAGGAACCCGGGGTGACCCAGGCATCTCTGATCCCGTGTCCCCAGTATGGGAAGCTGCAGGCAGGCAGGCAGGACAAGCTGCAATAAAATCCAACATAACAAAATTATATATATTGATAGATTTCCGGTGTTTGGTGTTTAAGGGCACAGAGTGGTGATGGGTAATAAAACACTTCTGCAGGTAAGACTGCCAGGAAACTAACTAACACAGAACTTTCCCTGCCCGGATCCCTCCTCTCTCCACTCTCAAAGCTCCCTCCAGGGCCCCCAGGGCAAGGTCTGCTTCTGGGGTGGAGAGGAGCAGGGTGGGCACTCGAGCAGGGATCCGGTCCAGATGCACAGTGTTGCAGCAGCACATGTCCATGCCAGACCCAAGCAAGATTCAAGTCCTCCCTCCCACTGTCCCCCAAAACATCAATCTCTGGACTTGAACTATGCAGGCCTGTGTGTGTGTACATACGGGCCTGCAGGGACGAGGGCAGTTTACAGCCAGAGCAGCTACAGAAACACAGCCTGTAGAGGTGCTAATGATATAATGCCACTCAGCCATGCAGTGATATGCCCCTGATATAGATAATTAAGCCTCCAGTCCATCATTTCTGGTCCAGAAGAAGAAGAATTTAAATGTAGCAGCAGAGAGCACTACTGAGGTGATGATATCACTGAATAAAAATAAACACTCACAAGGCCAGAGGCAAAACATTGGCAGGCAGTGTGTGTGTGTGTGTGTGTGTGTCAGCCAGAGGAGTGGGGTGGGGGTTCATGTGTGTGTGGGATGTGGGGTGTGGTGTTGTGGATGTGGGCTGGGCGTCAGCGTGTGGAGATCAGTAGCCATATAGTCAAAGGCACTCAAGGAACTTGTCATGAAATTCTCAGGCCCCGAGAGGACAGGATCTGAGCTGAATGTAGAACTGTCAAAGCAAAACTATGAAGATACGCGCACACACTCACACACACACTTTGTCTGTACAGTCTCCCACGGATCTGTTAAGGAAGCTAGCTCTGTATGTATGTATGTATGTATGTATGTATGTATGTATGTATTTATTTATTTATTTATGTTTGCCCCAGAGAGACAAATAATATTACCACAGTATAATCACACCTGTCACACCCTGGCTGTGGGCAGTCCTATAGTCACACACACATAAACACACACACACGCATATATGCACGCATAGGCTAAAGGAATCCCCACTGCTCAAGACAGGACACTCCCCTGAAACCATGCAGAGTCAGAGAGCGAGGAATACAAAATACAGCGGTAACAATAAACACATCATCCGGCTACAGTGATGTACAATGAGACAAGCCCTGTGAGTGCTGGCTGTACGTCTGACGCGGGGCTGGACAGAGCGTTCAAGAGCCTCGCAGCAGCAGTGCAGTGTTCAGTGACACCCCAGCACCTCTCTCGGCTGCCTCAGGAAAACGGAACCGTACCGAGCATCCTAGCATTCTCCTGATGGGTGACAGGGCGTCGGGATTCCCGGTAGGGACGTTCTAACGTGGATACCGGAGAAATACAAAATCAGAAGCGAAATTAAAAACACTCCTTAAATAATAACACTGAACAAACTGATACTGAGAAGTGGGGGAAAGGATATCCCCCTTCTTTTTCCCCCTCCGTTGCTGCTTTCTTGACAGCCAGTAGGGGGAGCACATGATCAGTCCAGACAGGGTAAAAGTGAGCCCTGGCATGCCCAGCTACTGTAGCCGATCAGCCGCAGTACCTGCAGACGTGTAATTCCCGAACTGTCTGGTAGCAGCAGTGTTTGTTTTGGGGCCCATGACAGGCGTGCTGTGGCATAATCACTGCAGTGGTCAGTACCCACTGTAAGGGGAGGAAAACCTGCTGAGCTACAGTGGCCTCTGGCATCCCTCCCACTCCACTGCTCTGTGTGGCTCTACTGGTCAGAGAGTGGCAGAGGGTGGTGCATTGTATTGAGCCACCCATGATGAGTGAAAAAAAAAAAAGAGTAAGAAATGATAAAAGAAAGAATGCAATAACAGCACCCTGACTACCGTGACGAAATACAGCTCTGTAAAAGCCAACTTTGACACGTGACGGACACACACATAGAGACACCTACTGGAAAAGAGCGAGTGTGGTCGGGCTCCCCCTAGTGTCTGTGCTTGGTGGCGGCATTTTGCGCTGGACCTAGTGGGGGTTCTCGTACCTGGAGAGGCTGCTGCAGCCACCGCGGCCCACAGAGGGAGGAGCACTGTGTTGCTATTGGCTGCTCCCCCTGGGGAACCTCAGAGAGTTCATTGGCCGCACAGACTGGGCCGGATTGGAGGGATCGGTGTGTGTGTCCCCTCCTTTGGAGTATTTATCAGTACAGACTGGACCCAAGGGATGCTGGAGCCCAGCCAGTCACTCAGTCCAGATGGTGCAGGCAGTCCAGTAGTCATGGGCAAGTGAGCAAAGCTCCAGCGTTGAGAAAGCCGAGGCTCTGAGGGGGGGCGCGGCAGGCCTTCACTCTGATGAGGGGGGAAGGCCATGCAAAGCAGCAGCAGCAGCAGCAGCAGGGACTCCAGTACCAGTGACCCAGCGCACGTGACACTCTCTGTCAAGCTGGCACATTATTCCTCACGCCCAGAGTGGGAGGAGGAGAGGCAGGCGGTAGAGGTAGGGGGGAGACCCTGTCCTGCCGCTCCCCAGGCCTCCCACAGAGACAGGGAAGGACCTGGGTGGGGCAGTGGCTCTGTCAGAGTGTGCGGGAATGAGCGAGCTGAGATCTGGGCTGGAGGGCGACAGCTTCCTCCTGTCCTCCCACTCCCCGTCTGCCTCTCCCCAGCCTCACTTCCCAGGGAACACGGTGATCTTGCCAGCCTTGGCCAGGGAGCTGATGATCTGGGCCTCGTAGTCGGCGTCGTGGACCCCCGTCTTGCGAAACTCGCCAGCATAGCGGTTCTGCTCCCAGTAGTGGTGCCAGTTTCCCCGGCTGTCAGCGCCGAAGCCAAACACGTTCACCTGCAGACACACAGGCCCACAGAGCATGGTGAGACGGGGGAGGGGGAGAGAGAGAGAGAGAGAGAGAGAGAGAGAGAGAGAGAGAGAGAGAGGGGGGGGGGGGGGCTCACCTCATCACAGACGTGCAGAGCGAAGAACAGCACCAGCATGCCAGTGGAGGGATAGCGGCCGTGGTGGCGGGTCCATCGGTCATGGATGTACTTGAAGAAGGCAGGGTTATAGATCTGCACCTGGACAGGGCACAGCACAGAGAGGCACACTGTGACAGACTGACTCACTGACACACTGACTCACTGACACACTGACTCACTCACTGGGGTCTGGGGTTACCTTGTCCTTGTCTACACGAAGAAATTGCTTCACTGGGGCGTAGGTGCTGCAGAGAGAGAGAGGTTGGAGACAATGTTAGTCTAGGCAGACAAACCAGCGTCATGTGTCAGCATCATGTGTGCTGCACACTGGCAGATCTGCCCCTTCACACGCAGGCCTGTTCCCAGTGGCTGTCGAGTCTCAAATTTCTTATAGTCAGATGGTCTCGTTTACTTCCTGATTTTCAACTCTTTTCACTGATTTCTTTCCAGGGACAGGGCTTCCAGCTAATCCGCTGCCTTGTGGGAAATGCAGGTCAACATGGGGTCAGGGAGGGGGACAGGAGGGAAGAACACAGCAGTGCCTTTTGACCTGTGAGACTCGCTGTGGATGTTGCTAGTGCTGAGAGACTTGGAGCAGGTTAGCTTCCCCTTTCTGCTGCTGCTTCTCACTGCTGGTGATGGGTTTTTGAGTTTGCTTTATCTGTGCATCAGGCAGTTGAATTTCCTTTTTTGAGTTCAAATGCAGTCTGGCTGGATACTGATTGCAATACGAGAGCACAGCTACTAGTTGTTTATGTCTAGTACTGAAACACTTAGTTTTATTTAGTTTTGTTTGCTGTTGTATATGCAATGGCTCCAAGGTCAGTATGCTCTGGGGTCACAGTTTGTGCTGTGTGACTGTCCTTTGGTACAAAGCCAGTAGAGTGCTGTACTGTATTGATCTTATTGTGTGTGTGTGTGTGTGTGTGTGTACATGTGTGTTTGTTTGTGAGTGTGTGTGCGTGTGTGCAGCTGTGTGTCCTCACAAGCGAATCTGTCCGGTGGAGAGGGCACTGGTGATCCACAGCAGGTCCAGGGTCTTAAAGGGCACCAGGACGAAGCTGACGTTGGTGGGCAGGTTCTTGGCGCTCTCGGGATACATGAAGTGGTGCGTGGTGCGGCTGCCCGCGTCCTCCTCGTAGCCCAGCGTGGGCGCCAGGTTAATCCTGTGGGGAGGCAGAGACACACAGGGACGGACAGGGACACAGACGTCAGAGCTCATGCAGTGGCTGTGCAGCAGCAGTGTGGGCGGGTGCTGTGTGTAGCTCCCCCATACGTCACAAACAACACAGTTGTGATCCACACTCCCAGATGCACTCCCAGAGTCTCTCTTTCTCATACACACACACATACACACACACACACTCAATCACGTATGTAACATGTTTGTGTGTAACAAAAATCCACAAGAGCAGTGGGCCTAATATTTAAAATAACAAACAAAGAAACAAACAAGGGAACAGGCACTTCTTACAAATTCTTAAAAAGATTTCTTCCATACTAAAGAGAAAACAAATGCTCTTGCTCTGACTCCAAACCATCAGCTGAGTCTGATCAGCCATTTCAACGATTGTAACTGATGCAGAAAGAAATATAAAAAGGCGTCCTGATATCTGCAGTGTGTTGCAGCAGAATGGAAATCAAGCGCTGACACTTCTGCTCTGCAATCTGATTAAACAATTACGTTTCAGATGATCTCTTGAGGCCCTGCTCACAGCATTCACCTGTTTTCGGGATGTGGGCTGTTTGGGCGGGTGTGCCCTGTGTTATGTGATGAATACTGTCTCTGTGCAGCGCCACTTCCTCTAGCCTTCTGCCTTGTCTCTGAACCAGCACCTCACCTCATGATGAAATTGTGCCCGTCAATCAAGGGCCCGTAGCTGGCGCCCCGCAGGTTGCCCGAGTTGCCCACCACGGCGCAACGCTGGCAGCGAGACGGGTCCCAGGAGCCATAGGGGCTCTGACCCGGGATCACCTGGAACAGCCGGGTCAGGACCTGCTGCACATTGTGGGGCTTGAACTGGGGCTGCAGCATCTGGAGAGAGAGAGAGAGAGGGAGAGAGGGAGAGAGGGGCAATCATAGACTGGTGTACAGAGAGCCGGGGAGAGGGAGAGATCAGAATGGAGACAGACGGAGCCCAAGAGAGCAGGACAGTAAGGCCGCACTGATTGCCTGCAGTGCTGGAGCTCTTGTCTGCTGTCACTTGGCCTGTTTTATTGCCTCCCCCCTCAGTGGCTCACTGTGTATCCGATACCATTCCAGACCAGTGATAATATCCAAGGGAACGATACATACACCTCTCTCTATCCATATTAACTGCCAATTACCGGCATCATTGCTGTTAAAATATTTGGTTATATCCTCAGGAGGGATCAGAATGTTCCGTGGATGCCTTTGCCAGGAAGCTTCAGTCTCGCTCAGGCTTTCTGCAGCCCTGCGTGCAGAGGGGAAGGAAAACTCTCTGCACTTCAACTGCTGGAGGTTTGGAAAAAAAAGAGAACAGAGGAGAGGAGAGGAGAGGAGAACAGAGATGAGGGGAGCAGAGGAGAACAGACGTGAGGGCAGAGGACAGAGGAGAGGTGGTGTAGGGAGGTGTAGGAACAGCTGGGCCCACTTACCACCCACCAGTAGTAGACGTCGGCCGGCAGCTGCACGTTCTCACGGGTCCACACAGGCGAGATTTCAGGGTCGTAGTTCTCGTCGAACCAGTTAGACAGCCCCGGGTCGCCCACACAGCGGCGGCAGGCGCAGGTCTTCAGCACGGTGCTGCCTGGGGGCTCCAGCCGGTGGATGCCAGTGTAACTTGGCACCAGTTTGACCCTGTGGGTGTCTTCCCAGCCGGGGGGGTCCAGGTAGGGCAGGCCGGCGCCCCCCCGCAGCGAGAGGGAGAAGAGCAGCGAGGTGAGGAAGAGCAGAGCCAGCGACCCCAGCAGCACCCAGATGCGCAGCGAGCACCGCATACCTGCCCCCCCCCGGCTGGCCCGCTCCACCCCTCCACCCCAAGCAGGCCTCAGCTCCAATGATCTCCTGACCCCACCCACTGTCTGACTTCTGACCCCGCCCGCACCCCACCACCACCACCACCACCACCCTCCCCTCTCACGTTGCTGCTTCAGTGACTGGCCGTGGCCGCCACAGTCCCATTCGCCGGCTCCTGCCAGCCCCCCGGCCACAACAGCCTCTGTCCACAACGTGGAGACTGTAGCCAAACGGCTATGACACAGTTCTGCAGCGCACACTGCACACTGATTGGCTGCTTACAATCGCACTGTAATCATGCAGCCCTCCTATTGGCTCTTCACCCTGTGATCAGAGTTCTCTCTCCCTGTGACAAACAAAAACACGAACAGACACAGTTGCGTCCCAGTCCTGTAGTGTGGAGAGTCTGTTGAACTGCACAGTAACTTCCTGTGTGCTGCAGGCCTCTGTACTCTCACACAGGGTGTCTGAACACTGTATTCCACATACTGATGCAGCCTAACCTGTTTGGTCGAGTCCCAAGCAAACAGGAGAGCGCTCCACCTACAAGTGGGAAACAGTTCTGCCGCTCAGGGGCTCGAGTGCAAAAGTTACTGGTTCCATCTCACCGCCCCTTTCTTCCTCCCTCCTCCTCCTGCTCCTCCTCCTCCCTCCCTTCCGAACCACTAAGTCTGACAACTGTTGAGATTATTTTTCAGTCGTCATCTTTCTTCCAGAAAAAAAAAATCAGTAAGAAATAAATAAATGAATTAATAATAATGAAATAAAAAAGGCAAACGGTCGCAGCTACAGCACAGTGCAGCCGGGCAGAGGATGAGTGGGCGGCTGTCTCGCGGTCCCAGGGAGGCAGTCCTTAGACGAAGTGCAAGGCTGGTCATGCCCTGGTTCCATGTCCGTGACCGTGCGTTTGCTCAGATCCTACTCCTGTGTGTGCTCTCTCCCTGTCATGGCAGCTCGTGGTGGGCAGTCAGGCCAGACGGACTCAGTGTGGGACCAAGGAGGCTGAGGCTGTGCCTGCATGCCCCGGTGCCCACGCCTGGCCTCCCGCAGCTGTCTGCCCTGGGCGCACACTGCCCCAGCTCTGATGCCAGCCCTGCGACACCCACACTTCCGTCTCCCTGAGCCCTGACAGAGACGGCTGCTCCCCCGCTGCCACTCTCTCCACAGCACCGCACAGGACAGTGTCTGCCAATCTGATTGTTGGGGGGGAAGTGACAGGATCCTCCTCTGCTGTCTGTGTGCGCTGCACCCCCCCCCCCCCCCTCTTCCTTCCTCTGTCCTGCGTTGTGAGTAATGAGTGTCACAGGATCCCTTGCCCTCCGCAGCTGACAGGCCTAGCACACACACCTCTCTGTCTCTCTGCCTGCCTGCCTGCCCGTCTGTCTTGGGTACGCTGTTGGTTCCCGGTGTAGCTCTGGTTCTGCTTAACTCTAGCTCACTGCCTGGGCTGAAACAGAGAGGGGTGGAGGGAGGGGATGGGAGGGGAGGGGAGGGGAGGGGAGGGGTGGGCAGCACAGAGATTAATGATTATTGCCAAGTAAACATTTCCCCATTGCAGTTGCCAAGCTGTTTGTTTGATATTCAAATTATGGAGGATGGATTTTGCTGATTTTTCATTTTATTTTCTTATTTGTCTATTTGTTTTAAAGGCAGCACGCAAACTGGCATTTTGTCTTGCTGCGTCGTTGACATGATTTAAAAAATGTACACTTTAATGAGTTCACACATGGGATTTGTGCAGCCGTGGGGTAAATGGGTTTGGGATTATTTAATTTTAATATATTTGTAAATAAAGCCATTTGTGATCAATTGCTTTCTTTTTGATGTGGTTTAATGTCGGTACAAACTGGGCTGCTTCTGTACATGTGGAATCTTAAGCTGCAGGACAGAATCTGTAGAGCAACTGTAGAGGTTTCTGAATGTTGGTATTTTATTAATATTCCACTATTATTAGTCTGCAGGATGATAGTTATTATTATTATTTGTATTAATTAGTAGTATAATTATTAGTGTGCTCCTACAATGTCTGCAGTGAGACACAGACATAGTCCAGGCTTGAGCCAGTATTGGCCGGTATTATGCTTTTCTGTTGTCGTCTTGCCTCTCTCAGTGAAACCTCTGATGGGGCTCTCATAGTGCTGGAGCAAACATGTGGATGAATCCAGTGACCTCATCTCCTCTCCTCTGTGCCCCCCATTGTGCCCTCTGTCTTTGCTTTGTTCTTTAAAAATCTAGCTTTTTATTTTATCCCCCCACTTGTGAGTACAGTAATTCATCCCCGCGAGAAACATCCACACAGTCACTCCCCGGTTTCCTGTTGGGGAGACAGAGGGAATGGAAGAAACGTAGAACGTCCCGGGTGTGCTCCTCTGAGCCACAGCTGCAAGAGCAGGATCTGGTGTGTGGGGCTGGTTTGAGTGGAGGGGCTGGTGTGTACTCGAGGGCAGGTTCTGGAGTGGGGGCTTGTGTGTACTCAGGGGTAGGTGTGTGGGGCAGGAGTGTGCTTGGGGGCAGGTGCTTCAGAGCTCTGATGTTGATGATGAAGTGTCACAGGACGAAGACGTGCATAGTGTAACTGCACTGTTAACTGCACTATGCTCCTCTCTGTCCTCTCCCCAGCCCTGGAGACTCTGACCCCCAGGGTGAAGGGGTGGGGAAATAGCGGTGATTAGCCAGCAGGCCTCCACTCCCACTCTCCTTGCACTAATAATAAGGTTAGCCCTCGACGTACTGCAGAGCAGCACAGAGAGCCCACACCACACACATGGACACACCGTGAGTGGGTGAGTATGTGAGTGCATGCATGATTGTGTGAGTGAGGTTGGCAGGCTGGTGTTTGCTGTGTGTGTGTGTGTGAGTGTGGCAGGCTGGCGATGACTGTGTGAGTTGTGCTGTCTCAGTGCGGGGGCGCAGTGCTCAGCCTGGACAAGGCACCAGTGCTTCACACAGCCCAGCCTGGCAGCCTGCCATCCGCACACAGCACTGCAAGAAGTGTTCAGGCCTGTAATCCTCTCTCTCTCTCTCTCTCTCTCTCTCTCTCTTTCCTGTCTCACAATCCACCACCTCACTCTTTCTAGAACATTCCTGAGCTCCTGCACTGAGGGGAACACGTGGCTCCTGACCAGACCCTGCTCAGAGCACCACAGTGCCTCTTGCAACCAAATGTTTTGGTGCCAACCGCCAAGCATGGGCCCTCGCACTCACAGTAATGACTGTGGCCAAGCACTTTACACATGGCGAGTATCTCACATTTTAAATGGAAGCTGATTTGTTGGTTAAAATTTTGATTAGTGACACAGACATATACTCAATATTTTAAACCATCTGAATGGCTGGGCTGATCTGCACTGAACTGCCCCTCTCTGCTGAGACCTACTGTTTGGTGTGCGCAGCAAAGAGACCAGTGGAGATGTTTTTTTGACACTAGCAGCTTGCTAAGTGCTAGGGGGGCGTCTTTACTGCTGCCCCCCACCCCCCAACCCCCGCCTCCCTCCTGCTGCTCCAAGGCCCTGTGCAGTCTGGGGGGCAGCAGGGTTTCTTCTGTTTGAGTTGGGTCTGTGCTGCTCACTGCTCATAGCGAAACAGTAACTGCAGTGCACACTTGCGCTCACTCCTGCGATTACACCAGAGCTGAGACAACTGCACTGGCTGCACACATCACCCCTCAACCCTGGAACCCTCACTCCAACACTCACACTCACTCACTTTCTTTGAACAGTAAATACTATACTGTTATACAGTGCTATACTGGAGTGTACTGTACTGTACAGCTCTATACTGCACTGTTCTGTGTGTACCAGGCAGCATTGCAGTACAGCTGTCCTGATGCGGATGGTCGCCGAACGGCTGCAGCACAGCTGACAGGAGCCAGGCAGTGATTACAGGCTTGGGTGTGCACACCTAATGTGCGTGTGTGCAGTTAGACAAAATTAATTTTAAATTAGATTTTTATTTTTATTTACAGCCAACATGTTTGTGTTTTTCAACTACCAAGGCATGTGTATACCAGAGGCAGAGAATGAGAGCAGAGCACGCAGAGTCATGGAAAGCCACACACTGACACACTTCCCCCTGAGACACCAAACATTCCAGTGACACTGACAGTTAAACACACACAGAACGATACACACCTGAGACACACACACACACAGATACACACCTCGAGACACACGCACACACGCACACAGACCGATACTGACACTGATACAGACACGTCCAGACAAAGGCTCACTCAGCCACCGTCTCCACAGCGACAGCTGAGATTGATGTGTACTCTGTGATTCCTGGTGAGAGGTGTTCTACCTTTCAAGCAGCATATGCTCCTGACACAGCAACTAGAGGAGACAGAGCTGCTGGCCAGGAAGGGGATGGGGGGGGGGCAGCTGTCTCAGAGAGAGGGAGGGTGAGGGCTGGACACTGCTAACAATGCAGGCTTTCCTCGAATTCAGAACTGCCATAGATCAAAAGGGCTGTCGATCTAGAACCGGAACTAAGAATCGCATTCCGGCAGGGCTTTTGAATGAATAAACATTCCATTGTCCTCTGCCACACCCCTTGCTTGTAGCTGCAATTGAGGATCCCCTGTTTCCTACTCTCCTACCCTCTTACCCCCCCCTGTGCTGGAGCAGCTGTGTAATTTACCCCGCTGGCTGCACATGGCTGTTGAGAGTCCGCTGGGAGACGGCTGCTGCTAGGGCAGGGAAGAGGGGGGTAGGAGTCTGTTCCCCTGGAAACACAACATCACTGATCCCCACTGCCGTGTGGATTCTCACCCCCTTGAGACGAGACTGGACACACACACACACACACACACACACGCACGCACGCACATACACACACTAACACACACACACACACTAACACACTAACACACACACACACACACACACACACACGCACCCATGCACATACACACGCACGCACATACACACACTAACACACACACACACTAACACACACACACACACACACACACACGCACCCATGCACATACACACGCACGCACATACACACACTAACACACACACACACTAACACACACACACACGCACCCATGCACATACACACGCACGCACATACACACACTAACACACACACACACTAACACACACACACGCACCCACGCACATACACACGCACACACACTAACACACACACACACGCACACACACACGCACGCGCACACACACGCGCACACACACGCGCACACACACACGCACGCACATACACATGCACGCACGCACATACACACACTAACACACACGCATGCACACACACACACACACACATCCCCAGGGAGAGTTGTGAGGGTGAATTTAATGAACGTAAATGGTTTTCAATAGAGAGGCAGGATGTGAGCTAATCTGATTGACCAACTGTTTAATGGATTAAATGTTTAAGCTCTGTGTAGTAATGGTCAAACCCGGGTCGCACAGGGACACGTGCTTACATTTTTCTAAAAGCAGAGCTGTGGCTGCCATCACTGCCCCTTTCCAGCTTGCAGTGCTGCTAGTACAGTTGCTTTTAAAGGGATAATATATATAATACGGTTACTTTCTTTTTTCTTTAGTTTTTTTTGGAACATGCAGCACTCAAAACTCTTTGGCACTGATTTATATGTGAGGAGCTGACCTCGTGCCCTTGAGTGTGATATATCAGTATCCTGTATCTGTGTCATGCTGAGAACAGGGTGTTACTGATTATTGATTATGGGGCACAGTCGAGAGGCAGTGGCACTGTGATTGATGATTGGACAGTATCAGGGCCTGCTTCCAGTGCCACAGCCCTGACACCTGACCTCTACAGGATTCACACAAAACTCACACAAACAACAGTTCAAAACAAAGGTGTTCAAAGGAAGAGCTGATGGACTCTTTTGTTTAGATTTGTTTTCCAATGTGTGAACTCAAAGAGAAGAGAGGGGGATTGCGGTACTTGTTTCTGACTCCCTGTCAGTTTCAATCCTGACAGCTAAACTTCAATATGAAGTGGAAGCTGCAAAAACAGGAGGCTCGCAGAGAGCAGGCTACATTGAGTCACAGGGGCCTGGAGCTGGGGAGCCGGCTGACAGTCTTAACAGTCTTGACAGGGGTGGCGGTTGAGAGGCTGACCACTTCTGTATTTCCCTCTGGGGACGACGGGGGGACGACCGACAGCCTGGTGAGCACCCCTGCCTGTGCTACAAGCTCAATTAATCTCTCTGTATACACTTGAGAGGAGAACAATGGAAAGGAAAGGGAAAATAAAGACATCTAAATAACTCCCTCCTCTGTCCACGTCACTCGCCCCCTCCACATCACTAAGTGCCCGTTTCTGGCTTGCTAGCCCGCCCATTATGCATTAGGCAGCCAAAGCCTTAACAGTGCAATTTAAATTGATGGCGGCGGGATATAGGCGCAGCTCATACGGCAAAACCTGTATTGCTCAGGCAAACACTGACTTGAACATTTAAAATATATGAATATGTATTTTCAATATATTTTAGTCTGTAATCCGTATGTTTATTACAGTGTAATATATGTTTAATTGCTACTATACAATTTCAACATATATAGGCAAAAAGGCATATATATAAGGAAGGATCACATATTTCTACCACATATTAAAAATATATTTTCGTAACAGCTATCTTAGTAGCAGCATTCCTTCTGTGACGGAGTGGACACGCTCATCTCCGGGCCCACAAAGCACCATCTGTCCCGTCATTGCGAGCTGCTGTTCTGTCGTGCGCTACAATTGCTCTTCTGGAATGCTACAAAAGCTCTGCTGTATTATTGCCCGCCCCTTGTCTTGGAAAATGCTCGTTAAAGCTTCTCCAGTACTGGGCCAAAGTGGCTCATCTGTAGGCTGTGGATTTTCTACGGCAGCTTTTCCTATACAGCACTGCAGCGTCTCTCTCTGCGTTCATGTGGTGTGTGTTTTTTGGTGTGTGTGTGTACGTGTGTGTGCTTGTATCCTGTGCTCCATTTGCCTGCTATAGTGTATCCTGTATTCCCAGAGCCCTGCAGACTGTCTTCAGTGTGACTGTCTAAGCAGGTTCTGCGCCAGTGCTGCAGAATGTGTGTGAGATCTCGCTGCCGTACAGGGGCTTGTCTGTTCAAGTTTCTGCTCAGCACACTGCTAATGAATACCTCCTGCAACTTAATACATCCCCTCACTGTGCTGATTAAGAGCCCTGCCCCCACCCCCCCGCTCACAACACCAGCGCCCCAGGCTCACAGAGCCTCTGGTATCTAGCAGGACTGTGGGTGAGCGCTGAGCAAAAGGTCTCAAATTTCACCTCCATCTAAGAGAGGCTTTTATGAGTAAAGCCGGCAGTGTCCAGGAAGCTGCGACTGGTGTGTGTGTGTGTGACGGCCTGGCTAACTTGCCCTGGCATTTGTATGCAGGAAAGTGCAGTGGGTCGCTTGATACTGAATCACAAGAGAAGCGCCGTTCTTTAACCAAACTCTGGCCCCCGGCCGCTGTGGCACCCTTTGACCCGCTGGTGCGCAATGCTGAGGGTTGAGTCAGCATCCTGTCACTGCGTATCTGGGTGAGAACCCAGCACCACCACCGGGACCGGAGCTGTAACTGCACAGCAGCGGGAGGATCAGTGCAACAGCAGAGTCAGCACAATCTTACCATGGTGACTTTTGAACTTATTTTTTCAATGGAAGATGTTCCACTCAGCCGGGCCCTCCTCTGGGTTTCCTCCTCTCCTGCCCTCATACAGGGGGAGGCTGTGCTGCAGCAGCACCATAACCACCTCAGCTCCTGTATAACTCAGGCTGTATAATGCAGGGCTTCATACAGAGCTGCCCCTGCCCGTCCCCACTGCCCTCTTGCAGTCCTGGCATTCTTCATGTAACCCACACAATGTGAAGTGGTCTGTCTGGAGCAACCCCTTCTCTGCACAACCCTGCCTGGCTTGCAGTGCTCACAAGCGCCGCTCACTTTGCCAGCTCTGGTCGGCAGATTAACGCTGGTATTTATGGGAAGGGGTGCCAGAGGGTGTGTGCCTTTAAATATTTGCTTTTAAACGGCAAACAAAGTCCATGCAAAGTTTGCAGCACATATTCATTTTAACACCAGTGCATTCAACCCACGGGGGTTGGCATGGCGTGAGCAGGGATGCACTGATTCACAGCACAGCGGCCCTGCCAGCGCACGGCCCAGGATTTAACTCCATGTGCCAGTGCTGAGTCGGAGCTGTGCAGCCCCGCATCGTCCTGCTGAGGACCCCAGAACGCTGGGCGATGGCTTTCACTCTGGGCATCGCTTTTGGGTTTGTATTTGTTTCTGCAGCTACTAGGAACTTACAAAAGACATTTTAGTTCTGCTGTCTAAATGCACAGCTAAGTGAGCGTCACTGAAGTACCAAGCTAGCTATGTACGTGTGAAAGCACTGTGGTAATGGGAGGACGTCCCTCTGCGGAAGAGGGGTCTCCTCCGCACACGACAATTACGTCTCACTGGGTACTGGCCTAAACACAGTCACAGAGCAACAGCAGATTCAGATTTTCTGTAATAAACAGGACCATAAGAAAGAAAGGAACCTCCCCCCACTGACACTAACACTGAAACACACACACGCACTAAGCAACACACCAACGCAAAAGAAGATGTACAGACTCATACATGACTCTATGCACTCACACACCCCCCCACACACACAAAACAGAGTGGCCCTGATGCTACAGAGGGGAGAACACAGCTGGCCAGACAGATGTTCCAGATGCAGTACAGATTGGGTGAGTTTGAATCTCTCCCTGATCAAAGACAGTTCTCCCCCACCTCTGTCTTCCCTTGTGCCCTCCCAGCCAGAGTCCACTCCATTCATCTCAATTGCAGACATCAGCTCCCCTTCAAGATAATTTATTGGGCAGGTCCAGCTACTCCCCCGGTGCAGCGCGGCCATCGATCCGGCAGCCCTGCAGACGGATGGGTTTCACCGGGGAGGTAAGTGGAGGCGACAGGACAATAAACTGCCACCTCAGCAGTAAGACAGGGAGCCGGGTTAACCCCTCGCACACCAGGGCCCACCAGGGCTGGGGTTCAGGCCGCCCAGACTCCCTCTACCCCAGAGCACCAGCAGCTGAACCATGCCCCGTTTACTGAGGGCGGCAGACAGACTCTCGTACAGATTGCAGAGAAGCAAAAAAGCAGACACTTCAAATACGGTCTGGTCTGCTTTAAAAGGCACTTTAAACACAGAATGAGGTAACCGGCTGAAAATTCCTTGCTCCTGCTCCAGCTGGCCGGTGCACTGCAGCTCATTAAAGAAAACAAAATTGTAATGGCTCGACTCTGCTGTGCTAAAGCAAGTCTGACTGCCGTTCCACTCTGGGGAAGGGCCGGACTCTTGACATCTCGCAGGCCGGCCACAGCCAAGTATGTCAGTCAGTTTGTCACTGCCAAAACCCCCCTGCCCCCCACTGCACCACTTTGCCAAGCCTGAAATGCACATGCTTTTTCCACCACACGCGCCCACAGCTGTTAATGGTGTGGTTCCAACACTGGTGGTCTGTCATGACTCTGGAATTGGTCAGAGCAGTGCTGCAGCAGGATAAGGCAGGGTCACAGGAGGCCCCCAGTGTGCCACAGAGTGCAGACTGAGCCATGCCAGGCCAAAAACAACAGAAAACCAACATCTTATTTTTGTCTGTACCTATGCTGTTTCCAAGGGAAGATTCTCTGCTGAAACCACCTCACTTCATGTTGTCTGTGTGTGTGTGTGTAAGAGAGAGAGAGTGAAGAAAACATCTCCAAGGACAAACAAGACTAATCAATTTTTTACAAGTTCTTTAGCACATCAAACCGACGCCAGGTATCTCTGCCGAGCCGCCCACTGCTACTCAGAAACACCTCCTTTGTCTCAGAACTGCTTATATAACAGCAGGTGGTGGCAGTGGGAGTTGGGGGGGGTAGGCACAGCAGGAAAAGAAACAAGACTCCCAGTGCTGAGCAGTCAGAGCCATTTCAGCTTTTCCCAGCTGTCCGCAACCGGCCGGTGAGGTGGAAGGGGGTTAGGTTTACTACACTGCACAGAATCATGTTTTAACTGGTGCCCAAGTCTGCAGTAAAAGATGACAAGCATGCAATATCCAGCAGTTGGGGGGGGTGTTGGCTTTGCACACAACAGCTGGGCAGCATGTCGAGCCCTGGAGTGGGTCAGCCTACTGCATGATGGGAGACCCAGACCTGTGTCCAGCTGCATAATAAATCACCTGTAGAATCAACTGACTTCAGTATTAAAAAGCAGCTTTTCTCTTATATAATGCAGTGGCCCCACTGTGTTGAGGTGCGCTGTGCCACACCCTCCTACTCAAGTGACTTTTAAGGACAAAAAAGAGGGGGGATTTCACTGATTTATTTTGCCACGATTTTAAAATATGGTGGATGATGTATGATCTTTCGTTATTCATATTGTGAAATTGCCACTTATTTAAAATAGGATTGGCCTGTGATCCAAATATATGTTGAAGATATATGGTAGAAATAAAACACACAAACATAAGAGGGGTGAAGTTAGAGGTTACCTCATGGTTGTACAAAGGGCAAACACCCCCGAGAGAAATGATTATTCCGGACCTCCTGCGCATGTCGCAGTATTCAAATAAAAACATGCATAAAGTCTCTACAGAAACTAATATACTACCACGATTTCGTTTGTGTTTTTAACTCGGGAAACAACATGTGTAAATAATGTGGTTTTAAGGGGATTTTGTATCCCAGATAGTTTGTCGCGGAACAGATCTGTACTGTGACCAGTTAACCAGTTACAACGACTGTCTTACAAAGCAACAATACAAGTGTATTACCCTGTGCTATCCCTGAGCTGTCTGGCAAGAGGAATCCGCGGCGGCATGTCGTCACACCTGCGTCCTACCGTCATCTATAACTGTGACGCCACAATGGGGGGCGACCATGGACCCGGAGCGTTTAATGAGATCAGAGGGCCGCTGACACCTGTCTGTACCGGGGATCCCGAATCACCTACAGTCGAAGTGGGGACACACGGACGGGAGGGTCGCCGTTTTGTTTAACACACACACATACACAGGCCAGTGTCCACTTCGTACGGTATACGTGTGACACGCATTGGGTATAGCCACTGTCAAGGCACACCTCAAACCATAAAGATTGGAGAAGGTTGTTTTATGCGAAGATAGGGAAACACGGTAGGCCCTCTCTCCAGGACCTCAACAAGAACAAAGACATCCCAATGATGGCAGTGTTTATGTAGATACGTGTGAAACAGCCCAGTCCTTGGGGTGATCTATATTTAAGTACTGTACACATTATTTCGGTCTCTGACTGAGTGTTTCAGTAAACTGGTGTATACAGCGAGAGTAAAAGTGAAATTAGATCCGGTGGTGGTTATGTATTTATTTATTCATCAGGAACCTTGGTGTTCGGTATTGGATACGGGAGACGATTGGGTGCATTTCAAATGGAGATACAAGTTTCCATGCACGCCTGGTCTGCCGGGCTCATGGCGTGCCTGCTTCTGCGAAAGTAAATGTGACGCCCCCTGCTTTCACTGATAAGGGAGACTACCGGACCCAGTTACTGAACTGCAGCCTCAGCCACACACAGTCCCGGGGGGAGCCCAGCACCGCACCGCACCGCAGCGCAGCGCCCGGTGAGAGCTGCTCTGTGCACCGCCGCAGACCCCGCCGGGCGCGGAGAGGAGAAGGGGGTTGCTCGTAGTGGCAGTGGGGTTGGGGGTCCTGCACAGCTGCACTAGGTAATGGGGTGTTTTCATTAAAGGAGGTGGGGTTGAACTCTGGCCCCCCACAACCCCCCTCTCCGGTTCACCCACTAGCTCGCTCTTCATCCCCCTCCTCATCCTTTCATCCCATCCTCCCAGCCCACCTCGGTGTCTCTTAGCAACCCCGGGAGCTCGGCAGGGGGCTGGAGGGAGAGCAGGACCTGAAAGCGCTCAATGAAGACCCGCCGGGCAGCATGAAACGGCAATACTTCCATGGTAACCCTGCTTTTTTATGTATGTGTCTATTTGTGTATGTATTTCCCAAGCAAGCAGACCGGTCGGGATCATGGTTTTAAAAGCTCCGCAAAAAATACAACTATTGCTTCGCATTCTTAGCAGCTCCAGCCAACAACGAAACACATCAGTCAACACCCTCCACCCCCAGCACCCCACACACACACACCTCCTCTCTGTGCCACATCCTACCCACGCTCCCCTTTATTAATTACTACAGAGATTAATATTCAGCAGTCGTTCCATTGCTTAACATCCACGTAGGAATGTATTAATCAGATGCAGCCCCTACCTCAGATGTTGCGATGAGTGCTCTCTGGCCAAACTATGAAAACAAATGAACCTTGTTTTGTTTTTCCTCTTCAAAATCAGTGCAGTGTCCCTTTGGAGAAATAATCCGTCCGTCTCTTTGCATTTATTTTATTGATACAAAGGAGCAGATGTGTACCAGTCAGATCAGATTACACATGTCTTGCACAGTGTGATATATATATATATATATATAGATATACATACATAAATATGTATGCAGTACACTAGTAGATGGATAGATATGTTTCTCCAGCGCCCGAGTCTGGTGTTGTGGCAGAAGATAGAGACGGTACAGTCCGGCACACGTTCATTAAAATTCAGCAGAGAGAGGATGTGCGCTCCGGTCCTCTCCGCGCTGCGCGTCCAGATGCTCTGATCTCTCCCTCCCTCCCTCCCTCCCCGTCTTTCTTCCTCTCTCTCTCCACCTCTTCGGATCCGGATCTGCGCTCTCCCCTCGGCCCCTGGCGGAGTCAGATCGCTCGCTCCTCGTCTACGTCTCAGCCCCTGTCCCTGCCCAGTCTCCGACGTTTATGGCAGCCCCCTTAAACCGGAGACCCCCACATACCACCAACCCGTAGCAGGGGCTACTTGGGTATTGTAGTCCTCTTCATGGCAGCTCCCCCGGTGCCGACGAGCGAGAAAGCTACACCGCACAGGAAGCATTCCGGCTCAGCTCGGAAGGTGATGCTGGGGATTTTAGGGGATTGTAGTTCAGGACAGACCCTTTAACGCGCAGTGTGAAGCGCACAGTGTTCCTACAGGACCCAGCATGCAGCAGGATCGACGCACTGGAGTGGGGGGCTCCCATCTTCTGTGTGTCCCTCAGTGACGAAAATAAGGACCGCAGATCAGCCCCATACATCTGGAGATTCAACATCTGGCCTGTGATGCACGTCTCGGAGAGGGGGCATAATTCGTTTAACAGAAAATATTAATAACCCAGACCGGGGGGAGTGTACACACAAGTCCCTATATGTTATAAGCATCTTATTCTGAACCAATGACAAACATCCTTTCAGGTTATAATTTACAAAACAAAAAAAGAACAATTGCATAATAATATTCATAATAATAATGCCCAATCACCTGAAATGTTAAAATAATTATGTATTATAATAAATAATAATGTGCTATTATTATTATTATTATTATTATTATTATTATTATTATTATTATTTATTTTATTATTATTAATCATCACATTTTAAAATATGCTATAGTTTCCCAGGGCTTAATTGGCACTATGAAAACTATATGAATTGCAGCATGTAGTCAAGAGCTGCTTTTGACTCTCCTCGCCTCCCTTGTGTGGCTTCGGGCTGGCGAGGTGTAGGGCACTGCCAGGCAAGCTGCTCTTCAGGAATACTATTTTATTGTATTTAGTATTTTTCATTTTACATGAATAAAAACAATTCAATTTTTTTAATACTCATGATTAAAATCTTTAAAAAATCAATCCTTAAAATCACTTAAAATTTTTTAAAATCTTTGTGATTTTTAACAAACAATAAAACAATTAACTTCAAAATAAACGTGCCCAAAACAACAAAACAAACGTGATAAAAGCAAAAACTGCTCACCAACATAAAAGTCAAATACATTGAAAATAACTGAAAATGCATTGGACAAAATAAAGAAACAATTAAAAAGGTAAAAATAAAAAACAAACAAAAAAGGTCCAATGCATTTAAAATTAAATCCATAACAGTCAATGTATTTGACAAAAGAATATAACAAAACCAAACCATAAAAACCCTAAACAATGTGGTTTAAAAGCAACTAAATCTTTAAAAACAATTAAGATTCATTTTTAAAATCTTTTTTTTAAAAAACAATCATCCATAAAATCTTTAAAAGATCTTGGACTCGGGCTCCAGCAGGGGGAACTGACCGTCCCCGGAGGTGGGTCCCATCATGGGATCCTGAGCTCCCCCAGATCTTGTATGTGCCAGTTCTTGTAGGCTTCCTCCTTGCCCCTCTGATGGACCTCCAGATTGACATAGTCTCTTACGAACACCATGCCCCTCCGCGCGATGACGATCGGGTCCAGCTCCTGCTTGTTGAACAGACAGATGTTCCGTCCCTCCCACAGTGCCTGCTTCACTGCGCAGACGACACGCCACCAGCACCTCAGGGTGGATGATGATATTCCCCTGGCCGGACCGTACAGGATCTGCTGGGCGGTCGCCCGCGCAGGAACGGCAAACCTGTGGAGGAACGGAGAAAACAGGAGCCAGACCCTGTGGGCGGAGGGGCACTCACTAAAGATGTGAGCCTCCGTCTCCTTCCCCAGGCAACCCTTATAGGGGCAGGTGTCATAAGGAGCTATGCCCCTTCTGTGCATGAACACTCAGGTGGGGAGACACTGATTCACAGCCATCCAGGAGACATCTTTCTGCGTATTCGTGAGGCAAACGTGCGTAGCGTTAGCCCAGATAAACCGGCAGGTTTCGGGAGGGAAATCTTCTATCCGGCTGGTCTCCTGGGTAGATCTCATCTGGCTACAGATGGTCTTATAATCCCAGGAGGCCAGCACGACTTTATGGAGGCCTACTTCGAGCGCAAAGGCTCGGAGCGCCCTGTAGAACGGCGGGGGATCCCACGAGTGCGGCCTGGTGTTATCCATGGCGCAGAGGCCGAATGGTCTCAGGCTGCTGGCAAAATAAAAGCGGTTCATTAAACTCACTTTCTTGCCAGCAGCCTGGATGTTCTTGACCACATAGGCCAGCCCCTGCGCCTTTATCAGCCGCACAACGTCCGGGACCCCCCTGCCTCCATCCAGGGTACCCTTCACCATCTGCACTCTTTTCAGCCTCTCCATTTTGCTCCCCCAGACAAACCGAAATATAATTCAGGTCACTAATTTTGCGATGACCTTGTCTGGGGGGAAGATCATTCCTACGTAGAGGAGTATCGGGAAGAGGATGGCCTTTACGACCAGCACCTTACCAGCCATCGTCAAGGTCCTTGTGCTCCAGCCGTGGATCTTCCTTTGGACCTTCGCTATGGCCTCCTCCCAGCTCCGGGTGCCCGTGTTGGTCCCGTCGATCGTGATCCCCAGAACCTTGATAGACGGCTTCACAGGGAACACGGTCGGCGGGCCCCGGCCGACAGGCCATGCCCTGGAGAGGTAGACCTCGCTCTTGGCCTTGTTCACAGCGGCCCCCGTCGCCCTGCAGAAGCCGTCCAGCAGTTCCTCGACCCTGGCCACGGACGGAGAGTCCGTGCAAACCACGGCCACGTCGTCCATATAGGCCAGGGCCTTCAGTTGCTCTCCGCTGGAGATGGAAACCTGTCACCCGGACGTCCCGGCGGATCGCCTGCATGAACAGCTCCAAGCAGAGGACGTACAGCAGGGCCGACAGGGGACAACCCTGCCGGACCCCCGACCTGACCGGAAATGGTTCGGTCAGGTGGCGGTTCACAAGGACCCTGCTGCTTAGGCCGCTGTAGATGATCTTAACCCACTTCCTCAGGCCAAGAGCGAGACCCATCCTCTCCATGACGAGCTGCAGGTATTCGTGGCCCACTCTGTCGAAGGCTTTCTCCTGGTCCAAGCTGATTAGGACCAGGGGAAGCCCTCTCTCGTTCGAGTAGGCCACGACATCCCTGAGCAGCATGGCGTTGTCGGCCGCCGATCTCCCCCGGGCACCACAGACCTGGTCGGGACCCACGACTTGAGGGAGTGGCCGCTGCAGCCGGAGCGTCAGTGCTTTGGCCAGTATCTTGTAGTCGGTGCACAGGAGGCTGACTGGCCGCCAGTTCCTCAGATCTTTTTGGTCTCCCTTCTTGTGAAGAAGGGAGAGGATACTCTTCTTCATAGAAGGGGCCAATCTGCCCTCTCTGTACATCGACCCCAAGACCTGGGCCAGATCTTCTTTAAGCACCTCCCAAAAGATCTTATAGAACTCAGCAGGGATCCCGTCGGGACCCGGTGTCCTTCCAGAGTTAAGACTCTTTATCACCTGGGAGAGTTCAGTGGTGGTGATCTCTGGATCCTCCTCCTCCTCCTCGTCCCCCTCATTGCGGGACTCCAACAGGGACAGAAAGTGATGGATCAGATTTTGATCCACCACCTTCTGATCGTACAACTCCCTGTAGAAATCCCGCACCACTGTCTCAACAGCCTCTCTGCCCTCCACCTCTTGCCCCGAGGAGTTGACCATGGAGGACATTGCAGGCCGCCTCTCCTTCGTTTTCTTGAAGAAGAAGCGGCTGCATTTCTCATCGTCCTCCATGATGTGGACCCTGGAAAGGACCTTGATCTTCTCTTGCTCCTCCCGATAGAGGGCGGAGAGACTCAGTTTGACCCGGGCCACCTCCTCAGCTAGGTCGAAGCCTCTGAGCTGTAAAAGACTCAGGCGCTGGAGGCGGGCGTTTAGATGGGAATATCTCGCCCGCCTCTCACGAGCTTTCCGTTTCCCCAGCTGAATGAAGTAGCCCTTGGTTCTTTTCTTCACCATCTCCCACCACTCTATGGGAGAATCAAAAAGGTCCTTCAGGGTCCTCCACTCCTCGAGGCATCTGCTAAAGGTCTTAATAACACGAGGGTCATCGAGCAGGGAGGTGTTGAGCTTCCAGACCCCAGGCCCCGACTCCCGTGTGCTCGGAATGAGCACCTCTGTCGTCAGGAGCCTGTGGTCTGAAAAGAAGACCGCCTCCGAAGACATGGCGGTCCTCTCCAGTGGCTTACTGAGGAGGACGAGATCTATCCTGGAGAAGGAGGAGCCAGAAGAACTCACCCAGGTGAACAAGGGGACCAGGTCCCGACCTGCGTCGCAGAGTTCAAAGTCCTCCACGAACGCAGCGAGGTCCCTGCTGGATCTATCGTTGCGGGGCTTACTCCGGTCTACATCCCTTAGAGCACAGTTGAAATCACCTGAAATGATAACTGGCAAGGTGCCGATCAGGAGCGGGCGTAGCTGAGGGAGAAAGAGGACTCTCTCTCTCTGGCTGGTGGGGGCATAGACATTGACCAGCCTCAATACAGCCCCCTTGTATTTAAAATTGAGGCCGGCCAGTCTGCCCGCCTCTATAACCTTAAATGTTTTTACTGTTATGAAGGGGTTTTTCAGGAGTACGGCAATCCCGTCCGCTCGGGACACATTGGACCCCGACCAGAAGGATTCTCCTAGGGTCCAAGTGTCCCGGAGATCTTTATATTCTTTTTGGAACGGGATGCCGCACTCCTGCAAACAAATAATGTCCGCCTTCATTCCAGCCAGAGAGTTTAACACATCGGTCCTCTTTTTGACCTCAGCAATGCTCCTCACATTTATTGAAATAATAGTTAATGCCATAATGGCTGTGAGGGCAATTACCCGCTCCGTAACAATCATGTAAAGAAACCTTTCTCTTCCCCACTCCTCTCTTCTCCCTCACCTAGCTTAGCGCTAGCACCCATCATTTCAATCATTTGCCTCACCGCTTGATCCTCTAGGAAGACTATGGGGGGGGCTCGGCTCCCGCCACCCGGTAAGGCTGGCGAAACTCCACTGGGCTCAGGGCTTGTGGTGCTGGAGGTTCTCCCTGGTTCCTTTGTGGCCGAGGCCCGACGAACAGATGGCAGGGCAGAGGCTTTATGTACAACTGGGGAGAAAACTGTGTAGACCCCGCTAGTTGTTCTTTTGACTAATGGTGGGGGAGGGGGTGGTCTCTCTCTTCCCGGCTGTCTGCCGCCGCAGGCCTCCTCCCCCAGCGCCAGTGACCTTGCCATCACGTCCCTGATGTCTTTATGGGAAAGGGCACTGGCGCCGACTCCCGTCTCTTGAGGACCTGCGGCTCTCCCACTACTGCCGGGAGGGCATACCTGACCCCTCCCCTGGGAGAGTCTCAGTTGTGGGGCAGGAGGAATGTTATTTCTAGGGGGCCTCTCATCCACCAGGCTGCCCACTCGGGGCAGTGGAGAAGGCCCACTGCTCTCCTCTCCGGAGTCAGAGTGGGGCGTGTAGAAATTAGAGGGAGAGGTCTCTGCAGCGGGGGAGGAGCCGGCAGGGGGGGGAGAATCTGCAGAGTGGATCCTTTTATTCATCATACCCCCCCTACCCATGCTCCTCTTCTCTGCCCTCCTCCTCTTCCCCGCTACCACTGTCCACTCCCCCTCTGCCTCCACTTCTGACCCAGAGTCAGAGAGGGAGCCTATGAGGCTCCTGAGGATTGTTTCCTCTCTACCCCCATCTTGGGGTATCACCTTTGGAGGAGCCTCCACTTGATTTTCTCTCTCTCCACCACCCCCGAGGGCCCGCGCCCTATTTGCATAAGAGGAGGGGCAATTCCTGAAGAGATGCCCTCCCCCACCGCACAGGTTGCAGGCCCTCTCCTGCTTGCAGGCCCTGGTCAGATGTTCTCCGCCGCAGACCTTGCACTTGACAACAGTGCAGGCTGCGGCTAAATGACCCAGGGCCCCGCAGTTCCTGCATAATTTGGGCATGCCATGGTAGAAGACAAGCCCCCTATTTGCTCCTAATACCACGGTGCTTGGCAGATGGCGTACTCCGCCGATGGCGGCCACTTCCACCTGCAGGCGCACCTGCCACCGCCGAGCACCTGTCCAGACCCCATCCTCATCATTAACTCTCCTGCTTTCAGACAGGATCTCGCAGTGTCTCCTCAGCCATACTTCTACGTCGTACTCTGCCACTGCTTCATTATAGAACTGAATAGTTACTATTTTGATCTCTCTATCTGTCAGGGCGTCGACCACAAAGTCACTCAGGGGCATACTGTCTTTTTTTTCCCTATACAAATTCCAAAAACTCTCCAGCACTTGAGGGTTCTTAAAGCTCACCTCAAACACGTCCCTAGGTCCAGGCAGTTTAACCACGCAGTTCAGCTCAGAAGGGGCAAAGCCCAGGCCCCTCTGCAGCACGGACCTGCTGAACTCCAGCCGGGTGAGGGCCGCGGTCTCGGCTCCAGCCTCACGGCTGAAGCGCACCGCATTATGGCGCCTCACACCGGCGGTTCGCTGGGCCATGCTGCGCTTTCCTACCTGGGAGAAGGGTCGGGAGGCTCTCAATCCGGAGGTCGGGGCAAGTCCACCGTGTTCGCAGTGCCGGAATGGAGGCAGGTGAAGAGGTGTGAGAAGAGGAATACCTGAAAGTAGAGGGATAAGAGGAAGAGATTGAGGGAGGGAAAAGGGGGGGTTCTGTCTGATATATAGGGAGGGGTTGAGATGTAGGCAGCAATGGAGGGATGGGTAGTGAAAAGGTGATGGATGGAGTGAGGGACGGAGGGCCTGAGAGTTCTGATGAAAAGAAGGGATGACAAAGGAGAGCATGAAACAGTGAGGCGCTCTGGCACTTCCTGTTGCAGAATCAGCCCAATAAAAATAACCTGAAGTGTTTTTGTTTATTACCGACTCATTTTTGTGTTGTTTGTCATGTCTGAAGTTTTACATTTAGCGTCTTTGCTTTGACTAGAACTGCTGCGTATGTGTCTTTATCTCCTTTTGATGCAGTGCCTAATATAAAAAGAAATGCCTGCACTTTTTCATTGTTGTTGTTTTTAGAATTTGCATTAAGAGCTGGGGGACAGGTCATTTATCTAGGTGTAGTTTTGTTGTAAGTCATCAGGGATGGCATGTGATGACCCATAACAACAGGACTGAATAACAGGCTTCCTTTAATCCCCTGTAATTGCATGTATTATGGGATTTTTATGCCTGACATACATTGCATTTCAGGGATACACTCAAGCTCATAATGTCTCTGTGTATAGCTCTGCTGTGTGTTGTAAGGGGGCTGCTTAGCACCTTACAACACACATTAGTTTAAAGTTTCGTAACTGACCCCTGAAATGTGAGCGGACTGTTCTTTAAACACTTGCCTTAATCCCCTTAAAACACAAATCGGTGTGTGTGGGGGGGCAGGTGTGGTTGTGACTGTGGTTATGGTTTTTCCCTCTTCAGACTTCAGACAGCGTCACAGCGGAAAGGTGTGGCAGGGCTGGTGTGCACAACAGCGGGTAAAGGCTGCCTCTGTCAGTCGCTTCCTGCAGCCCAGAGCACCCGTCCGCCTCATAGAGAGAGAGGCACCCAGCTACAGCAGGGCTGAGCACCACACTGCACAAGGCATGGCCTGCTGGAGCACCAAGAACACGTAAGTCGGGACTGCAGGGCAACCCGTCTGACTCCACTCTTGCTCTGACTCTCATTCTGACTCTGCTCTGGCCGAGGGCATCTGCTATATACTTGCAAATATATGTGGGGAAAACGATACCCAGGGCAATTCATGCTCTGTGATATCTCTGCTAATAAGTCTTGACTGTGTCTCTGGACTCCCTGGATGAAAGTGAATGGCTTTTGTAGAATTGAAACAGGAAACGTTACTGTTATATTTATTGATTTATTCCAGGAAGCCTTGGCTCTTAATACATTCAAGTACTGGAGTGTTTTGAAGGAGGCAATGGTATCAGGAGCTTCTCTGGACTCTGGGGCTCCTGGAGGATCCTTGCGGCCCCCGTGCTGTAGGAGTTCATGATTGTATCGACTGATTGATTGATTGATCAATTTTGCGATGCGCTCAGCCCTTCTGGGACCAGAAACAAAATAGTTATGGGAGGAACGAGGCAGAATCATAATCATATCCGTGTTTGGCACAGATGAGCTCACCCAAAATGGGCGATTGGGGCCGTGCTCACGCAGGTCAGGTGTGGCAGTAGAATACGAGGATGCTCCGCATGGTTTAGTCTGTGAATACACACATCACATACCGTTTCTCCTTCCTGTTGTTGTGCAGGTCGGCCACACAGGACGAGTGCGCCGACTTCAGGGCCCTGCATTACTGGATGATCCCCGCGGTAGGTCCCCCGCTAAGGTGTGCCTGTATGTGCACTTGATTTAACCTTCAACACATCAGGCTAATTCACTTAATACCTCCTTAAAAAACTCCTTAAAAATCTTCCTTCATCATTTTATTATTTTCATTTAAAGAAAATAATGGGGTGGGGTAGCAGAGCAGGGTAATGTCTATATTGACACTTATTCTTGTCCTGTAAGGTTATTTAAAACTGCAATAAAATATATACGTTACTCAGTTCTGAATGGATGAATGAAGGCATTAAAATGTATATATAAATATATCCTTGCCCTAGGTTGCCATCGCTTTGATTCTGTCCTCCTTCAGGAGACGCGTGAGGTACTATACCTTTGAAGGCAGGTTCCCCCTGGAGGGCAGGTTCGGTCTGCTGGTGTAAGTCAGATTCTCTGCTTTTACAGTTTCATTTATTTATGTATTTACGTGTTTATTTATTCTCAGATGAAATAAGTGTGTGTGTGTGTTATTCTGTCTTGTGTCAGAAATACGCTAACTGACACTAGTTGTCAATTACTCGTCAATTTTCTTTTTTTCTGTACTTGTGCAAACACCTGAATGAGAGCCTCGGTTTTGCAGGCCCATCCAGCTGCTCAGCACCCACAGTAACCGCTGGGCGTTTGCAGTGGCTTTCGGGGCCATCGCCAACGTGGTGCTGGAGAGGATGGTGAGGGTCAAGCAGTTCTCCTGTCTGCACTTTGAGGTGCCTGTCTGGGCCACAGGTGACGTAAACACAACACAGTTGCATTGGCTCAATTCCTCTTTCTGTCTCTTTCTGTCTCTCTCGCTTCTCCCTCACCCTTCCCTCCCCCCTACCCACTTCCTCTGTCTCTCTCCCCATCTCCCTCACTCCCTCTACCCATTTCTCTCTCTCTCTCTCTCTCTCTCGTGTCAGCCGTGGCAGGATGTGTTGTTTTTGAGGCTGGTCATAAGTCTAGTTAATTGTAGCTTCCTAACTGTGCGCCACAAGAGTCTTTCTTTTGCTTCCTCTGCAATGTTGTTCTTGGGCAGTCCAGCTCACACCCCAACCCACCCTCCTCCTTTGTGTGTTTCCATACATTATTGTTGCACATCTTCCCGCACTGAGGACTGCAGGTCTGTGTCTGGTGTTAGTTAGGCTACCGCCCCCCAACCACACCTTTTTCTCTCCATTTAAATCAGGGAGAGGTAAGATGGGAATAGAACTGCATTTACTTGAATCTCAACAAGGGAAATAGGAGATCACCACACAGCTCCTACACTCTGGGAGGAGAGGTGTGTGTGTGTGGGTGGGTGTTGGTCGTGCTGGACTGTGGAGGTTGCAGTGTCTGATTTTTTAATTGTATTGCCCCCCCTCAGTGTTTTTCAAGTTCCTGCTGGCGCTGGAGGTGGCCCTGGTCCACTATCCCATCTTCATCTGCCTCACCACCGAACACAAGCTCGCCGGCTCCCTGCTGGGCTTCAGCTACACCCTGAGCTGGTAAGGGCCCGCTCTCCCAGCGCTGCCTCTCTCACGGCAGCCTCGCGGACACCTTTTGAGGCGCTCTGCTTCCGCACACATGTGTCCCATTGTGTTGGGCCTATATGGTTCCTATGTATATCCTGTGTTTATCCTATGTGTCCCAGGGGTCACAGTGAATGAGCTTGTAACGTCATGTCAACCAAATCTGCCGCATCAGGGCACTGGCCAGTTGATGAGGATGTATGGGGTCAGACGAGCACTGGGAGGTGTGGTTGAGAGTGTGGTTCAAATCTGACCTCGTACACTCACACTGCACCCTCACATTTAAATATAAGTGAATGGAGGTATATAAATTCATGGTTACACGCATGTATAAAATAAAATATGCAAACCTATGTTTAGATTAGCACTTTTTAGATGTTCTGCACAGTGACCCCCAGGAGCTGTGGAAGCACCTCTGTCCACCTCTGTCAAGAAGCCAGTTTGCTTGGAGACCACACGCTGCTCCCCAGCTTGGCCGGTTCCGTGGGTACTGATGCACCATGAGCTGTTTCTTCGTTTGCAGGTTCGTCTATCAAGTCAAGAGCACCGTGGAGCGCCAAGAAGAGACTGTAAGTAATCCGTGAATACAGCAACTGTGTGGGAGTTTGAATGCACTGAGAGTGATGAACATCTCCCTCAGTGAGGCCAGCTCAAAGAAGGGCAGCGTGTCTCCTCCCTGTGGATCAGATTCAAGTAGCTTAAAGCTGATGAAGGTGTGGGTCGTCTTTACCTAATTTTGCAATGTCAGGGATGCTCTGTGAGTCAGTCCTGGTTGCCCCCCCGGGTTGGCAGTCCATTGCGCGATCCTGGATTGTTGATTCTGTAAGGGCTGACAGCAACAGGTGTGGCCGCAGTAAGCCAGGGAGCTCAGACTTACCTGGGCTTCTCTGGGATTGTGTCTGTGAGCAGGGGCCTCCCGTCTCTCAGTGCAGGGTGGAAAAGCTGTATTTTTTAAACTTCCCCCCCTCCAGAGGCAGTAACAAATACACATGAGGACTGGGAAGAAAAAAAACTGTTATGAAACTGTGATAGATGTGTCTTTAGGGATTTAAGATTACCTGGTGCAGCGAGTACAGCCTCTCTCTCTCCCTCTCCCTCCATCTTGGTCTCTCCCTCAGGTCCCCTGGTACGTGTCTCCCCGTGCATTGCCTGTTCCTGCCCTGCTGTGCACTGCGTTTCTCATCCTCTGCTTCCTGTTGATGTTCCTGAAGCAGCTGCGGGGCTACTGCGGGGGCTGGCCACTCCACGAGGTACATACTGTGCTCCCCATACATACCCAGCTGCAACTCTGTCTCTCTTTATGTGAACCTGATTCATGCATCAAAGACAGTGTACCGTATGTGTGTGTCTGCATATGTGTTTGTGTGTGTGAGGGTTCTGGCCTGACCCATGTCCCCCTGGTGTCGCAGGGTCCGGAGCTGGTGGTCGCTGTCCATCACCTTAACTATGTCCGGCGTCTCTTCCAGCCCAGCAGCCCACCGTGAGTGCCCTGCCCATCGCTCATCTCAGGAGCTTTTAACCAGCAGTTAGATGGCACATTTTCATTTATGTTGTTCCTACTATTTGCATTGTGCTGAATCATACTGCCCTTCACTCTCTAGTCTCCCCTTCACCCCAGATGCGGTAACACTATTCAGTAATTTCAGGGAATGCTCCTGGAAGGGGTAAACTAGGCATTTTTGGGGTACCCTCTACTCTACACACACACAAAATGTCACCCATGAAACCACCACCCAGTGTTTGCTCTCCTCAATTTGCTGGTAGTCAGTCATGCAGCCAGCCAGCCAGTAAGGGGGTTGATTTGTCTTCCTGACAGGCACAGATGATGGCTTAACGTATCTGTCATGCTACAGAAACGAGTTGGCACTAACCCCTAACCCCCCTTTTCCCCTCCCCCATCTGTGAGCCTCAGGGAGAAGAAGTCGTGGTTTCGGCGGAAGGTGTACGACTGGGACCCCCACTTCAGATTCCCGGCCCGTATGATAATCACAGCAGTGGTAGCTTTCAATGCAATCTACACAGTAAGCACAGCTGTCTGCACTGTTGCCACACTGGGATACACATTATACACCCTGTGCTGAGTATTTGATCTGTGGCTTGGACATTGTGAATGCTTTTAAGTATTTTAATCTTATTAATATGCACCTTGGTCACGTTGTTGCTGTTTTGTCTATTGTGATACTGTACACCGATCAGCCATAACATTATGACCACCTGCCTAATATTGTGTAGGTCCCAAAACAGCCCTGACCCGTCGAGACATGGACTCCACTAGACCTCTGAAGGTGTGGTGTGCTATCTGGCACCAAGACGCTAGCAGCAGATCCTTTAAGTCCTGTAAATTGCGAGGTGGGGCCTCCATGGATCGGACTTGTTTGTCCAGCACATCCCACAGATGCTTGATTGGATTGAGATCTGGGGAATATGGAGTCCAAGTCAACACCTTGAACTTGTGATTCATCAGACCAGGCCACCTTCATCTGTTGCTCTGTGGTCCAGTTCTGATGCTCATGTGCTCATTGTAGGCGCTTTCGGCAGTGGACAGGGGTCAGCATGCGCACCCTGACTGGTCTGCGGCTACGCAGCCCCATACGCAACAAACTGCGATGCACTGTGTGTTCTGACACCTTTCTATCAGAACCAGCATTAACTTTTTCAGCAATTTGAGCTACAGTAGTTCGTCTGTTGGATCGGACCACACAGGCCAGCCTTCGCTCCCCACGTGCATCAATGAGCCTTGGCCGCCCATGACCCTGTCACCGGTTCAGCGCTTTTCCTTCCTTGGACCACTTTTGATAGGTACTGACCACTGCAGACCAGGAACACCCCACAAGAGCTGCAGTTTTGGAGATGCTCTGACCCAGTCGTCTAGCCATCACAATTTGGCCCTTGTCAGAGTCGCTCAGATCCTTACGCTGCCCATTTTTCCTGCTTCTAACACATCAACTTTGAGGACAAAATGTTCACTTGCTGCCTAATATATCCCACCCACTGACAGGTGCCATGATAACAAGATTATCAGTGTTATTCACTTCACCTGTCAGTGGCCATAATGTTATGGCTGATCGGTGTATATCAGTATAACAATGGGAAAGAAGAATGGGTCTGATACAACCATTTGGTACTGAACATGTTTCAGATCGGAGCAGCACAGAAGTCAACATGGAGCGTGTTGATTCATGTATGTGTTTGTTTATGTATTGTTTGTGTTCACAGTATGTGTTCATAGAAGTCAATTTCATCCTGCGGATACTCTCCTGTATCTATGAATTGATTCCTGCCTTTGCAGGTATGTAGGGCAGTCTCTGTTTCTGCTCTGTCTGTGTACTATATGGGTACAGCTACATGTGTGTTTCATTTTGCACGAGACTGCGTCTTCATGTCAGCATGTGCGTGAGAGTGTGTGTGAGTGACAGTGTAAGTGTGTGTGAGAGTGTATATGTGTGTGTTTGTGGGTGTGTATGTGTGTGTGAGTGTGAGTGAGTGTTTGTTATTGGTTCTGCTTGTCTGCGTGTGAGATGGGTGCTAATTAAGATGTCATGAATAATACGTGAACAGGAATGAGGTTTCGTGGCATACTTTCATTATGCTGTTATGAACCGTATCTATCAGACTGTTACATCTATAACTAACAGTATCCTTTGCTGGAAACCAGTGGCCTTGTTATATTTCCCCAGAGAAAAAAAAAATTAATAATAATTAAAATAAATAAATATATATATATATATATATATATATATATATATACACACTCACCTAAAGGATTATTAGGAACACCTGTTCAATTTCTCATTAATGCAATTATCTAACCAACTAATCACATGGCAGTTGCTTCAATGCATTTAGGGGTGTGGTCCTGGTCAAGACAATCTCCTGAACTCCAAACTGAATGTCTGAATGGGAAAGAAAGGTGATTTAAGCAATTTTGAGCGTGGCATGGTTGTTGGTGCCAGACGGGCCGGTCTGAGTATTTCACAATCTGCTCAGTTACTGGGATTTTCACGCACAACCATTTCTAGGGTTTACAAAGAATGGTGTGAAAAGGGAAAAACATCCAGTATGCGGCAGTCCTGTGGGCGAAAATGCCTTGTTGATGCTAGAGGTCAGAGGAGAATGGGCCGACTGATTCAAGCTGATAGAAGAGCAACTTTGACTGAAATAACCACTCGTTACAACCGAGGTATGCAGCAAAGCATTTGTGAAGCCACAACACGTACAACTTTGAGGCGGATGGGCTACAACAGCAGAAGACCCCACCGGGTACCACTCATCTCCACTACAAATAGGAAAAAGAGGCTACAATTTGCACAAGCTCACCAAAATTGGACAGTTGAAGACTGGAAAAATGTTGCCTGGTCTGATGAGTCTCGATTTCTGTTGAGACATTCAGATGGTAGAGTCAGAATTTGGCGTAAACAGAATGAGAACATGGATCCATCGTGCCTTGTTACCACTGTGCAGGCTGGTGGTGGTGGTGTAATGGTGTGGGGGATGTTTTCTTGGCACACTTTAGGCCCCTTAGTGCCAATTGGGCATCGTTTAAATGCCACGGCCTACCTGAGCATTGTTTCTGACCATGTCCATCCCTTTATGACCACCATGTACCCATCCTCTGATGGCTACTTCCGGCAGGATAATGCACCATGTCACAAAGGTCGAATCATTTCAAATTGGTTTCTTGAACATGACAATGAGTTCACTGTACTAAACTGGCCCCCACAGTCACCAGATCTCAACCCAATAGAGCATCTTTGGGATGTGGTGGAACGGGAGCTTCGTGCCCTGGATGTGCATCCCACAAATCTCCATCAACTGCAAGATGCTATCCTATCAATATGGGCCAACATTTCTAAAGAATGCTTTCAGCACCTTGTTGAATCAATGCCACGTAGAATTAAGGCAGTTCTGAAGGCGAAAGGGGGTCAAACACAGTATTAGTATGGTGTTCCTAATAATCCTTTAGGTGAGTGTATATATACACACACATACTTGCATGTGGATATTTGTATGAGGTAAAAGGATAGCTTTATTTTACTACAGGAAATTCAGGACTTCAAGGTTATGACCCCAGATGCGTTACAAGCGCCTGTTACACATTGCAGGTTAGGTGTGGTTACAGATGTTGTTTAACTTCAGTGGCAAGTTCAATCGCAGGTTACGGAAAAGGATATTTTGTGTTTGGAACGATAACATCCGGCCTGGTCTCCACTGGGTACGTCTTCCACATCCTGCTGCACTACAGGCAAGTTTCATTCACTTTAATTGAGACTCATACTGAACATTGTATTTTTAGTGGTGTATTTATTTGCTTTTGCACTTACTGAATGACGCTTTTGTGAAACATGACTTGCCTGTGGCAGCTGGTAAAGTAATTTGCAATGGAGCCATCAAAAGGCTCCCACCCTAACCCTGGCCTCTCCTGTCTCTCCCAGGACTCAGATGAAGAAGCTGTACAAAGGGGATCGGACAGGCCTGCCTCCCAGGATCCCCCATGCCCACGTGGCGATGGTGAGAGCTCTGCAGAGTGTGGGAGCCACGGTGGCGCCAGGCTGCTGGTGTGAGGCCGGTCTGATAGAATCCACTGAGAACACTCACCTTTAGACCATATCAATCAGTCTGTAGATATGTCCCTATTATAATAAGCATGTTACCCCCCCCCCGCTTGCTAATGGCTCTTGCCTTCCATCGAGAGTGGAGGGGTTTGCGCTGTCGTCCCAGCAGTTCCTCCAGAGCTGCGGAAATCCCACCTGCTGGATCCCAGAGTCGCTGCTTTGGCTGCTGGTGCTGCTTCTATTTACCCACTGGGAGTGTTTGTGAACTCTGTGAGGGGCAGCAGATCTGCTTTCTGAAGGACAGGTCTGTTTGTTTTGCAGGCCAGAAGCATCTCCTACATGGGGCTTCAGATTGCTTTCCTGTTCTCCGGTATGTCAGACAGCAGCTTCTACTTGTTTTTTTCCTTTGCCGCAGTGTTTTGTCAGATGTGGGCTGAAACTTTATTACTTTGGCTAACAGCTGGATCTGATCCATTTGACATCAGTTTGACAGGTGTGTGGTCCAGCCCTGGTCCCGGAGACAGTGTCCCTCTGGCTTAAAAGTTGTCACAGATCAGGGGCTGGATATTTGAAATCGAAATAACTAATTAATAGTCTAATTAACTCAATTATTGGTTCTCTCAAGCAACTGAGAGATTGTCTGCTGTGAAGTCCAGATCCCATAGTGTCAGCCTGGACAATGTACAGCTTGGGAGAGTGTGGCTCTGATCCCTCCTCCACCTCCGCTTCCCCCGCCCCCCTCTCTCTGTCTGCAGGTCAGTCCGTCCTGTCCGTGCTGTTCACCGTGGCAGCGTTTGCTTTCCACCTCAAGATCGTGTCTCCATTACAGGAAGGGAGAGTAACAGAGTTTTTTGAGTTTTGGGGAAACATTCTGTAAGTGCGACACGCTCCCTGTCTTGTCTCTCGGTTGTGTGTTTCTGTGGTGGTGGGGGGGTGCAGTGGTGTTTATTGATGCTCTACTTCAGTTGCTGAACAGCTGCTGTGTTTTTGTTCAATCCCAGTTCGCTATTTCTCCATTACTTTAAGTATGGTAGCTGATTACTGGTGACAGAGCTCTGGTACACGCTCACCTTCACCCCTTTACAAGATTTTAGTACTTTCAGCTTATTTTCTTATTTTATTTGATGTTAAAACAGTTTAATCAGTTCATAGAGGCAGCTCCTCCTCACTGATATAATTTGCTTTTGTTAAGATTTGTGTTTCTTTTTCCAGGGCTAACAGCTGTCCCTTCATTGCAGTCTTTTACCTTCAGAAAACGATAGCGCGGTGCTTCTTCCTGCAAGATAAACTGTCCCCCACTGACAAGGACAAGCCACTGGCTTTAAACAACATGTGAGTGGTGTCATCACTTGGGCTCTGCCGCCCAAAACCACTGCTCTGACCTCTGACCTGCAGCTCCAAGCCTGCTATATGTTCTGCTGTTGGTTGGTCCCCCACTTGTCACCCTTAAACAAGTGTCTCTTTCTATCTCCTCCTGCCCCCCCCCAGACGAGCATTCCAGAATGCCAGCTACTTCGGCGTGTTCTACAACGTGGTGGTGGGCATGGCGGCCGCGTTGTCCCGCCTGCTGCGCAGCATGGTGTGGGGCTGCCTGACCATCAGCCGCATCGACCAGACCCTGATGCCCTCGGGATTTCAGGGCACCCGGGACACCGGTGAGCGCCAGGCTCTGATCTCTGTACTGCCCCCCTCCCCTCTCATGTCTCTGGCCCAGCCCAGTCTCAGTGTTTTCAGATGTACAGCAGTGTTAATATTCACCCCAAGTAAGCTTACTGTAACTCAGGGCTGCTCATCACCAGCCCTTCGGGTCATTGGTGTGTTAAACAGTAAGTGTGAGGCTGGGCAGCTGTGTGAGAGAGGCAGTGAGAGACAGTGTTTGAGGGATTCTGGGTTAGGATCCCTGTGAGCCGGGCATTGTGAGCTGGCTGTGATGTCTCCATGTTGGCCCTGTGTTGGCAGGCTACTGCTCCTGGGTGTCTGTCCTGCTGGTGGACGCCAATCACACCAACCCCACGGCCCTCGTCTTCTGTCACCTGCTGCTTAAGCGCCGGCTCACCTGCTCCCTCTTCTCATACAACCAACTGGGCCACTTCTCCACACTGGCCCTGCATACCGCCACAGGTACCCACCTCCTCCCCTTCTCCCTCTCCCTCTCTTGCTCACTTCCATTCCTTGTTCCTTACTTTCTTGTTGTCTCACAATACTGTAACTGACTCTCTGCTCATCGGTATCCCCCACCTGTTTCTCTTTCTGTCTCTCCCTCCCTCTCTCCCTCCCTCTCTCCCTCCCTCTCTCCCTCCCTCTCTCTCTCTCCCTCCGTCTCTCTCTCTTTCTCTCTCTCTATCCCCCACTTATGCAGTATCTACGCTTGTCTGTTTAGCCAGTTGTCTCTCAGCCACTCAGCGGTTAGTGAGCGTAGCGCCACAGGCACCGATCTCTGTTTCTTGATGGATGGTGACGGTGTGCTGTTGCCTCCCTGTCTCACAGTGGCCAGGCAAAGGCGGAGGGGCCGCCGGGGCCGTCTGCGCTGGTGGCTCTCTTACACCCTGCTGCGGAACCCTAGCCTGGTGCTGCTGCGGAGACGTGGCCCCGCACCCGGCTGTGCTGCCAGCCAGCGCTGAGCAGCCTGTCTGCTCTGTGGCACTGTCGGCCAGCAGCTCAGAACCATCCCTCAGCACTGTGGCACTGATACCTCATCCCAAAGGCCCAGCTCCCCCAGTGTCCAGGAGAGATGCCTGTGAATCGTCATAAGTGGAGAAATCGATCCTGTGTCGAAGTTCATCTTATGCAAGCTCCCTTTCCTTTGGACAAAAAGCACATGCAGGCATGTTTTACACAACAATTCTATAATGCACTTAGCATTCAGCTGATCGGGACACCAAGCAAATATAGACTTGCCATGGCCCCAGTTGCCATGCATGGTGAAGGTCTATTCCAGCAATGAAAGCCTGTGGGGTGACGGTGCTGTTTGCGTTGTTGACAATGGTCAGTCTCTGAACGTGTCCTTTCCCTGCACTTATCTTTCCATGCCCTGTGCTGGCAGGTTGCTGATGGTAGTTACACAAAACCACAGCCCAGTCTGTGCACAGAAACTGAATGTATTGTTGCCATTACGTACCATACTTTTATAAATCATGTTCTAAACAAACTTCTGTTTTGTTGGATCTGTGTTTTTCAGCAGTTTGTTCCATGTCTGTGTGTCTTAAAAATACTGAACAATAATTGTATTTCAAATAATTACCAAAAATCAATATTGCATTCTTCATTTCCCAAGACTTTCACACATAAACCTCACCTTAATATTTACATTTTGTGCGGCTAACAAGCCCATCCTGTTCAGCAACCCAGCCCAGTCTGAATATGATTTAGCTGTTAGGGTCAGTAATTGCCATATCTGTATAAACTCAAGGTTATTATGTTCAAGATTCACAATTCACTGTTCGTGAATCAAGACACAGAAGTATTAATTTAGATCATATTGCGTCATATATCGTCTTTGCATAAAATATATTTGTCTGTGTATGTCAGTACGTGGGCGTGTATTTTACAACGAGAGACTTCTCCTTCCGGACTACAAATACCAGCACGCAGCGTTTCCGGTCATAGGTCAGAGGTCAAAGTTTGCACGGGAAAGTGGTAGAAGTGCGTATTGCTGCTTCTCAGGTAAGTCAGTGTCTGTTTGTAAGATGCATCTGAAAAATAAATGATCAAGACCAGAATAAAGTAGAAAATTCAATATTTAAACTTGTATAATGTATTACAAGAACAAGCTCGGGATACGTAGCATATTTGTTATGGTCCATATATGTATAGTCCCTTGAAATCAGATCGCAGTTAAACATAAATCAGTATCTAATTGTTTTTATAAAAATATATAATATACCCTTCAAATCTCACGTTTGTGGCACAGCCCGGTCTGTGCATTAAATACTTGCACGTATGCATGTATGTCCGTATGTATACAATACTGCTTTGGATTGTGCGCTGTTTTGGTTTAGTGGCTACAGTAATCAGTGTACTTGTGCAGTGATCATTAATACATTTTCAATTAAATCGGCTATACTCTGTGGCCTAATTTTGGTGGTGTACACACACGTGATGTTTTGAATGCCAATCACAGCAGTGTTCCCTGTTTCTCTTGGCTCCTAATGATACCCTGGCACTCACTCCTCACATAAAACAACACAGACAAACAAGAACAGGTGAATATTGGACTGATCAGACAGACTGAGCAGGTGTGAAAATGACTCACATTGTACACAATGGGAGGTGGGGCTGATTCTGACCTACTCCAGTCAGGTCCATTCGGAGGCGTTCTGATCCAGTCGCTTCCTGGTTCTCTCTGTTTTGGCAGGCTGTCAGAGTGACTTGCCCTGAGGACAGGAGGGCTCGGCGTGCATGGGTTTACTGCTACCCTGAGTGTGTTAGAGTACGAATGTGTGTGAGAGAGAGTACGTATCGCTGTGTGTGTGTGTGAGTCCAGGATGCAGCGGCCAGCCGGGGTGCAGTGGACAGTGGTGGCCCTGACCTGCCAGCACCGGGACAGCGAGTATGCCTTCCAGCGCGGTTAGTACTCGGGGGGGGGGGGGATTGCACATGCACGGCCAACACACACATGCTGCAAACGGCCAAAACTGCATACATACACAAACCATACTACATACACACACACACACACATAAGCTTACTGCCAACACTACATTCACACTCAAACACAAGCATACTTCACACACACACACACACACACACTCACACACAAATACGTACTTCATACCAACACATCCTGCTGTGTCATTTGCAAAATATGTACCTGCAAAGCCCAGTGCTGCTGCAGGGTCCCTCTCTGTCTGATCTCAGACCACAGGGTGTGGGAGAGAACAATAAATAAAAAGGTGCTCTGGGACACTGAGCAGTAGAGGCGGGGGTCTCACACGGAGGCTCAGATGTTTTGAAGTCGATCTCTAATCTGTCCCCTCCGGTTGTCGTGCAGAGCTGGAGTGCCGTCAGCGGCGGGGCCTGATCCCCCAAGGGGCTCTGCTGCTCACTGTGTCAGACCCGCAGGACCGGCTGGGCAGCGGGGGGGCCACTCTCAACGCCCTCCTGGTGGCGGCAGAGCACCTCAGCGCCCAGGCCGGGCACACGGTGAGTTGAAAGCCGCTGTCTGGCCTGAGCTGGGGGCTGCAGTCTGTCCCCTGTCACTCAGTCACTCTGCAGCCCGTGTCCTCAGTAACGTGCTGGTGCCTCTCTGTGGTTCTTACAGGTGGTGACGGCTGACGTGCTGGAGAACGCACACGTCCTCATCCTGCACATGGTGAGACACTGGGGCCTCTCCTGGTGGGAGATCTAGATATCTGAGGGACAGAGGAGGAGGAAGGGAGTGAGGGAGTAGCAATGGGAGCAAAACATGGTGATGGAGATGGAATAGAGGCATGGACTGGCTCGGGTTGTCCTTGGTGGACTAACTGAATGACTGACTGACAGACAGCTGTGCCTCTCCTGTCTCTCCTCAGGGGCGGGACTTCCCCTTCGATGGCTGCGGCCGAGGGTTCTGCTGGCTGCCGGCGGGGACGGCGGACCTGGGGGAGGTGGAGGGGCCCCTGTGCAGCCTGGACCTGCTGCTGTCCTGCCTCACACACCAGGTCAGAGGACAGCCCCACCCATCACCCAGCCACCCCCCACACCTCACGCCCCCGACATTCCCTCTCACACCGACACACTCTTCACCTATTGCCAGGACACTCTCTTTATCTCATTTCTCTCTTCCAACCCAACTCTTTCTGTGCCTCTCTCTACATCTACCTCCCCCTGTCTCACTCTCCCCCTGCCCCCCCCTCCTTGTCTCTCCCTGACACCCTCTTCTTCTCTCCCTTTCCCTCTCTCACCACCTCTCCCTCACTCTCCCTCTCTTTGTGTGCAGATTGCCCCTGGCTCCCCCCCTGGCGTGTGGGTGAGCGGTACAGACATGCTCCTGCACATCCGTACATCCCCCGGTGAGCACCCTGCCACACAGAGTCTTCAAATTAATTATTATTATTACGGTTGCCATTCTTATTATAACACCCTTTCAACATATCTGAACTCGGGCTGCTTCCAATCTATACATCTGCCAATTCTGTTAATTTTAAATTGAGTTTCTCTCTCTCTGTGTCCTGCAGACATTTCCTGGGATGGCTTCTCTGGGGTGAGAGTTTTCTCCCTGCCTGGTGACGTCAGTTATGCCAGGAACCATGGGGTCTACCTCACTGACAAGCAGGTACACGTCTTTCTGGGAATTGTAGTTTTAAGGGAAGCAGGGATGGGGCAGATGGGAAATGGCCTAGAAAAAAGGTCTTGTGTTTTGCCATCCTGGGGCACCTTTTGTTGCAGTACATTGAGCTCGCATATGGTTTTTCATTTTTTCCTCTGTATTAATAATAAAACAGACCATCATGTTTAAACTCTGGGCACAATCCTCTGTGTAATTCCCTGGCTTGCGCTGCTGCCCTGGTGACACTGCCTCTTTCTGTAGGGCACAGTGCGTGACATCATCTACAAGGGCCCTGCCGACAAGATCCAGGCCTGTGCTTGGCCTGATGGGAGAGTCCCTCTGGTATGAACCCCTGGGGCAGCCCTGCATGCAGTGTGTTTTGGGATGCTGGAGGACGGGGGTGGGATGTTTCCTGAGGTAGTGCTGTGGGGGGCACACACACACACACACACACACAGCTGCATACACACGCAGCTGGAAGCTCTGAACTAGTTTACACGCCTCACTAGCTCCTTGCTCTTGCATTTTCACTGTCTGGATTAACCTTTCCGTCTCTCCCTCCTTCACCCTGTCCTTCTCTCTTCTCTCACCTCCCTTCCCTATCCTTCACTTTTTCTCTCTCTCTCAGGTGTCAGGGCCGGTGTTTTTCTCAAGGGAAGTGGCAGAGCGTCTCTTGCACACCCACGTCACCCCACCCCTGGACGCCTGCACGTACCTGGGCCTGGACTCTGGGACGCCCGCAGTACAGGTAACTGCCCCTCCGTCCTGCCATGTGTCTGTCCATCTTTCCGCCTGTAAGTGACCACTCCTTATGACTCCCCACCCCCCTCTATCTGTGTGTTTGTTAGTTGTATCCATTTCTCATTGTTTGTCTGATTTCTGGATTTGTATTTGACTATGATATGTCTCTCTCTCATCTCCCATCTCTTCCCCCCCCCACCAGCTGTCTCTGTTCCTGGACATATTGCTGTGCCTGGCAGGAGATGTGTGTGAGGAGGACTTTGTGAGTGGCAACAGGCAGGGCAGCAGCTGCAGCCAGGGGCAGCAAGGGGCAGCGCTGAGGAACGCCCGCACCGTGCTGTGGAGGGAGCTGAGGGGGATGGAGCTGACCCTGGGTAAGGGCTGGACGGTGTGCTCTCTGCCCGTATCTGTGCCTGTGTGCGTCTGTGTGCCCCTCCGCCTGTGCGTGTCACGTGTGCTCTCCTCTCGGTCTCTCTGCAGCGTATGTTCCAGACGGTTGCTATGACTACATGACCCTGTCTGGGGACGAGCACATCGGCCGTTTGACGGAGAGAGCGCTGGGGGGCAGAGAGACGCTGTCACACACTGAGGTCAGAGCGGGGAGGAGGTGGCAATGGGTGTTGTCTCCCCACACTTGCTACAGGAGTACTCTTGGGGAGACGTTCTGCCCATTTGAATGTGTAAAAGCGCTTCTGTCATTGTGTACAGATGTTTTTTCTGCACCTTCTCTCAGCAAAAACAGCAAATTCCTCCCTCCCTCTCTCCCTCTCTTTCTCTCTCTCCTGTCCTCCTCTCTTCAGAACCCCCAGTTGCTAAGCGATGGCTGCTGTGTGATCAACAGCATTCTAGAAGGAAAGGTCAGCGTGGGGTCACAGGCTGTAGTGCAGCACTGCCACCTACAGGTACGGAGAGGTAGTGGAGGGGGTGCGTGGCAGAGACACTTTCTGGATGAGATATTCAGGGAAAATGATTTGGGATATTTGCTTATTTATTACAAGTTTACCAGTCTGTATAATACATCCCAATTGCCTAAATGTGATTTTTTTCTCAGTATCACAGTTGATTATCTTTAGTACGGAAGCGTAATGCTGCCACACGAAAAAATATATATATATCACGTAATTATGTGATAGGGAATTATCACGTTTTTACGTGTTAGGGAATTGTCATGTTTTTTCCTTAAAGGGAATTATTACGTTATTATGTGATAGGGAATTGCCACATAATAACAGACTGAACTAGAATACCGGAGACAAAGCAATGATGTCAGATGTTGAGGATTTTGTATGAACTTACTTTAGGTTGCTGCTAACTCAATACTTATCCAATGACATTTTAAATCAAACACAATCAATCTTAACAATATCTGTGAAAATAGCAACGCACCGTTTCGCTTTAATCAAAGTCCATGCGTCCAGATATTATTTACATCATCTTTATTTACACATTTTCTTCAAAACAAGGTACAGGTACTTACAACCGGTCTGTGACCCAACAATACACCATCTATGCCCCGCCCCATCCAATTTCCTGAACTATTTCACTCCTTCCCCTTTCTCACCCAATTATCAATTACATTAATGATCAAGTTATCAAATGAAAAATAATTGAATTATGTATACTCAATGCAACATACAGAAATACAAGTTAAATAAAACATATTATTATAAATGTTTATTAATACATAAATTGGCTCCTACAAACATTACTATTTGAAGATCAGGAATATGTAAGTGATCATGGACAAACAGAGCATGTCGATCAAACTGAATCTGGGACATCTCAGTAATAATCTAATAACTTAAAAATAGAAACTGCTCAATATGAATTATCCTGAACAAATGCACAGTATTTATATCGTCAGACTATCGTTTTAGCCTGGGTGGAAACATACATACACGCAGTATATATGACTCCCCAAGCTTATTTGTAACATTCACACATTATTATTATCTTGAGTAAAACAAACATACATAGGCACACGCACAAAACATGCCTATGCACATGCTGGACTTAATATGTGTATTTTCTGAATATATGACCTCCATTCCTTGAAATGTCTAGTATAATCAGTATTTTACCACAGTGAAATTGCAGTATTATGGGATTTCGTTTATAAAACAGCTTTGTTGAAAAACTTAAATTAAAATGTCAACCTTGCACAATAAATGTACGTCTTGCTTAATTTAAGATAAACATTTTGCAAAAAAATCGTTGTTTCGGATACACCTGAGTGTCCTAATGTTTATTATGACATGGTATACATGAGACAAATACTGTAACATTTCCCTGGGGCTAAATCCCAACCTAAAGTAATTTCGTACACAATCTCTAACGTCTGACATCATTGCTTTGTCTCCGGTATTCTAGTTCAGTCTGTTATTATGTGACAATTCCCTATCACGTAATAACGTAATAATTCCCTAAGACGTAAAAACGTGCTAATTCAGTATCACGTAATTACGTGATATATATTTTTTTTTTCGTGTGGCAGCAATAAGCTTCCGTACTTTAGCCAAGGGACCAATCATTCTCATTTTGACCTTAACGAGATCCTGCCTTCACCTCTGACCTCCAGGGCCCTCTGGTGATCCAATCAGGATGCCTCCTATCTGGGATTGACCTGACCTCATCAGCCCCCTCGCTGCAGCACGCCCCCCTCTCTGACATCATCATCCAGGGACACCACGTCCAGCTAGGGGACATGCGGCTCAGGGTGTTCACCGTCCTGGGACGCCATGACAACCTGGAGGTGACTGGTACCCACTGTGCTGTCCCCCCCCCCCCCCCATCCTCTGCATGACGAGAGTCACTGTAGTAATATTGCTTGTTAAAGAGCACTGTAGATGAGTGTGTTGTGTTGGACGGATTTCAGAATGTGCACGCGCTAATTAGAGAGTCACTCTCTTTGCCTTCAAAGACCACGCGTTTCTCACCCCCCCCAGGCTTCTCCTGCCGACCGGAACGCCACATTCCTGAACCACGGCTGGGCGGAGTTCTCCAGGAGGACCGGGATACAGTAGGGCTCCTCGCCATCTGCTCCCTGTCTCTGTCTCTGGAATCAGCTCTGCTCTCTGTTTGAAACATGAAAGAAAAAAACGTAATTCTGACCTGATAGCTAGAGAGTGTATATGCTCAAAATTCTCTAACATCCTCTCTCTCTCTATCTACCTCTCCCTCTGTACCAGGGCTGGAGAGCTGTGGGGTGAGGAGGGTGGCAGTGCTCCCCGCTCTCTCCTGGATGCCCGGTTGTTCCCAGTCTTCGAGCCCGGGGGGGCAGTGGGGCTGGGCGGGGTGCTGTGGCTGCTGGGGGCGGCTGGGGGTACCTGGGGGGGTGTGGAGCAGTGGAGGGCTGCCTGGCGCCTCTCTCTGCGGGATATCCTGTGCTATACTGACCAGCAGGGGGAGCTGGGCTGGCGCAGGGAGCTGTTCTTTGGCGGGGCGAGGAGGAGGGCGAAGGACACACTGCTGGGCCGGCGGGACCAGAGCCTCTTGCCGCTTGTCAGGGCTGCGGTACAGGGCGGCCAGCAGGGGGTGCTGCTGAGCACGCTGGATAGCGGTGAGTGTGGGCAGGCCTGTGCCCCCTCTGCTGTCAGCTGGGGTGTAGTTTAACGATTTTACATGTTTTTTATTTCTATAACGCATATAATCTTTTGCTTTTGTATTCCTTAAACACTGAGCTTCTAATCTCTTTTTTTGTTCTTTCCTTTTCTCTCTCTTTCTCTCTCCTCTTTCTGTCCATCTTTTTCCACCTCCTGTCTCTTTCTCTCTCTTACCACTGCCTCTCCACTTCTGTTTCCCTCACAGTGGCAGCTGACTGTGAGGACCCCGGTGTAGCTGCCCGCACTCTTGCCTGTGTAGCCGACGTGTTGGGCTGCATGGCTGGGGGGGAGGGTGGGCTGCGCGGGGGGCCAGCTGCCAACCCTGCCTGGAGCCCCGCCTTCGCCCTGCTGGAGAAGAAGGATCTCCCAGGGGGGGTCCGGGAACTCGCACTGCAGAGAAAGAACTGGCTCAGCAGGTGAGACGGTGAGGGAAGAGGAGACTCAGGGTTGGGATGTGGAGTGGCCACAGAGCACTCAATCTCCTGTGTGAGTGTGTGTGTAAGAGGAGTGTAGCTCACTGTTGCCCCCTGCTGCCTGTGTGCAGGCCACACCTGCTGGTCCGGGCCGCCCGTCACTACGAGGGGGCGGGGCAGATCCTCATCCGTCAGGCTGTGATGTCAGCTCAACGCTTCATCACCCCTGGTCGAGGGGAGGCCCCGCCTGTTGGCGCATGGGTGGAGGTGGACTGTCCAGCCAGGATGGACCTGTCAGGTAGGAGCAGTCTGTCCACCCTGTCTCCAACGCTGTCACCCTCTCATGTGTTTCCGATAATCACAGCTGTCCCTCTGTTATCCTCTGTTTCTCCTGTCCACTCCTGTCTCCTTGCCTACCTGTTACCCTCTGTTGCTTGTCCCCATCCACATGTCCCTATGTCCCTTGCTGTCTGTGTTACTGTCTGTCCTGTCAATCGTGCCCCTCTTACTGGCCTCCCTCCCCCTTCCAGGTGGCTGGAGTGACACCCCGCCCATCACTTTCGAGCGGGGGGGTGCAGTGGTGAATGTGGCAGTGCGAGTGGACGGCCGGCGGCCCATTGGAGCCCGCGCCCGCCGTATCAGGGAGCCTCGCCTGCTATTGGTCAGCTCTAGCGGGGGGCGGGACTGCCAGTTCACCACAGAGACGGTGTGCGAGACGCTGGAGGACCTGCAGGACTACTACCAGCCACACGCTCCAGGTGCCCTGCACACACTGACACGCACATGCACGTGGGCCAGGTAATGCACACACACAGCCTACAGTCTGTCTGTGTTCACACCAGCCTGTCTGTTCCCAGGTGCCCTGCTGAAAGCGGCCTGTATCTGCAGTGGCCTGGTGATCTGCCCTTCCCAGCAGCCCCTGGGGCAGCAGCTGATGGAGCGCTGTGGCGGGGGGCTGGAGGTCCACAGCTGGTCTGACCTGCCACACGGCTCAGGATTGGGTACAGGATGGGGATGGGGAAGAGGGCTGGGGGGGTGTTCTTGTACAGCTTGATATTAATTTAAATAATGAATAACCTCTCTCTCAGGCACCAGCAGTATTCTGGCAGGGGCGGTGCTGGCTGCTCTGTACAGCTGTGCTGGTCTGACCTTTGACCCCAGCTCCCTGATCCATGCAGTTCTGTATCTGGAGCAGCTGCTGACCACTGGCAAGTGACACATGGCGAGAACAAGCATCTCTCTCTCTCTGTCTGCCTTCTCCTTCTTCCCATTCTTATCCTGTGTCCATATCTGTCACCCCAGGGGGGGGCTGGCAGGACCAGGTGGGGGGGCTGGTGGGGGGGGTGAAGCTGGGCCGGTCGGCAGCAGCCCTGCCCCTCAGAGTGGAGGTGGAGCCCCTGGCCCTGCCCGACGGCTTCATTCACACCCTGAACCAGCACCTGCTGCTACTCTACACGGGCAAGACTCGGCTCGCTCGCAACCTCCTGCAGGTGAGCCTGGCACTGGGACTGCGACTGCTGGTGTGACTTAGTCTGTGTTTATGTCACAAGGTCTGCCTGTCTCTGTGTCTATGCCTGTCTATCTCTGCAGGACGTGGTGCGTAGCTGGTACTCCAGGCTGCCCTCCATGGTGGAGAACACTGAGGGGCTGGTGAGCAATGCACAGGACTGTGCCCAGGCCTGCAGAGAGGGTGAGGGGGGATGAGGGATGGGGATGAGTGAGGATAGAGGGAGGAAGAGTGAGAAGGAAGAAGGATGGAGAGGAAGGGAAGGAGTAAGAGAGAGAATTCGGGCCCTTCTCAAGCTGCCTATACACACACTATACACTACTGTACCTGACTGTGTTACCCCCCCCAGGCTCTCTGGAGCGGCTGGGTGCCTGTCTGGACCGGTACTGGCAGCAGAAGCGGGCGATGGCGCGGGGGTGTGAGCCGGCGGCCGTGCGCGCCATGATGGCAGCTCTGCGACCTCTGACGCTGGGGCAGACCCTGGCGGGGGCGGGGGGCGGTGGATTCCTGTGCCTCCTCACCCGGGAGCCACGGCAGCAGGACAGGGTGCAGGCCGTGCTCTCCGCCACACAGGTGCGCCACCGTCGGGCCATTTCAGTGTGGTTTTGTGTGTTTTTGCCACGTGAAGGTGAACTGTCCCCAGTCACTGCTGAGACAGAGAGATAGACTAGATAGATGGAGAAGTAGAGTAGTTAGAGAGGTAGGGTAGGTAGATGTTTTTGTGTCTGGACTGGCCCTGGGAGCTGCATTGCTCTGGGAGCCCTGGCGATGCAGGGCCTTACAGTCTGTCTCTCTCTCTGTCTGTCTCTCTCAGGGGCTGGGGGACTTCTCCGTCCACACTGTGGAAGTGGACACACAGGGGATCTCAGTCCGACACTCTAGCAGCAGCTCAGACTGAAAGACTAACTTGATGGGCAGTGACCAGAGAGGCATGCTGGAGAGACGTCACAGTGAACAGCAGCTAGTTTGAGCTGGACGGATGGACAGATGAATGAGAAGCAGGTTGAGAAGCAGAGGTCAGAGTGACGGAGAGACTCTCGTCCTTCGGGATAAGGACTGCTCCCCTACAGCCTGGCCCCTGCACTCCATTCATAAACAAGACTGCATTTCTTCAGTTGTTTTGCCTTTACACCTTGGACCATATTAATCCATTTGAATCTGACTTTTATTTGACCTCTGCCTGGCTATATAGATAGATTTGAATATGCAAAACAAAATATTACAATAATAATAATAATAATAGTAAGTGGAACTTAAAGAATGTTTTTATAAATATCAGTTCAGTTTCTCTCAGTCCCAGTTCTGGCTACTCAGTGGATAGAGAGGATCATGTACTTCACTTTCCTCACCACTAGAGGGCCTATGCTGCCCAGCTGGGAACAGAAAGTTTGCACCTCCAGTCCATGTAGAAAGATAAATTTAATTGCTTCAAATAATTAATAAAAAAGGAAGAAAACAAAACCAAAACTTTTTTACAATCTTGTTAACCCATATTTACAGTTTCCCATAACTCACACACAGTAACAGCACTCCATAACAGAGCCTGATTCCTGTGGAGACCCTGTAGTGTTGCCAGCTGCGGGGGTGGTGGTATACTCTGGTATTCTCTGCACAGCCAGTGTGTGGTCTCCTCTCAGGCTCTCACTGCTGCTGCTCGTCCCCGGTCGAACACTGCCCCTGCCCTTCCCCACACCCTCCTCCCTTCAAGAAGCAGCCCTGTGCGGACGCCTCTTTCGTGTCCCAATCAAAACCCCCTTTTCCCGTTTTCCCCATTCTCCCAGGCAGAACCAAGTCACCACTGGGCTCAGCTGTAACTGCAGCCACCGCACCTCCCTCCTGGTGGTGGAGCAGGGCAGGGAGGACACAGGGGCATGGGGAGTGGGGTCTGGGGGCGGCTCTCTTCGGGTTTAAGGTGGAAGGGGTTGGAGGGGTCCCCAGTGTCCAGTGTAAGGGTCAAGGGTCAGTCAGGGGTCACTGCCGGACTACAGCCGGAGCCTCTTGATGTCCTCGCTGCGGAAGTCGATCCTCAGAGCCAGGACCTGCCGCACCTCCGCTGGGGTCAGGCGCCAGGTCAGCGGGCCAGAATTCGGGCCCCAGTAATCCAGGATCTCTGTCACCTGGACACACAGAGACAGAGGGGGGGTTACTTCAGGTAAGTCAGAGATGCGTTTCTCCATGTGGACAGACACGGAAAGACACAGAGGCTGACAGACAGGGACAGCCTGAACGCAGTCAGGGGGGATTACTTCAGCTGAGGCCGAGAAGTTTCCCTGTGCAGACAGACTGACAGCCACGCTACAGACAGACAGACGGGCAGTGGGCTGTGGAGTGGGGTCGTACCCTCTCCAGGTTCAGGATGGTGGCCATCTGGGTGAGCCGGGCGAACTTGTCCCGGATGGTCCAGGTGGTGACGGTGGTGAGGTAGGCCACCAGAGAGCGCAGCTCCTTGTCAAACTGCAGCCCCCCCAGCTGAGGGGGGAGAGGGAGGACATGGATGGAGAAAGACAAGTGAGTAAATGAATAATTCTTTAATCAAGAACAATGACTTTGCAGTAAATATGGTACAAACCCACTGTATGACTGTGGAAATACAGGAGTTCTGCCAGCCCCTGTGGCAATACACCGGCTGTGCAGCACACACAACTACACATTTAGAGGTCCTGCATATACACTGTGTGTGTCTGAAGGGTTAATATGAATGATCAATGCCTTTCTGAATACATATAATCATTGCTTTTATTTGGTGAGTGTGAGATTAATTCAGCTTACGTGCAAGAAACATACTGTCCTATTGTTCATTATCTCGTGAGCATTTGTGATTGGCAAGTTTGACTGAGATCCCACCGAATTCGGCAGAAACAAAACCTTGAAACCAGGTACTGAGCAACTTCTAGATCTTGGGACAAGATAAATGTTTTTAGTGTAAGACGTAGTTGTGAAACTTTATCAGACCTTCAATATTATACAAAACTGTGTAACTGTATTGTTGGTTGTTCTGCTTCTGCACCATTGCTTGCTCCAATAGGAACAGAAGGGACTAATCCCTCCTTCTGTAGCTTGGTGGGAAATATAACTGCTTGTAACCAGGGAATAAATAGGGTCTCGCGGTCCAAACCAGCTGCAGGGTCTCCCGTGTGAATTCATTCGAAACTATAGCTGATTGACTGAAGACTTCTGTCCCAATAATTCATATATAGTAGTCTCATATTATATCTCATAGGCTTACTTGGATGTTTCTGGCTATACACTCTTGTTTTACCGAGGAAAGTAAGTTTGAGTGAGCTAAGTGCGATTGTGGTGCGTTGGGTCCCCGCTCTCACCCGGCTGAAGGTGCACTTGAGCACAGTCTTCTCCATCTCCAGGGCCACCAGGCTGGTGGTCAGGCTGGACAGGTTGTCATAGATGATGGGTGAGAGGCTGGCCTGCGGGGGACAGGAGACCAATGGGAAACTGTCTTACACTGGGTTGATTGGCCTAACTGACCGTGTGGCTGTTTGAACGACAGTGAAGCACAGGGCCGAGGCCAGACAGAAACGAGGCAGGAAGTGAGGTAGGTGAGAGGGAAAGCGACGGGAAGGGAGAGAAAGAGAGTGGTAATAGGGGGACACACTGGACAGTCCTACCTTGAACTCGGCCATGAGCTGCTCCAGGCTGACGATAAACTGCTGCACCCAGGGGTCATTGGCTTCGTACTCGTTGAACTCCTCCTGCAGCACAGACGCATGGACACACACATTTGTAGTTTTGTAGTGTGTGCAGAGTGTGGCTGTAGTGGTGTGAGTGGCTGTGGTGTGCGCGTGCGGGGCTGGCATACCTCCTCGATGTTGTGTGAGATGGACAGGAAGCTGCTGATCCAGGGCTTCACCTGGGGTTTGATAGCGGTGTTGTTGAGCTCCGTCAGGCCCTCCTGTGGACATAGTAGGTTAAACTGAGTTGGAAACATCCCTGGAGCTCTAAACCTCACTAACACAGGGGTCCTGGCTAGACGAGGCCACCACCTAGTTTGGAAGCTCCTGAGCACTGACACAGATAGACACACACACTCACCTGCAGCAGGTCCTTGAACTTAGTGGACACGGCCACCAGGTCCGACAGGCAGCTGTCGATCTTCGCACGGCCATGCTCCCCTCCCCCAAAGCCCTGGCTGAAGAGCTTGGCACAATTGTTCTGAGAGAGAGAGAGGGGGGAGTGTTCACCAGGACAAGGATCTCCAATGTATTGCTGGTATCAGCAGGGCATCTCTCCAAGGCCATTCCTCCGTGTGTGAAGGGGATGTGTTCATACAGTTACAGTGGCCTAGGTGTGTGTGTGTGTGTGTGTGTGTGTGTGTGTGTGTGTGTATACAGTGGCAGTGGGATGTAGACCTCACCTCCAGGTTCATCTTCAGAGTGGTGATGTTCTCACTGCACACCTCTGCGTTATTCAGGGTCACCTGAGGGGAGGGAAGAGGGACAGATATGAGCTCCACACAGGCCTCACTGGTGTGTGTGTGTGTGTGTGTGTGTGTGTGTGTTGTGGGGGGTACGGGACGCACCAGGAAGGAGATCTTGGCGTCCTCGCTGCTCTCGATGCCCATGGGGGTGAACTTGCCCTGCTGCAGGCTGCTCTGCATCAGACTGACTGCGCTGCTCACCCCACGCTGGATGTCCTGCAGCGTGGTGGCTGGGAAACCCTGCCGCAGCTTGTTGTACAGCACCTCCCTGTGGACATCGTCGGGGGAGCAATGAGGGGAGGCAGGATGTTAAGAAGGTGAGGTAGAGTGAGTGAGAGGGACAGAATGAGGGAGAGAGAAGCTGTCTTTTAGAGGCAGGCACACAAAATCACATGACACTCATGCTGTCAGGCAGTGGGGTGCGACTGGACCCTGGTCACTGGAGGCGAGTGCGGCCGGGGCTGGGGTGGGTACCTAAAGTCCGACTCCAGCACGGAGGTGGAGTGGTTGATCATGGCGCACAGGCAGTCGATGTTGGAGCTGGACAGCGCGCGGCCGATGCACTTCTTCACGATGTAGAAGCAGTCGTCCACCATGCTGGAAGTCAGCTGACCCTTCTCGTAGGTGTCCATGGTGACTGCCTGGCCCAGGGAGAAAGACAAACATGGGCAGGAGGCCTGGGTGAGGGAGGAGAGGGATGCCACGGAGAGAGCTCGTTCTAAACGTGTGTGACGCTAACACAAGACAAGCCCAAACCACATTAAAACTGCTGCTCTACACTGCTCACCTTGTTGACAGTCTCCCTCATGTAGTACTCCTCCATGGGGATGTAGTAGCCAATCAGCTCCTGCATGTTGCGGCTCAGCAGGCAGTGATTCAACAGCTTCTCCAGGCTCTGCTGGTGCTCTAGAGAGAGAGAGAGAGAGAATGCTGTGGCAACACTTGTGTAAACTTGTCCTGACAATAAAGCTAATTGTGAGTTTGAATTTGAGAGAGAGTCAGATGCACATACTCGCCCCCTGTACAGCACACTGGGTTAGGGCCCAACCCTACACACCCACACACAGCTCAACACCATTGTCATTGTCTGCAAAAACATTACAGAGCAGGCGCCTCCCACTGACAAGGGAGGGTCATCTGCTTTCTGAACAATGATCTCCATTCAATGAGGGGAGCGAAGGAGGAAGGAATACTAGATACACTGGTTCTGGACTTGTGGCACGGGGTGGGGCAGAGAGCGGTTACCCTGCACGGTGCTCTCGGGGGCCGTGGCGTCCCCCACCTCGAAGTCGGCCGTGATGCGGCGCCGCAGGAAGCGCAGGTACAGCTCTGCGCGGGCGTTCATCAGGGTCACCTCCGACAGCACCGGGTCCAGCTCTCTATACACACACAGACACGGAGGTACCAGTTTAAGACACACAATATAGACACAGTTATGCTGACCTCCCTCTACATACAGAGGGACAGATGGATGGACTAACGGAGAGCATGCTAACCTGGGCTCAATCTTCTCCGTGGAGATGCTCCTCATCATGCTGTTCTGCACGATCTGGAACTGCAGGACAGGCAGGGGAGAGAGAGACCGACAGACAGACAGGTGTGAGAATCAGGGCACCTTCAGACATGGGACCTCACTGCCACAGGACTAACACACTGTGACACAGACACAGCCCTGCCACGCTGACACAGCCCTGACACCACACACACACACACACACACACACACACACACACACACACGGAGTCCTGACCTTCCGCTGGTAGTCCCGCTGCTGCATGAACTTGTCCACCACTCTCTCAGCCTGCCGGTCGCACTCCGCCTGCAGGTGTTTGATCAGGGTGTACAGCCGGCCCGGGCCGTAGTACGTCTCCACAATGGGCTGGTGCGTCTCCACGATCCTCGCGATCCCTGACACACACACAGACAGACACAGACAATAGAGTACATTTCAGACCCCTAACTCACAGCACATGATGCATGACGTATCTTAATCACGCTACACACTATATGCACTACACACGCCAGCCCCCGCTCCAGTCTCACCCTCCAGCAGCAGAGTCAGGGTGTCGGTGAATACCAGCGCCGCTCTGCGCTCGCTCAGCTCCCCACCCACCGCCAGCAGCAGGTTCTCCTCCGCCTTACTGGCCAGCTGAGGACACAGACAAAACAGTGAGACACAGGGAGACCACGATGAGAGACAGATGGACTAACTGACTCTAAAGAAGAAGCGACTAGCCCATGTGATGGAGGTGAGGTCCTGACCTGTGTGCAGAGGTACTGTGCGAAGCGGGCGAGGCCCTGCTCATGCAGCCCCAGCAGGGGGAAGATCTTGAAGAAGCGCTCCACTTGCGGCAGGTCATCCGCGGTGATGGCCTGGTCCAGACGCTCCCGCACCAGGCCCTTCAGGCGCTGCTCTGCCTCCTGCAGCAGGGCCAGGCTGGCGTCCACCGCGCTGCCTGCAGGGAGAAGCAGCGTCAGCAAGGTTCAGGGCACATGGAGGAATAAACAACAGCTAACTGAATCTTCAGCTTTGGTGCCGGCTGGAGGTGAATACGATTAAACGTCCACCCTTCCACTCTATTCTCCCTCTCGAACCCCATCTCCAATCCCCCCCGCCCTCCTCACTCTCTCCTCCCTGCCGGCTGAGCTCGATGACCGACTGGTCCAGGGAGAGGTAGCGATGCACGTGGGCGGCCGCCTGCTCATAGTCCTCGTTGCGTAGGGCGGTCTGGACCCCGTCTGTGCAGAACTTCAGGTCCAGGATGTCATCAGCACGCTGGATCGCCTGGTACAGACGGTTCTGTGGGGGGAGGAGGAGAGAGATGTGGAGAATCTCAGCACAGCACAGCACTGCCAAACACACGACACACTGCACTGTAGACGCTACAAACACTGAGACAGGCTGTCAGAACTCTGTGGGAGGTAGACAGGCTGAGAAATGATGACTGGACTATATTGTTAATATGCACAGACTGTGGAAGTGTCATGTAGGGAGAGTGAACATCTGTCAGTGTGGGAGGGAGGGAGAGGGTTTGTGAGAATTCTAGGATGAGAGTTTATGTGATGGGAAGAGAGGAAGCTTCTCTGAGACAGCGTGATGAGAGCGATTGTGTGCAGCTGTGAGTGAGAGGTGTCAGGTGTCGGGTGACCCTTGGTACCTTGGCCAGGTCTAGCTGGCGCACTTTGCTGCTGACGTTCTCTGCCAGGCTGCAGGTGAAGGAGATCATGCCGGACAGCTGGCTGGCGTCGCCCTCGATCAGCTGCAGGTTGGGCCTGGGGGCACAGAGGGCACAGAGGGCACACGGTCAAGGTCTTCTACAACACTGACACACACACTCACTCACTCACTCACATAGCAAAGCCCAGGCAATTGGTCCAATGCCAATTCTGTAACCTCACTGTCAAGTTGCAGGATTAAAATGGAATTCACCCCAACTCTCTCCCTCAGCGGCTACAGTGGGGGAAAGCCTGACTGTCGCCAGTGTTATATTGCTTCATATTATACTGCAAACTTATTTCCCTATGTTTATTGGGGAGGGGATTCATAGTGTCAGTATGTAGCATACAAAGCCCATCTCTCCAGAGCACAGGCAGACTGCATACAGGTATACAGGTTCTGAAAACTCCAGTGCGTGAGATTCAAATACGAAGTCTCCATAATGATGACCATAATGTCCCAGGAGGTGGGGTTGGATTTTTGCAGTTGTCAACCTGGGTGGGTCCAGGGTAATGGATTTGTCGACCGTGGGGTGAATAGGGAACTGGGGAGTGAATGGGGGAGGGGGAGGTTGAGGCTGTAGACCCGGGGGTAAATGGGCGACAGGGGGATAGGGATTAACGAGGGCTTGGAGGTGACATTCTTTACTTTCCTGACATCTTAGGAGTGCTGCACGAGAGTTTATGAAGTGAGCATGTGAGAGTGATAGCCGAGAAACCCAGACGATGCACAGGAGAAAATCAGTATTTGGGGCAGTCAGAAGGTCTGATTCAATCAATCTTTATTTAGTATAACACCCTTCGCAGGGTAGCCACAGAGCACTTAAAGATTGAAAATAAACAGACAAATAAACAAAACAAACCATTAGGCACAGAGAAGAGAAAAACAAAAACTCCTATAGCATGGCAGGTTGTTATAGGAGAAAACTATCACAGACAGATGCACTCACCCCATCCTCTGCAGGGCCTGCATCTTTGTCTCGATGTTACTCTGCTGGCTGACCAGTGCCTCCAGCTCAGCCTCCACCGCTTCCTGCAGCAGGGGCAGAGTACAGCACAGTTACAGCAGTGCGCAGAGGCGAGTGTCTTACAGGACACCCAGCCTTGGTCATTCTGTGGCACATGTCAGTCACTGGTTCTATGCTGCACCTGACCTACAGTGCAAAGGCCACGCCCCTTGTACCAGAAACACGGTGTATGAAGGAAGACATCGGACAAACAGAGTGACACACTTCCTGTTACTAAATCATCGTCAGCGTTATAATCATAGAAAGGTGTAAGAACATGTGCCATGGACATGGTAAGACTTGATCTTTAGAGGATTGAGTGCAAGTGCCATTATCGCTGCTGCAGGAGTATATGCTGGGCTGGAGCCTGTCCATCACAGAGGCAGCTCAAGACCATCGTCGCTAAATGCTTTGGTAACACTGGTGTATACCTGTCATACCAATAAAGCTCGTTTTGAATGTGAATTAATACAATTTCAGATCGCCTCTGACAGCTAGCACTGCCACAGTCCGCCCCTTTAGCTCGCCCCCAGCTCCGGCGCCTCACCTCCTCGTCACACAGCTGCTGAAACACCCGCTCCAGCTCGTCCAGCTCCGTGATGCCTTCGATGGAGTCCATGGTCACGGCGGAACAGCCGGCCGGGACACCGGGTTTCGCTCTCACTGGTGTTGCCGCTGATGAGGTGGACTCCGCCATCTTCCGCACCACACAAACACAAACGTCGTCACTTCCGCCATTATTTCTCATTCGTCAGAGAGTCGTAATTGAAACCCGACGCAGGACCTTCAAGGACCCTTGCTCTCTCGATTGCCGCCGTTTATTTAATTTTGACATTTTGAGATATGAAAATACAAGAGAAATCAAACATATCTTCAGTAGAGGCTGCATAGAAGAACAGTTAATAAATGATGAGGATCTAGAAAAGGAAGCTTAAACATATTTATAAATATAAACGCGATTACCTAAGGTAAGTAAACTATATATACACGTATATATCGATATATATATGTGAGTTTGTATGAATAAGATATGGTAATAGTTTTATACTAGCGATTCATTTAATCAACTTGTTTTTGTCTGTGATCAGGCACTTTGTAGGTCACCTCAAGCGGCAGCGTGCGTGTATCCAGAGAAAGGACCCGAAAGCGGCGGCGCTACGATCTGGCTGCAACCGAAAGAGGGGGAAATGGCATTGTTATAGAACGAAATCTTGTAAATATCAACACCATCCGTCCTGCTGTACCGGTAATACATACTTACCGCCCGACTGTGCGTCGCACCCGGCACGGTATATACAATATCGACCGAGTAAGAGTGGCGATGGCGGTATTTAGTGGGGACCCGGGGTCGGTAACTGAATGAAAAGTTGTACCTCAGTGCCTGTAGTGTCGACCTTGCAGTGTTTTTAATAGCATGTTTTTCTATTTCCCAATATCGGTGAGAACCGTAGAATTGTTTACGTCGATGTGTTGGCGTGCATTTTTGTGTGTTTGTGCAGTCAATTCAAGACGATTTTAAGCTTTTATTAAATTCAGGACCTACTTCCGTCTGTCTGCACTGGTGGAGTTGAAATGAGTCTCTTCTTCAGAGGAAATTAAGTTGATTCATCCCTTACAATCACACTGTTGGAGCATGGGCCCGATCTGTGCAGACTAAACACACTTAGAGAAGTGCAGTAAAAGCTGTGCACAGTTGTGTGGGAATATAGATGGCGGATATGATCTCCGCACACGTTTTCAGACAAGTGTGTAAAAGCTCTTATGTCGCGGTGGTTTGTTCGTGTTTGCAAAACAAAAATCAAGTCCTGTACGGGCCTCTGCACAGTGTATCATCGGCACAGTAGGCATCTAGGTTTGTATCTCCGTAGAAGGGGGCGGTACTGAATATGCTTTTCGCCACAGTGCGTGTCCCATGGCCAGAGAAGAGTCCCGCTGGTGTGATGAGGATTTCATGTCTCTTCTCTGAGCGCTGCTCTGAAGACACACTCAGTCTCTGACCAGGCTGGGGAGCTCATTGTAGTAATCTGTTGATTTGCTGTGTGTATTTGGGCTGGCGGGGGGTATGTTTTTTGCACTGCTACACACAGTGATCACCTATAGAACAGTCTCACTCACTCCTCGAGTATATGGAATAGCCCCAGTACAGTGACTGATCTCTCTTCTTCGCCCTCCGTTTCTCTGCAGTTGCTGGTTTCTGTCCCTGTCCCTGTCCCTGTCCAGGAGGCTGAGAGGCTGCTGTCATGTTCCTGTACAACCTGACGTTACAGCGTGCCACTGGCATCTCGCACGCCATCCATGGGAATTTCTCTGGTACGTCCCTGCGCTCTGGGGCTTCCGGCTTGGAAAAGGCACATGATTCCCTCTCCCTGTTCTGTTACTCAGTGGTTTTCCGGGTTGATGTTTTGGATTTCCTGAACCTCTTTCTCTCTCTCCCTCCTGTTGTGAATAGGAACCAAGCAGCAGGAGATCGTTGTATCCCGGGGGAAGATCCTGGAGCTGCTGCGCCCCGATGCCAACACGGGGAAGGTGCACACGTTGCTGACGATGGAGGTGTTCGGCATCGTGCGCTCGCTCATGGCCTTCCGGCTCACAGGGGGCACCAAAGGTCATAGTTCAGAGCAATGTTTTGTGTTTGCGGTGGGGGGTGTAAGTAGGGGTGACTGTAGTCTATGTCTGTATGTGATTTATGACATCAAATATTTTGGGAAGGAGCTAAGCTAGAATAAATAAAATAAACAAGGGGATATTAAAGGAAATGTGATTTTGGGGGGTTCAGTGGTGGGTGACGCTGTGGTGTATTTGCAGATTACATTGTGGTGGGCAGCGACTCGGGCCGCATCGTGATCCTGGAGTACCAGCCCTCCAAGAACCAGTTTGAGAAGGTGCACCAGGAGACGTTCGGCAAGAGTGGATGCCGACGCATCGTCCCTGGGCAGTTCCTTGCCGTCGACCCCAAGGGCCGTGCTGTCATGATTGGTGAGAAACGCTGGCAGGGCGGTGGATTTGGGGTGTAACTGAATGAAAAGTTGTACCTCGGTGCCTGTAGTGTCGACCTTGCAGTGTTTTTAATAGCATGTTTTTCTATTTCCCAATATTGGTGAGAACCGTAGAATTGTTTACGTCGATGTGTTGGCGTGCATTTGTGTGTGTTTGTGCAGTCAGGGCGGTGGATTTGGGGTGTATTGTGGCTCCAGGGATCACTGACAGTGGGCGGGGGTCCTGTAAATGAATGTGCTGAGGGCACATCCGAGCCAGAGCTGTGGATATGATGAGTTTCACATGTCTCTTCTCTGATCTATTCACCATGAAGAGGGTTTTGAAAAACTGACCACAGCCCGGCCGCAGAGGGTCACTGTGTTAATAGACACTCAAGTCCTAGGTTCTTTCTTTTAACTGCTCTCCCTCCCCCTCGCCACAGGTGCGATTGAGAAGCAGAAGCTGGTGTACATCCTGAACAGAGATGCGGCGGCACGTCTGACCATCTCCTCTCCCCTGGAGGCACACAAGGCCAACACGCTGGTGTACCACGTGGTGGGCGTGGACGTGGGCTTTGAGAACCCCATGTTCGCCTGCCTGGAGATGGACTACGAGGTGCGTTGGGGGAGGAGGCAGGAGGGTAGCGCTGGGTACAGCTGAGTAAGCCACTTTAATACAGCAGAGTGGACACACTGACTGATGTTGCCTTCCGGGGGTATTTCAGTGTTGTAAATCAGACCACGGAGGCCTGATGATGATGATGATGATGACATGTCTCTTCTCTGAGCGCAGCTCTGAAGACACTCTCACTCTCTGACCAGGCACTGCAGCCACACGGGCTCCCGTCAGTAACCTGGCCCGTGTGTGCATCTCTGCTCTGTCTGTCCTACACCGTTCTTTCAGTGCTGTGTGTTAGACTACCTTTGCCATAGCGGCCTGATTTGATTGTGTTTTCATGCATTGCAATCTCTTGTATGAACTGAATTGGGGAACATTTATATAAATAAGCATGTTCTCAAATACACAAGTATTATTCAAACTCCAGTAATTGAGAACCCACCCGCCACCTTCTGATGTTCCTTCCCCTCTATCTGCCTCTAACACTGTGCCTCTATCCCCACGTGTGTGCAGGAGGCGGACAACGACCCGACGGGGGAGGCTGCAGCTAACACCCAACAGACTCTGACGTTCTATGAGCTGGACCTGGGTCTGAACCACGTGGTGCGCAAATACAGCGAGGCCCTAGAGGAGCACGGCAACTTCCTCATCACTGGTGAGTCATACAGTGTGTCTGTTACTGTGCAAAGACCAGTGCCCTGGCAGACCTTTTACTGGTGGTCTTAGTTTTGTGCTGCATTCCAGCTCTGTGGCGTCTTTCAGCCCAGCTCATCCACAGAGCACTCCTGAACCCGTGGGAGTTCTTCCCCCACAGCCCTTTGTTCTCTGTGTGAAAGCCTTGTGCATTGAGGGTTATTTTGGGATACTTGGGCCTCTCACGCTCTGGATCTGCTCCCTGTGCTGCAGAGTGCCAAGTGGGGATGAATGAATAAATTCAGACTATGTCACGGGCGGTGTCGGCGCTAGGTCAGGACCCAGGGGATACAGGACTTTAGTCCATCAGTTACATTTATGCAATCAGTCCATGGAGTGTGTCTCTGTACGTGCAGATGTACTCACTCCCCTCCTCTCTCTCCGTCTCCTCTCAGTGCCTGGGGGCTCTGATGGGCCCAGCGGAGTCCTCATCTGCTCGGAGAATTACATCACCTACAAGAATTTTGGAGACCAGCCTGACATTCGGTGCCCCATCCCACGCAGGAGGGTGAGTGAGGAAGGGGGTGGCTGGTGTTGCTTGTGCTGTGAAAGGAGTTGTAAGTTGGTTGGAAATTGGGAATTGGCCACATCTGAATTGATTCTTTCTGTCCGTCCATGCAGAATGACCTGGATGACCCAGAGCGAGGGATGATCTTCGTCTGCTCAGCCACGCACAAGACCAAGTCCATGTTCTTCTTCTTAGCGCAGACAGAGCAGGGCGACATCTTCAAGGTCACGCTGGAGACGGACGAGGAGATGGTAAGGAGCCATGTATTGACCCCTGCAGTGGTAGTTCCTGGGTGGCTGTGGAAGTGATGAATTTTCTCATGTCTCTTCTCTGACATAGCACTGGAGATATGTTTAACTCTCTGATCTCAGCCCCATAAATGGACACACACTCTTCTGGTAGTGCAGATGTCCTCCGCAGACTAAACATGTCTACTGGCTTCCTTTCAGTAGTGCGCTACAGTGCATACAATCCCATCCCAGCTGTGCTGTCACATTGACAAGTGGGAGAAACGTGTAACACTTCAAGTGGCCTTTGCCTCCGTGCCACTCAAGCAGTGAAGATGGCTGCTGACTCTTGACCCAAGTCTCTCTGGTGGTAGTGGTGTTCTCCCTGCAATTAATTTAAGAGCTTGTCCTTCTCATGTACGCGTGTCCCTCCTGCCTCACACCTTTTGTCTCGCACTCTCTCCCCGCCCACCCCTCCTAGGTGACAGAGATCCGGTTGAAGTATTTTGATACCATCCCTGTGGCGACAGCCATGTGCGTTCTGAAGACCGGCTTCCTGTTCGTCGCCTCGGAATTCGGCAACCAGTGAGTCCATAGTGCGCCGCCTTCGCTGCGGTCTCCCTCCCTCTCAACCCGTCCCCGTCTCTGTCCGTCACTCTCAGCCTCTCCCTCGCTCATGTTGTGCTTGTCCCTCCCCCTCTCAGCTACCTGTACCAGATCGCTCACCTGGGCGACGATGACGAGGAGCCCGAGTTCTCGTCCGCGATGCCCCTGGAGGAAGGCGACACCTTCTTCTTCCAGCCGCGGCCGCTGAAGAACCTGGTTCTGGTGGACGAGCAGGAGAGCCTGTCGCCCATCATGTCCTGCCAGGTGGGTCTGTGGGTTGAGACTGTGTGGGTCTCGAGTGGGGGCTTGAGAGGGTGTGTATGTGTTTATCTCCAGGACTCTCTTAATTGAATCCTAATGTTCATTGAAAATATTGAACCTACTGTAATGGGGGTTACATATTAATCCTGCGGCGCTGTGGTTCTTCAGACCCAGCAGTGAGTGTCGGGGCTGTGTGGTCTGTGTGTTGCGGTGTGTAGTATTGTGTTCTGGCCCTGCCCCACTTGCTGACTGCCGTCTCCCCTGCAGATTGCTGACCTGGCTAATGAGGACACGCCCCAGCTGTATGTGGCCTGTGGCCGGGGACCCAAGTCTACTCTCAGGGTGCTGAGACATGGGTTGGAGGTACGTGGAATGGGGTCCTGCTGCTGCTGTCCTTGGGGGGTGGGATTCCAACATAGGACCCGGATTCTGCTGTAGCCTAGTCAGCTGGTTTAACTGTATTTTATTTCCCCTCCTCAAAGTCTGGGCAATGTGATGTTTTAGCTTTAGTGTAAAGGAGGGTACAATACTTTCTCTGTGATAGTGTATAAATAAAGCACTTGGTGTTTGCATATAGTCTTACCAGTATCTATGCAGCTGTTGGACCTACCTGTGGAGAGAGACATGAAATTACATTTTTTAAACTGTTCAAGAGTGTGTAAATACTATGTATACCCCGGCTCCTCTCTCTAGCCCTGCACTGTAGCCGCAGTGGCTGATTAGACCATGGCTGTCTGTCTGAGCTCTCTCTCCCCCTCCCCCACTCCACCTGCAGGTGTCAGAGATGGCTGTGTCTGAGCTGCCCGGTAACCCCAACGCTGTGTGGACTGTGCGGCGGCACATCGAAGGTAAGTGTGTCTCCGGCCTTGGCATAGTGGTGACAGTGGCTGAAATTAAACCCAACTCTGTCACGCAAAACAGTCAAGTTCTGTACGGCCCTCTGTGTGTAACATATCAGCACAGTAGACCTCTAGGTGTATATCTCCATAGAGGGGGGTCGGCAGCACAGACTATGCTTTTCACCACAGTGCCGTGTCCCATGGCCAGAGAAGAGTCCCGCTGGTGTGATGAGGATTTCATGTCTCTTCTCTGAGTGCTGCTCTGAAGACACTCAATCTCTGACCAGGCTGGGTAGCTCAGAGTGTAGTGATGATCTGTTGATAAGCTGTGTGTGTGGCTGGATTGGAAATCTCCCATCACTGTATGAACCTGCCAAGGCCAGACTGTCCAAAAGCGAGAGGCACACTATACAATGCGTTTCCTCACTGGTGATGGAATTCTAAGGTGTTTCCTTCAAGGTGGAATTTATCCCCCCCGCCCCCTGTAGAAAGAACAGTATCTGAAACCTCTGAAGTACCTCTGCCACCATCCCCCTCTTCCTCTGTTTAAACAAACAAACCGAAAAACACCCCAGCATTCTGAGTATTTTGTATTGGATAAAACTTTCCTAGAGTTCAAGACGTGCCTTGGCCTCTGATCTGATCTGATCTCTCCCCCTCTCTCTCTGCAGACGAGTATGATGCGTACATCATCGTGTCCTTCGTGAACGCCACCCTGGTCCTGTCCATCGGGGAGACTGTGGAGGAAGTGACAGACTCCGGCTTCCTGGGCACCACGCCCACCCTGTCCTGCTCCCTGCTGGGCGAGGACGCGCTGGTGCAGGTCCGTCCACTCCTCCCGCCTGTGTCTGTTGCAGGAATGTCATTCTGTCCCTCCATCTGCTGGCGGCCTGCCAGTCCTGCCCTCCCCCGTGCTAGCACTGTTCACGCTGCTGTTCCATGGATACATGTACATATTTACAGTGTTTATGAATTGTACACAAACAGATGGGAAACTTCCACAGCAGGACACACGCTCTAACTCTGGAGGCTGCTGGATTGTATACATTCCCCCGACCTTAGTAATCTCCTCCTGCCCAGTGAGATTACTCATTAGCAGTAGACCGTATAAGCCATGGACATGGTTTGTGACACGGATGTCTTGTGCTTTAGACTCCACTATCCCAAAGGGGATTCTGACCGGTCTCTTTCTTTATCCACCCCCCCTCCCCCAGGTTTATCCTGACGGTATCCGGCACATCCGTGCAGACAAGCGTGTGAACGAGTGGAAGACCCCGGGCAAGAAGACAATCGTGCGCTGTGCCGTCAACCAGAGGCAGGTGGTCATCGCGCTGACGGGCGGAGAGCTGGTCTATTTCGAGATGGACCCGGTAAGACAGCCCGTCTCTCTGCCTTCACAGACTGAGGCGCCCCTGCACTGACCGTCGGGCGGGAATGAAAACAAGATCTAATTGTTTTGTGTGGCAGAAATAGGAGGTTTAACGCATCTCCTCTCCCTCCCCTCCCCGCAGTCGGGCCAGCTAAACGAGTACACTGAGCGGAAGGAGATGTCGGCGGACGTGGTGTGCATGAGCCTGGCCAACGTGCCGCCCGGGGAGCAGCGCTCTCGCTTCCTGGCCGTGGGGTTGGTGGACAACACAGTCAGGATCATCTCCCTCGACCCCTCGGTTAGACTCGGATACTCTCCCTCCCTCTCTATCTCTCCTCTGAAACTGCACTCTGTGTGTGTGTGTGTGTGTGTGTGTGTGTGTGTGTGTGTCACAATAGGGCCCAGGCCGTTGGTGGTAACCCCCCTTTCTCTCCCTCTCCATGTACAGGATTGTCTGCAGCCCCTCAGCATGCAGGCGCTGCCGGCCCAACCCGAGTCTCTGTGCATCGTGGAGATGGGCGGCGTGGAGAAGCAGGACGAGCTGGGGGAGAAGGGCTCCATCGGCTTCCTCTATCTCAACATCGGCCTGCAGGTCAGTGTGTGTGAGGCCGTGTGCATGTCTGCAGCAGCCTCTTGCCCTCAGAAGGCCTTGATTGTTCATGGAGAGTCATGGGTGCAGGGAGCCACAGCGGGTCCTGGGAAGAAGCTCACATGCATTCCACAGGTTCTGGTGTGAGAGTTTCTTCAGCCCGGCAGCCTTGTCTGACAGAGAGCTCTGTGTGCCTGTCTTTCTGTCTCCCCGTTTCCCCTCCATGCTGCACTTGGTCAGCATAAAGGACCGTTTGTAAACTCTTTGTCATGGTTTCCCTGGAGGGTATAGAAATCTACAGAAACAGAAGAGGTTCAATACAGTGATTCAACCAGTGTTTTGCTTTTTTTTTTTTTTTTTCCATTAAATTAAGAAGGAAAGACATAAATCTAAAATCTCATTGAGAATGCCACCAGCAAAATGAGCCAAGATCTCCATTGAGAAATCCAAACTTGACTCACCCTCTCTCCGCAGAACGGTGTGTTGCTGCGGACCGTGCTGGACCCGGTGACCGGAGACCTGTCTGACACGCGGACTCGCTACCTGGGGTCGCGGCCCGTCAAACTCTTCCGTGTCAGGATGCAGGGACAGGAAGCGGTGAGTGTGTTTCCTGGTGTTCCCTCCTGGCTTGGGCTGTGGCCATTAATCTAAATGGCTGGAGGAGCATGTGGAAAGGAGTCAAAGTGTAAACTATGACATTTCTAATAGAAGTGGCCTTGAGCAGTAATTCGTAAGGGACAAATTAGCATAAAAAAAATAATGCAGTTACTGCCAACACCAGCACAAAGGTTTTCAGAAACAAAAGTCTTTGCCGTCCTTTTGTTGGGGGTGGGAAAAAAAGTTTTGACCTTAGAGGTTAGCTGGGCTTTCAAATAAATTATTCTCACTATTCCTACAGATCATGTGGAAAATTGTGCTGAGAGAAAATGTGCTTACTTGTGCACTTTTGGCTTAGCGACACATTTTTCTGTCTCAAATTGCTGTTGCTTTTTGATCAAAGTTTAAATAAGTTTAGTGTTACTAGTTGCTTCCAATAAACTAAATTTCTGTTTGAAATATGAACATTAAACCCTGCTGTTGTAACTTCTGACAGTGGCAAAAATTGCATGTTGTTGGGGATGCTTGCTGATCGGGTTTAGCCATGGAGAGGTTACTGCAGGACCATTGTTAGGAAATGTTAAAATGTTTTGTCTTGGATTTTTCACAAAGTGTTTAATTGAAATCCCTGTGCAAGACAAAGACAACAGCACACAACTTTCTTGTAATTGAGTTCCAACCTGCAGGACTGTCTGCAGCCACTCAGCATGCAATTTAAATGGTTTAATTGTTTATAATAATCTGAGATATGTGTGTCAAGCAGCTACTTAAGGACATCATAGTGGTTAATAACTGGTTTTAAACATGCATTTGTCTCAGAATCAGTACAGTTTAGAATAATAAACTCATACAATTTCCATTACTCACTTTAATGTTTTTGTTATGTAGTAGTTTTGGAAAAGTGCTGGAATTTCTTCTAAAATTGTTAGAGGGCAGGATGAATACAGTGCGCACTGCGGGTGTCAGCAGTTTCCAAAAAAGGTATAATTATAATGATTTCTTTGCTCTCCCTCGTACAGCCCTCATTCTGGGTGTTGGCTGTGACTGACGTTCTGCAGTGCTTTGAGGGGCTGTACAAATAAAGCGCTGCATTGGTTTGGTGGTTTTTAGAGGCCGTGACTAAGCTGTGCTCCCCCCCGCAGGTGTTGGCCATGTCCAGCCGCTCCTGGCTCAGCTACTCCTATCAGTCACGCTTCCACCTGACGCCCCTGTCCTACGAGACGCTGGAGTATGCCTCGGGGTTCGCCTCCGAGCAGTGCCCTGAGGGCATCGTGGCGATCTCCACCAACACACTGCGGTAGGAGCAGCTTAGCAACCAATTATGCATTCTTTTCTTTTTTTTCCCTCCCATTTTTTGTTATTCTGTCTCTCATTTCTTGCTTTGTCTATCTCTCTGCGTGGAGTGCCGGGTCTCTGGTTCTGTGCTGTCTGACCAGCCTCTCTCTGCCTCAGGATCTTGGCCCTGGAGAAGCTGGGCGCGGTGTTTAACCAGGTGGCGTTCCCGCTGCAGTACACTCCCCGCCGCTTCGTCATCCACCCCGAGACCAGCAACCTGGTCCTGATCGAGACCGACCACAACGCATACACCGAGGCCACCAAGGCCCAACGCAAGCAGCAGATGGCAGAGGTGAGCGGGGGTGGGGGGTGCTGGCGTGAGTCTCTCAACACATGCCTCACAGGGCACTGGTGTGGCCTGTGCCACCTCGCCACAGTGCTTCCTGAAATATGTGTGCCAGGTTGGATTACAGTGGTTTGTGTTTTGTTAGTTTAAGACACGAGTATGATTTCACGACACAGATGTAATCCTAAACTCGTGACTTTGCTTTGCTTACGGCATGGTGCCAGCTCAATGTTTTCCACATTGTCCCCCTGCTTTCTCGTGCCTGTGGTGGCCTGGAATTGTCAGCACTTGGCAGCCGCCCAGACCTCGCATAGCCTAGCACTGTTAACTACAGCCATGTGTGACAGAGGTCCCGAGTGTCCTGGTGGGTAATCTCAGTCCAACTTCCATAATAGGGTATGGGAAGTGTGCTCAGGCAGGCGGCCAGGCGGAAGGAGAAGCTGTAGGGTTAATGACCAGGCTCTTATGCCCTGAGAGGGAGGCCTGTAGTAGACGGGCAGTGTCTGTGTGGTCCCGAGCGCCCAGGCTAGTGCTGCAGCTGTGTCTGTTCAGTGTCGTTATTTGTGTGGAGCATTTTGTTGTGGTGGAATCAACCCTGGAGTTCGAGTCTTCACTCCTAGCTCTTCTCCTTCCGTTGTCCCCCCCTGACTCTCTCTCTCTCTCTCTCTCTCTCTCTCTCTCTCTCTCTCTCCCTCCCTCTTACACTACCTCTCCATCCTTTTGTCTCTGCAGGAGATGGTGGAGGCGGCTGGAGAGGATGAGAGGGAGCTGGCAGCAGAGATGGCTGCAGCCTTCCTGAACGAGAACCTGCCCGAGGCGATCTTCGGGGCACCCAAGGCCGGCTCAGGCCAGTGGGCCTCACTGGTGCGGCTCATCAACCCCATCCAGGGCAACACACTGGACTTGGTGCAGCTGGAGCAGAATGAGGCAGCCTTTAGGTAGGGAGGTGCATTGCTCGGGGGCTGGCGGTGGTGAGACAGAGCAGTGATTTTCAATTTTTTTTGCACGTGACCCAGTGGAGGATAAAATGTATCGAAACGATTATCTTCTGAACAGTTTTTATATCACAATAAAGCCTGGGTAATACATGTATACTAGTTTTAACCGCTTGACTTTAAGTAATTAAAATTAGACTGTGACTGATCCAAAATGATGGCAAATGTAATGATTTGTGGTGTGTTTTCAGTGTGCTATCACAGGTGAGTTGCACCAACTTGTTTTGTTGCTCAGGCATCAGGTTTAGCTCCATTATTGAGACCGGATGTTCAAAAGCAAAAGGATCTTTCACCCAGCGCATTTCCTCCAAGTTTGCAAACCCCTCTGCAGGAAAGTAGCGACTAAAACTGTCAGACAGCAGCGAGATGTAACTCAATGACACTTTTAATGTTATTCACCTTTTCTTCATGCTGTTCTCCTTAGTGTTGGGAACATGTAGTAGCTGGGACGATTACTTTTCAGTTGTGCTTGCCACAGTTCTAACGACTTCTGCAATGCTTGGATATGTTCCCAGTGTCGGAATAAATCACTGCCTCTTCCTTGTAAATTCAAATTACGTTCTACCCGTCATATTTGCTGCACCGTCGCTTGTTATTCCTTTGCAATTAGCCCAATTCAATTTGTGTTTTCCAACAATGCTGCTCAATTTGTCAGCAGACTTGTCATCAAAAATTGTAGGACCATATCTAGACATGCTGGAAGAATTTTTTTGGCCCCCGTATAAGGCTCTTTTTCATTTGCCACGCGGTATGCAACCAAATAAGAAGCCAGTTGTGCCTCGTCATTCAGAACTTCAGCCGATTAACTTCGACTCGCGTTGCTTTAATTGAAAAAAACTCCATAGGCTTATCCACGAGTTCCTGTGTTTTGTTTCTAAATGTCTTGTGTTTTGAAGGTTTCAAACTTTCGTTGGCAAGCACCTCGCTGCAAACACACTGGGGGTTATGTTCCTCATTTACCGTACCACAATTCTTGAAACCAAATTTCATAATGGAGTCGTTATACTGCCACATCCATGATTTATTTTTCTTTTTAGGTGTTTCAAACGAGCCCGACTTGGCAGTAGAACTAACTCATGCAGGTGGCGCACTTACATTGGCATCAGATGTAAATGGATTTGAAACTTTTTTCGTATAACAAAACAATCCATTTTCTAAAATGTTAGTCTGAACCAGCAACATTAAACAGACAGTTCAGATTCAGAATTCAGTTGACATTATGCTAGGTGCCATTAGTTTGAAACTGAAACTGAAACATGTAGTGCCTTGTGCGTAAGGGAACTCACTCCAAACAAATGCGTCTTGCTTGATACAAGTAACTGGCCCAACTTTAAAATAAGTGTAATGCTATTTTAAAACTAACGAAAAACATTTTATATATTTAATTTGCAAACAACCTAATGCCTTATCTTCTGCGACCCGTACTTTGAAAAACAGACCGAGTGTAGAGGAGGATGACCGAGATACAGATTAGTTCAGGGACCCAGGCAATTAACTTTCCCTCCCCTGCCTTGTCGCTTCCTCTCTCCCTCATTCCCTCTCCTTTTCTCTGCAGTGTGGCCGTGTGCCGGTTTACCAGTGGTGGTGATGACTGGTACGTGGTGGTGGGTGTGGCTAGGGATCTCATTCTGAACCCACGCTCGGTTGGCGGTGGCTTCATCTACACCTATCGGCTTGGAGGGGGCGGGGAAAAGCTGGAGTTCATGCACAAGGTGAGCCGATCTCTCCGAATGGGCCGAAACGCATCCTGAGACTAGCTGCGTCAAATACAGAGTGACTGCACTGACTGAGTTCTTGTTGGCTGAATTCTCAGCTTTTCCTGTCATGGCAGCCCAGTTCCCTGTTCACTTTGAGCCAGTTTGTCGCCTGGTTAATGGCGTCTGCCGCAGAGGAATGCGATAGGCCTACAGTGGCCAGCCCGACAGGAACTCCGAACGCTGAATATGTTCTTGTTCGGCCACCAATCGCGCACATTCTTTGTTAATCTCTTAGAATTTGCAGTTCAGTTTGCTTTATGGGCAGAACAAGATTGCATCTCTCCCCCTCTCCCTCCTCTAGACCCCAGTGGAGGATGTTCCTGTGGCCATAGCCCCGTTCCAGGGCCGGATTCTGGTGGGGGTGGGGAAGCTCCTGCGCATCTATGACCTGGGCAAGAGGAAACTGCTGCGCAAGTGTGAGAACAAGGTGAGCTAGGAGTCTCCTGTCCCATTCAGTACGTTTTTTGCACTGGATTCAATCTTTTCTGGAGCACTTTTGGCCCCGAAGATGTCTTAAACAGTGTTCTCAGACTCTCTCTCGCTGTCCTTCCTGGTCTCATTGTCTCCCTCTCCCCCTCCCCCCTCCCTGCAGCACGTCCCCAACCTCATTACAGGCATCCACACGATGGGGCAGCGCGTTGTGGTGTCGGACGTACAGGAGAGCCTGTTCTGGGTGCGCTACAAACGCAACGAGAACCAGCTCATCATCTTTGCAGATGACACGCACCCCCGCTGGGTCACCACTGCCTGCCTGCTGGACTACGACACCATGGCCTCTGCCGACAAGTTCGGCAACATCAGCATCGTAAGTCTTCAGCCTCTGATCTGTCCAGTCCTGCCCGGCTCCCCACCTGTATTGTTTTTGTTTTTCTCTCCTATTCTGTGTCCCCACCCCTCTCTGGAGTTGTCGTTTGTGTGTAATCGTTGTGGTTTTAGTGGTATGTTCAGTCGGTCTGTAATTATGTGCTGAGCCCTGCAGTGTTTCAGTGCATCATCTGTTTAAGGGGAGATTCACGTGTTCTGGCCTGCGTAGTGCCATCGCTCCCAAGAGGCAACACAGCTCATCGACCCCCAACGATCGTGCTTTTAAAAATAAATCTACATGGAAAGCACAGATGTTGTGGCATGTCAGTATGTGCCTGTGAAATGGGTTGAGAAATACACCCCTTGCTTCAGTGCAGGTCTCTTGCCTTGAGGCTCCTGAGCAGGGGGTGCGTGTGAGTTACCAGCATCCCATCTCTCCTCAGGTGCGTCTGCCCCCCAACACCAGTGATGATGTGGATGAGGACCCCACGGGGAACAAGGCCCTCTGGGACAGGGGGCTGCTCAACGGTGCCTCCCAGAAGGTATGACCCTAAGAGCAACAGCTGTGGCCTCTTGAGCTGTGTGGGTGTGTGCCAGGGCCTGGTGTGGCTCTGCCAGTGTGAGCCTGTGCTTGAACTCAGTGTGCTGTCTTGTGCTGCCCCCTGCAGGCAGAGGTCATAATGAACTACCACATTGGGGAGACGGTGCTGTCGCTGCAGAAGACCACGCTGATCCCGGGGGGCTCCGAGTCACTGGTCTACACCACCCTGTCCGGGGGCATCGGCATCCTGGTCCCCTTCACCTCCCATGAGGTACAGTTGGGAACGGCAGGAGGAGGGGATGGGGGCGGAGTATTCATTTGGCAGATGCACTGAACTTTATACTTTGAAAGGGTTCAACACAAGTTTACATCCCTCTCACATTCTTTCCGTCTCTCCCAGGACCACGATTTCTTCCAGCACTTGGAGATGCACATGCGTTCAGAGTTCCCCCCCTTGTGTGGGCGGGACCACCTTAGCTTCCGGTCCTACTACTTCCCTGTCAAGGTGGGTGTACTGCGGTCTTGGGAGGTGGGGAGGTTGGCGGTGCTCGGTGTAAGGGTTGCAGGGATGTAGAGGCAATAGTTTGTGGAGTCAAGAACGCAGCGGATGTCGTTCTGGACTGAGCAGTGCACTGTCTTTGGAGTTCAGAGGTCAAAGGTGTACACAAAAGGCTGACTAGGGGGGAGGCCTAAGCTTCTCCACTGATCCTTTTTCAGCCCCTTCCTTGACCGCAGCTCACAGGAAAGGCAGTGTGGTGGTGATGGGCCGGTGAATTGTTATCCTTGAGATCTGCTGGCTTGTGAAGCAGTCTTTCTCTGCTCTCCAGATACCCTGCCAGTGTTTTCAGTGTCATTGCACTGTCATTACACTGACTTTATTTTGGTCTCTGTCTTTGTTTGTGTGTGCGCCTGCTTTTGTCTCTGTATGTTGTGTGTGTGCGTGCTTGTGTGTCCCATCCCTGCAGAACGTTATTGACGGGGACCTGTGTGAGCAGTTCAACTCCATGGACCCCAACAAGCAGAAGAGTGTATCGGCAGAGCTGGACAGGACACCCCCTGAGGTCTCCAAGAAACTGGAGGACATCCGTACACGCTATGCCTTCTAGTGATCACAGGGTGGCGCAGATCAGCACAGCTTGAGAGCACGAGACAACCGAGGGAGAGGATGCCTGCTAGTGCTTTGCACCCCCCAAAAAGGCAGCTTGCAGAGTTCTCTTGGCACCTGGGGACAGGAAATGGCTGCCTGGTTGCCAGTGTTTGTTCTGCCGACTGTCTTTCCTGTCCGAAGTGACTCTGGTTCCTCTAATTGGCGGAGCTTGGCATTTTGTATCTCCCAGTCTTTTCCCGTGGGCAACCTCACCCTGTTATTCCTGTTTTGTTGTGTAGAAATTTTTTTTTTTGTATTTAACTTCCCCCACCCCTCCCCTCCTTTTATGATGTCACCCAGACTTGGAAGAGGTCCAATGCAAAACTAAATGTTGTTTTTTTTTAGTTCTTATCTTGAAGTCCTTTTGGGAAGCTTTCAGGCAAAGCTATTTGGCTGAAATCCAGATATCAAAACAACATAGATAATTACCCAAAATCTAGTGCGCAGTACAAACTTTCCACGTCCTAACTGAAAATGGGTCCTGTAATTTTGAATAAGTGTAAATTGCTTTTTGTCACGGGGGGTTTGTAATGGATCTTGCCAGCCTTGTTGTTGGGATGTCACTGCTGTTCTGTACAGTGAGAGATGGTGGCATCAGCAGTGGGGATGCTGGAGCAAAGATGACCTTTCTTGTAAATAAAAGTTTTTTTGTACTGTGCCTTAGTGGGTGTGTTGTTCAAGGCTTGTATGCATAAAACATCTCAGAATTACTCCTAGGAATTATGCCAAAAGTTAGTTTAGGAGAAATATGAATTCTCCCTCAGAGCAGGAGCTAATTAATCATAAAATCTCTAACACTTACTTTTAGCTGGGAGTAGGATCCAATGATAGGAAAAATGTTTAGCACATTTCCATTACCATTCAGGTTAGAAATGTCTCACTGTGACCGATTTTTTTTCTTCCTTTTGGAAAAACAAAAACACGTGAGATCACATGTAGACAAGCAGAAGCGAAAAGACAACTATACGAATATACTAAGCTAACAGCCTTTCAATCATTTATAATTTGTATAAGTGTCTCCCTCTCATTCCTTCATTACCAGGATGTTAAGGTGCTACATGGAATTAAAATGCTAGATTCATTTCACATTCATAATCACAATCATAAAATATACATCGTACCTTTAACGCTATTTATCCTTCTGTTGTACATAGGAAATTGTCCACAAATTAAATTTTCTTCACTGTGCATAGTTTATTATGAATATGCTTTGTATGAGTGGATCATGTTTAATTTGTTTTGTCTTATTTTTTTAATTTCAATTTGTTAAAAGTCAGATATAGAATCGGTGTAATGTAAACCCTTTGAATATAAGCGCCAGCATTGATTATGAATGTGGCCTGTTTTTGGGCACGTTTGCGTGCAGTCATGGGGAAATCACTAAACTGTCAGACGGTCTCTGGTGCTGTTAATGCCATTATGGTCTGATGGGAAATCGTGCTAATTGATGGTCCCAAATCATCACTGCTACATTGTTGCATTTTCCCTGTGGGCAGACCCCACAACATTGCCTCCACAGTTATCTCTGCTGCCAGTGCCGCATTTCTGACTGGCTGAAGAAACTGCATTTCTGATTTGTTCGGAAACCAAGAATATTCAACTCATCATCACACCACTGTAATACCTTTCTGTTCATGGAAGCTGCACTCAGTCACCTCATTGCTGCCGTCTGCCAACTCCTAAGTAGTTAGGGGAGCTCTTGAGTTCTACTACATATTGGTCCAGTTAGGAGTACTTTTAATTCTAAAGAATCTTTATGAATAGATTTTACTCCTAATCGTAAAAGTAGGTCTAAATTAACATCATTCCCATTTATTTCAGGCACTTGGGACTGATTTAGCACTCTCGGGTGCTTTCTGAATACGGGCACAGACAGTAAGTTCTCACTGTACATGTGTTTGTTTGAAGGCCATCAATCAACTTCTATATTGGCACTGTCACTAGCTGGGCACTGTCTCATTAGAGATTAGTAGGAAGTTGGAGAGAAATTAAAAAGGATCCTTTATGGATTTGACTAGGCTGTATGGTGGCATAATTTTCTTACCCCCCGCCTTGCTGTTCTCCTTGTAGCTGTGCATCAGAATAAAGCACCCTTGTCCTGAGTATCAAATGTCCAATGTTGGAATAAAAGACCACAGTGCCAGCCTTGTCTGGCTGTTGGCTGCTGAACTGTTGCTTTTAAAGTCACCACTGTCTCTCATTGTTCCTGCACTTTCCTCACTGTGAAGGACATGAAAATACATACATCAAGCATAAAAGAAAAGGCTAGATGAGCGTGTTAGTTTCCATGACTTCCTACAGGATGCCCTATGGTCTAGTAGTGGTGTGACCTGATGTGGGAACTAAGGCCCTTTATACCTCTGCTTTCTTACGCATGATGCAGAAGCTTGGCCTCAACAATTGGGCATCACTTGGATTGGTCCAGTCACCCTAGTCCTGTAGTGCTGTAGTCCCTGGTGGGTGTGGAAGGCCCTGTCATGCTTGCTGGGTTGCGGCTCCTCCGAACACAGGAGTGCAGCAGGGCTGCCATGAGGAGCTTGGCTGTGCCCATCTGTGGCTCGGGGACAGCAGTGGGAGTACGCTATGCTGGTCAGAACCGGCACTCTGCTGGGGCAGTGGTTCTCAGTGAGACGAATGGGCTTGTCTTGGAGTAACAGGGCCGTTTAATCCTGGTAGGAATTATCGAAGGTTTGATTTTTCACACATTGGCTTTTCCAAACACTTTCATTAGGCATACAGTTGAGGGTAGAAAGCAATGAATTCACAATTATGTTAAGGTTGTTTTTAGAGAGATTAATTTGTTATTTATATTATAAGTATTATTATTTTTGGCCCTGGTTAGTGATAGAGTCCGTGGTAGACCTGGGTTTTTCTTAAATTTAGGGCTAATTTTATTCTAATTTGAATGAATTGTGTGGATTTGTGTTGGCAAAGCTAATATTTGTGGTGTTTTGCCAGGTTTGGGGTTCAGGCTGCTTTAAGGGCTAAAATGGAAAAAAACCCAGGGATGTGATGTAGTAGTTTACAGTGAAAAGTCTCTTCTGTACTACAATGCAGACTCACAGTTCAAGCTGAAGGTAGGAATGGTCTAATGGTAACATCTATGTTGTATAGTGTAGGCCAGGCTTTACACACACTGCATGGCTTATCCCATTTCTAATCCTATTCCTAGTGACTGGTTTTCCCCTGTCACACACAGGCAGTCTCCCTCTGCATCTTTCATACTCCCTCCCCTTGCATCCGTCACACACATGCACACCCACCTACTCACTTCCTTTCCCCTGGTCTCTCTCATCCTCAGTCTGCTTCTCTGTTCACTCTGATGCACATTCCTGTGCTGTTCTCCTTGTATTTTTGTCCCTCTGTGGTCTGTCAGTCTGCCTGCAGCTGTTGTTTGGACAGAAGTCTGGATTCTGGCCTGGGAAATCCCCACCTCCAACCTCATGCTAGCTGTAGAGGGAGAGAACTGAGAGAACAGTTTGTACTTCATCCACTGCTGAATTGGGATTTCCAGCTCCAAACTGGAAGAAATCCTTGTGTGCCCTGCCCTCCATTAATACACCAAAGGAGGATCCCTTTTTTAAACTGCTCTACAGTCTCACACCATTAAACATAACCGATATTATCGGCAGAGGCAGTCTTTGTTGTTCTGCTGCCAGAAGAAGGCCTCCTGTAGAGATTTTCACACACACCTACTCATATATATGACTAGTTATTGCACTCCCTTAACCATGAAATGTACTGACCTTTCTAGACCAGAAAATTATTGTTAAGGGTCTGATTGCCCATGTTACTAGTGTGAAGGGTGGATCTGGTGTCCCGTAAGATGAGTTGACCAGCTAGTAGTGTAATTGGCTGTTTAACAACTGATTTATTCTCGGATGTACTTATTTTTCAGTAGCAAGTTCTATCCTGTATAGCTCTGTGCTACCTCCCCTTTCAGTTTAGATGGAGGGCAGGAACATATTTTTGAAATTAACAGCTTTTATGTGGCACTGTCACGCAGGCCACTTTCTGTGAATAATAGTGGAAAATATGGCTGGACTGTTCCTGCAGGGGTGTGGCCTGGTCCCCTCACCCTACTGCAATTCATGACGGCATTGCTTTATTTTTAAATGCTTCTTCAGAGACCAGTAAAAAGCCTGTTGGATTCCAAAGGGCAATAACCTTGTATAAAGCCGCAAGCTATATAATCCAAGTGACTTTTTGAAAGGTTTCTATTCAACAATGTATTCTACTCCCCCCCCACCCTCCACATTTCTTCTTCAAGTTTGGCAGGCCAACGCACCTCAAGTGGGCAATAGGAATCCACTATCTCATCCAGCAGGCTGTGACTGGTATATCTGCGTGACCATGAGTACTGTGTTGGCACCCATGGGTGATATTTTGTCCTGACTTGCATTTCACAACATGGAAATGTTAAATTAGTTTAAACTTCTGTGGTTCTGTATGTTTGATGTCTCTCAGTAATATTTACAATACTATGACAATAGTTCATATCATTAATCTGCAGAACAAGCAGAATATTGTTCTCGTGCAAAATCTTTATTATTATTCCATTCGAACAGTCACTGACTGCTCCCACAGTTCTTGTACTACACATACCAAACTTTGTACCAATGTTCATCCTAGATAAAAGCTTCCTACCTTGACACAGCTGGCAAGCTTCCCTTGTACACTGTACTGTAATATATACTGTAAGTTACTGTACTACATGATAATGGAACAACTACAATGGTATTACTACAAAGCAAGGTGATAACTTACATCATAGCACAGACACTAACCTACCTGTTTTTATGTTACTGCTGCACTCTCACACACTCACTATATATATTACTATTCCACTCCTAACCTGATTTCTTTTTTGGATAAAAAAGTTCCTGTATGTTCCCTCGGCTGGGTAATGCATTTCAAAGCAAAGACCCAACCATGGGCACCAGGAGTTTTCAAAAGAACTCTGGAACAAAGTTTCGGAAAGGCACAGATCAGGGGACAGGTATACAAAAAAATATTTAAATGGCCTTAAATATCCCTTGGAGCACGGTCAAGACGATTATTAAGAAGTGGAAAGTGTAAGGCACCTCCAAGACCCTCCAAACTGGATGATCAAGTAAGACCCATACGGAAAGGATATATATTATACAAATATATGGACATATCATTCAATATAATGTAAAATAGATTGGGAGCAGTGATCAGGGCTCTTGACTCTGGAGCAGAGGGGTGTGGGTTCAGTTCCAGGTGGGGGACACTGCTATTGTACCCTTGATTGCTCCAGTAAATGCCCAGCTGTATAAATGGTTAAAATGTAAAAATAATGTGATCTATTGTAAGTCACCCTGGATAAGAGTGTCTGCTAAGAAATATAGTAATACTATTCAGTTCAAAATACATTTTCCTAAATTATATCTAAATTACATTGAAGAATATATTTACATTAATATATTTCACCATATATATTATTTCCAATTTCAATAAAACATATTTAACATTGCATTGTAGTGAAATGCCTGAGTCTCAAACTCAGTTATTGGAGGTATGTATTACTCAAAACACATCTTTTCAGACAGTACTTGTAATTTAGTCCTTTACTGTCCTGTAAGATAGCACTTATCATATTACATGCCTTGCGTTACTAGTACTCATTTTATTTTGATCTCCCCTGTGCTCCCTTTCCCCTGGCCCTTGACTGTGACCTAACATCTTGTCTGCACTCAGCTTTTACAATCCAGGATGTAAGACCTAATTTATTGTATACACTTTCGTAAATTGGAATTTGTAAAATGTATTATGCTTTGAATTGCACTGTATTATGTAAATTGGAATTTGTAATGTTTTATGCCTTGTGCTGAACTGTATTTTTACACATTGTATTAAGCTTATATTTTGTAAGTCACCTTGGATAAGGGCGTCTGCCAAGAAATAAATACAAATAAATAATAATGTATTGTCTACTAGCCGTTGTCTGGACAAAGAATTGCATACAGTTAGGTCCATAAATATTTGGACAGCGACACAATTGTCATCATTTTGGCTCTGTACGCCACCACGATGGATTTGAAATGAATCAATCAATCAAAGTGTAGACTTACATCTTTAATTTGAGGGTAGTTACATCCAAATTGGGTGAACCGTGTATGATTTACACCCATTTTTATATGTGGTCCCCCAATTTTAGGGGCTCAAAAGTATTTTGACAAACTCAATATAATCATGAATTAAATTGTGAGTTTCAATACTTGGTTGCAAATCCTTTGCAGTCAATGACTGCCTGAAGTCTGGAACCCATAGACATCACCAGATGCTGGGTTTCTTCCCTGGTGATGCTCTGCCAGGCCTGCACTGCAGCTGTCTTTAGTTCCTGCTTGATCTTGGGGCGTTTCCTTTCAAATCCATTGTGTTGGTCGTACAGAGCCAAAATGATAATTGTGTCACCGTCCAAATATTTATGACCTAATTGTAACTCAAAAGATTACATAACTAGCATGCCCAGTGAGCAATAGCTGTGTAGGTGGGCTCAGCTGGGCTTTGGCTTCAGACAGGGGTTGCCAATATCTGCAACTCTACAGACATGTATCTGTCTCAACTGGAAACTTCACTATAGCTCTCTAGTCTAGGCTGAATCAATTTGAAATAATACATATACAACTAAATTAGTAGTGAATAATGCTGCCAAAACCTCCATCTCAACTGTATATATCTGTATGGTGTTTGTTTCTAAACGTCTCCATGGATTATTGACATTAAGGCATCAGTGAATGCAATATATTTGTTTGTTCCACTTGCATTACAAATATTGGAATTCTAAATAGAAAAGTGTATGCAGTATTTACGGTGTTGGATGTTTAATCCAAAACAGTAGACTGTAGACACTTATAAGGAGCAGTATGACATTTGTTAATTTACCTGATTATTCAACTATCTACATAAAGTTTTCAATATACCTTAGTATTTTCTCTAAATATGTTATACTTTATACTTTTATACTTTTTTAACTTTTTTGTTTTTTGTTTTTTCTGTTCATGGCTGTATTGTAAAACATTTGTAGATTGTGAATTGGATTTAAATGTATTTGTTGTCAGTGTTACATTTTGTAAACCACATGGTTTTGATGATAAGTTGGTATATATTTTATTGCCAGTTATTTAAGATTTCTTTTGTATGTTTTCAGGTTAATGTTGGGATCATAATTTTGTGATGTTATTTTGAAAAAGGAGAGAGGAAAAACCCTGCCTCTTTGTATTTCTCCTGAAGCTTCTGAAGGGAAAACGTTTCTGAAGGGATCACATAATAGATTTATTTGTTATACTGCAATGCAAAAAACATGAGTAATTACAGTACAAAGTACAATAAAGGCATCCTTATTATGGAAAGTTCTGACTGAAAGTAAAAGTATTTTATTTTGATTTGTAACATTTGGACATTGTTTTCCAGTTACACTAAAAGCAAGCACTAACATTTTTCACTGGTCAATGGAATATACATGTTCACATTAAAGACCAAATGGCAATACCATGTAAAAAGATTTATGCATCTCAGTTTTCCATCTTTGTTATTATACTGGGTCTTGGCAGTGAGATGGAAAAGGTGATGGATTCAAGGGAAATGGATAGAAAAGTATAAAAAACAGAAGAACAATACATATACAGGAGGTAGTTGAACAGGTAAACTGAAGCAGATGCAAATCATGTGCATACTTTACATTTAGTTACAATTCATTAATATTGTTGTACTGCAATGTTGTCACATTTACAGGTGTGTTTGACTGAATCGATGGCAATTGGTATAAGTTTGATTAACTCTCACCTTGATTAAGTTACAGACTTGTGCTGGGACCTAATCAAATCTCATGGCACCTGCCCATCACACTTCACAAAACAGAATATTATTGCCTTTTGTTTTTGTAAGAATCTATTTTCTCCTACCCATATAAACAAAAAGTGAAAATATTGTTTTGTGAAGTGTGATTGGCATGTCCCATGAGATTTTAACAAAGCCCTATCAAATGTTTAGAACAGTAATTAAATGCATTTGAAACAAATATATATCCCAATACATTTTACAAGCGATTGCAAATGTCGATTACAGCATGCAAACTGCAAATGTTGTAGTTTGTTTGTTTTTTCTTTCAACCCTAGTCTGTTAGTATGGCCCTTACACTAATTCCTTGAAACTATAGCTTCTATGTAATCTTTACACATTAGCTATTTCTTTCAATTTGAAATACAAGTCATGGGCACATTCACATGTCAGTGGGGTTTGCAAGCGTTTTTGTTCTTTTACTGAGTTCAAATCGTCCTGAATGTTTTAATCTCCACAGAAGCAAATCTCTACACAATGAGCTGAAAGTTGCTGAAGCTGTTGCTAAGACACTCCATATCCACAATCCCTCAATTGAAACCTAAACAAGATATTACAATTACACGAATGATTCACTGTCCTCGTGCACAATTGCACTGCTACTCAAGATAAATCTAATTCAGGGTCAAATAAGCTAAAACAAAACAAGTACTCAATAAGATTTAAAAACTACAAAAGAACACTGGTGTGGCAGTTTGTTCTCAGTTGGTTTGTTATAAGAAGCTAACATTATAAATAGTTTCCCCACTTGTTTAGTCAAGTATAAAGTAGACAAAATAACCTGGACCTGTGTGGCAGGTTAAATATCTCATCAGGAATTCCGGATGGACAAGCTGACATTCTCAAAGGTCTAATTCTGTACTGGTTGCAAAGCAGCTTGTATTCATTTAAATCCTTTTGGAGGATGTTAACAAAAGCAAAACACAGAAAACACGGCTGCCACTGAAATGGCCTGCATCCTTCAAGTCTAGGAGCTCCATCCAAAACTGGGTGCAACATAACTCACTTGTACGACACATTGTTTTAAACATATTGTGTGAAAGGTATTTGAATGTTAATACATTATATGCAAGGTTTATTTTAAAAGTACAAAAACAAGGAAAGGGCAATCTACAGTACCAAAGTTAATATAAATGCATTTATGCATTTTAATAACAATGTAATGTAAACATGATTTGAAAAGTGGTCAGTGTGCTTTGGATTGCAGAAATTATTGCGTTTTCTTTGCCAAGGTCTGTTCTCAAACGCATAAGTACAGCACCAAGGTCCGACACACATTTCATATAGTTGGAGGCAATTACCGCCTGATTATTATGATTGGGACAACAATTTAATCATAAAATCTTTCTTGAAAACTTGTCCATGCATCCACGTAACCATAAGGTTTTAATAAGTCATTTCCATCTACTGTACCCTAGCCACAAAACTACACAAACCACATTAGACATGATTTAACAACATAAGATAAGAAATATGTTGATAATAACATAATAAACTTACCAGCCTAATTGGTATATTTCTCAGGAGAATGGATCTTTTCAGTATCTCTATATTTGGACAGCTTCTACATGAACTCCTGGCAGGGTAGGTTGAAGTTTGTCTAAGTTTGATGAGCATGATTTTCACTGTGAAATGATTTCTTGCTGCTGTCCAGATATCATTCATTTGGGAGAAGACTCTTTCAACTGATGCATTGCTCCCAGGTAAGCACATGACAGTGGAGGCTAATCTGGCCAGGGTGGTGTGTGGAATGTCATTCTCTTTAAAATGAGAAACCACTCTGCTCCATCTGTCACAAAGCGCTGTGCCATTTGCTTTCCATTCTTCAAGTGCTGGAGCTTTCAGGAACTCCTGCAGGCTTGTCACCTCATCAAAGAGTGCATCTTCGTTGATTGTGAGATTGTGGCATTTGTCCTGCAGTAAGGCTGTTGCCTTCTCTATGTCTTGATGGTTGGGTTGCCTCTTCAAGAGCAGATACTGCAAATCCTTCAGCTTGAATGACAGCTGTATTGAAGAATGACTGAGATGTTTCAAGAAACCTCTCCCTGGTGATCTCTCCATTGTCTTCCAACTCTTTAAACAGTCCTCTGACCAAAAGTGGCAGAAAGTGGTCCTCAAGGCAAGGTTTCCATGGACAAAAGAGAACCAAAGCTCAGTCAATGGGTCCTCCAACATTCTTCGCAGGGCAACAGGGCATTTGTCTTCAGAAAGAAAGAATACTTTTATTGGCTCATACATTTTCAACACTCTTTCGAGAGCAGGGAGCATGGACATCCAGCGGACATTACTGTGTCCTAAAATATTATGATACTCCTGACCAACAAACTCACAAAAACCCTTCAGTCTTTCCACTCTAACTGTGAAGGGGGATTGTATCCAATGCATTTCTGGCTGTGTTGTGGACAATGTGGGCTGGACACCTTAAGCCAATCACCTCCCGCTGCAATGCATTTTTTACTTTAGTGTGGACATTTTCCCTCCCCTGCCTATTCAATCCTCCAAAGCTGGTGTTTGTATTGTTGGCAGAGAATGCCACAACTTTGTCTTCCACTTGAAATTTCTCGATTACGGTCATGACCTCTCGTGCAAGTTTTTCAGCTGCTTCCCATTTCAAGTCCTCAAAATCCAGTAGTTTGGATTCAATGGAGGTGCTGCCATGACATATATTGCAATACCGGACTAGGATTGGGAGCAACTTCACGTGTCCATGATTGGATGTGTCAGTGGAGATGGACACAAATTCTACCTGGTCTAGGTCTTATGTGACTAAAGTAGTTGCCCAAAGTGCAAAGACATTACTGACTTTGGCATCACATTTTGTCCTGGCACAAGTAAATTTGGGCTCATGAAGTTTTCTATTGAGCTGTGCTGTGCAGTCCATGGACCTGTAGCTGTGGTTATTATGCATGGTATGATAGGCAAATATACCCTCCTGCACAGCCAAGTTGAACTCTTTTTCGAGTTCGCAGCCTATCAGACTGACAAAATAACTCGGGCTGAGAAATGACTTCGTATCTTTGGGGGGTGTTTTGATTTTTTTTTAACAGGGACATTTACGGGGACAGTTCCAGCCAGGGACAGGCCACCACAAATGGGGACGTCTGGTCACCCTAATACACGAAGACTTGTTGATTACATGTGTTTTTGGAGATTGAGCTGCCAATGCCAGTGTTTGTTTCGTTGAGTTTAAACCAATAGCGATCAGGACCAGAGGAAGATGGCGATGAAGACTTCGAACAGGTATGAGAAACGAACCTTATGAACTTAATCTCTGATGCGAATTGAATTCCCTCCATACTATATTTATAATTAATAAGAAGCAACAAAAGAAATGTGAGCACTAAACAAGGAGACATTAGACTCAAGACTCAATGGACAAATCAACGAGCTTCGTAACCAGCTGAAGAAGGAGAAGGACACCAAATCGCACACTTGTTCCCTTGTTACCTTATCTTGCAGGGCAGAAGTAGTATGGTCGCCATCTTTAGGGGTGTCCCAGTACCCTAGAGAGCGAGTGAAGGAGCCTAATCGACCAGTTTGTGCCCTTCAAAGCTCCCTTCAGCGGAGTGTACAAAAGAGCGCACTGATGCGGAAGAGTTTTAGCGCTGAAGTCCCAGAACTCTGTGCGTTAAAGGCGGAGACACGTCAACTGGGAAAATATGCCAGCGGCGGGTGCATGTAATTTCTGGAATTGCACAAATACACCAGCCAGCAGTGAAAAGTGTATTTATTTTTCCTATATTTATATATTAAATATATAATGGAATATAAATATAAATAAACATATGTAGGTATATACAGAGCACTTCAGATTATGGTTGAAAAGCAACGTAATTCTTATAATTTTATTTTAATACGCGTTCAACCGTCATTCGACCCTCTTTAACTCCCAAACCGGAAGTTGCATTTTGTTGCCAGCAACTGTTGCTTACTTCACACAGGGAATGTAATGTATACAGATAGCTGAACAGTTGTAGATATTGATAAATAATGTATCAAATACATTATAATGCATAGATGGATAATATAAAATTATTCTATAATCATGATTTAAACGTATGATTAGAAAGTACAGCGAAAAAACATTTTGGCACCTTTTGGTGATATAAGCGAACAATATATTTCCACATTATTATTAATATTATTATATACTACTATATATACTACTTTCCGAAATCCTTGAAAAGGTTTGGAAGAGGAACAGTGCAAATGCTATAGCAGTCTCCATTCTTTAAATCTATAATCTGCCAATAAAAGATTGCGTATGTATTTTCCCAGTCAATGGTAAAGGCATGGAATGATGATGCGGAAGTGTGTCTCATTGAACATTTTTAGATTTGCCCTGCACCTACACCCTCCTCACTGAAATACACACTCTCACACACCAGCTTAACATGCACACTTGTCGAAGGGTGTAGGGATCCAGTGTGCGATTTTGGGCGTAGCCCAGACCTTCAACAAGAACAGCATTATCAAATTGTTAATTGCCTCGTGGCATAGGGCGATCATGTGACATTTTTAACTAATCGCATTTCGTTTTGGGGCAGGGGTTCCCAAAGTGTGGCCCGGGGGCCAAATGCGGCCCTCGAGGATGTTTGGTGCGGCCCCCCAAAGCCGACCTTCAACCCCCCCTTTTCTGAAGTTTTACTACATTTCTACACTTTATGAACATTTTTGGTTACAAATTGCACATGTAATTTGGGGGAAAATAGTAAAACAACCATTAAAGTTAATAAATGTTCCCTAACAGGAATGTATATGAAATAAAAGGTATGATCTGGGACATATTTTGTTTTCATTTTGTGGTTAATTTTCTACTGCGACCCCCCATCCCATGCAACCTCCGGAAATTGGCCCTCCATCACCTTTAGAGCTTCCAGTGTGCCAGTCGCATTGTGCGTCTAGAAGTCTTCTGTCTATTGCAGCAATCCATTCACCTTTTACAAGTACATAAACAGCTTTATATTATTATTATTAGTTTTATTGTTAGTTGTACTGGTTTAGTTGTAGTCTATGTAGTTTTTATCAAAAGCTGTGAAGAAATACGTTCAGAAAACAGAGCTGAATACAGCCAGATCCATCACAGTGCTGTGCCCTGTAGCACATCCTTCCAAGTTTATTATATTGAACATTTCAATAAATGGCACAGAGCAAGTGGGTGATGATAGCATTTCAATGTATTTTCATTTGCGTTTCAGTGTATTGCGTATTATTTGTATTTGTTTGTTTGTTTATTAACTTTATTTGCATTTTAGTGAATTGTTTGTTTTTCTTATTAAAAAAGTAATAAGAGTTGTCTCTTTATTGAACATGGGCATTGAAGAGTTGCAGAAAATAGCAAGAGACTGGTGTGTGGTAGAAGGTTGATTCTTTATTCCGGCAGCTGCAGGGGAGCCTGACCTGAGAAGTTTCCTCAGACAGTCTCAACAATTCTAAGTTACATTTGGTATTTTATGGGTTGTGTTCAAGGCAGAGAAGACAGTTCTTTCCTTCTTGATAGGTGCAAAGAAGCTTACTAAGCAAATTGTAACTAATTAACAAGAGACATTTAAATTACTTACTACATAGACTTTATCAATGAATAACCTCTTGGTCAAGGATGCCAACTCAGCAAGTTTTGTTAAACAACAAGATGTAGTGAAACAACAGAACCTTAGAGATAAGATATCTATATTTGAAATGAGAGAAAGAATCTATACTGTTTGAGGGAGGCTTTTTCAGCTTTAACCAGGTCCGAAGAGTAACAGAGAAACAGAGTCAGCTTTAAAACTCTAGGAATGTGAAATGTATCTGGAAATATTACATTTAATTCAGGCATGTAGTACACAGGAGTGTAAAGGGTTAATGAAACATTATTATTATTATTATTATTATTATTATTATTATTATTATTATTATTATTATTATTATTTTCAAAATCTGGTACCTGGGAAGGGTTTTCATTTTTTTAATCTGGAGTTAAAGTGATTAAAAGGACAATCAGTAAGTATGTTTTATATTTAAAATTTTGTTAACAATATATTTAGAAGAGTATTATTGAAGAACTGCATTTCTTTCCCTGTGTGTCTGTGTAAACAAGGTCAGTGTCTCACGGTCTCACTGTGCTGCGGGACTGTGCTATAGTTCAACCCTGATACCTAGAAGAACAGGGTTTGATAAGAACCTGTTATCACCAGCAATTTGGGCTTGATACATCATACAACCCCCCTTATATTAAACATTACGTATGCCTTAATTCTCCCCGGTTTGACTGTATATGGGTCTTCCTGAGCAGTTGTCAGGCAGAAGCCGAACTTGCACTCATCACGGGACAGACATGAGGGCCTATTATCTTTCTCTCCTGTCTGGTCTGTATAAAAGTGCCTGTAGTTTGTAACTTCTCTAAGACTGTTCTTGAGATCGCCTCTTGAACCTCTTCCTTGCAGCTGCTTGTAATAAAAACCTTTTGATTGGAGGTGCATCTCTCTCTGGATTTCTGTGACTCTTCAGTTGGCATCACGAACAGGATGGTGGCTTCGGTGTCCTGGACTATGGTGTCAGTGCAGAGCAGGATATGGGTGAGTTTAGGATTTTCAATAGCACCCTGTAAATTAGTGTTCTGTATGGGTATCAATAGTCACCAGGGGCACCGTCCCACTATCAAGAATAAAAGAGTGCAACAAGTCTAGAGAGATTTTCTGTGTTTCCAAGTCAAAAGGTCCCTGGTTTTAGGGCTTTATGCCCTGGGCGCCACAATCCTGTGGGTGTGCGGTTCGGGTACTGCTGTTGGGATACAGAGTCTCTCCTGTTTCCACCTTAGTTCACCACCAGAGGTCTCCCTCTCCTGAATACTAGTCTAGTGCTTTTCCTTTCCTTTGTCCAGTCAAACCAGTCTTTCCACATTCTTTCCTACCAGGTTCTGTCCTCCTCTCCTATCATTGGTCAATCTTTCATTCACCTCATTCAAACCCTCTCTCCTTCACAGTACTTAAACCCCTCTGTTTCATAGATTCATTGCGAAGTCTTGCTTTCTTTCTAGAATCAATTCTGAGCCTTGTTTCGTGTTTGCTTCTCCGTGTTTTTTGACCTCTTGCTATCGTGCCTCGTTTACCCCTTCTGGATCTCCCCACTAGCCTGTTCGCCTGATCGATCGACCTTGGACTGTCCCTGTTTTCTCTCTCTCATTTTGCCCTTATTGGATTATCTGCTTCAACTTCTAGCCTGCACTTGGATCCCTTCCTTTGGTCCTTGTGGACGTGACACTATCGATATTAGGGACTACAGTCTGAATTATGGCTGGATCAGATCTATTTGTAAACCTACGGTGGCCCTGAAGTGCAACTGCTGACAAAATAAAGCAGCGGCTGTGAGATTTGGAAATGCTGAAAAAATAAAGCAGCGGCTGCAGCATTTTGTAACATATATTTGACTGATGCCATTAGACAGCAAGCAAGTTACGTCGGCCAAGCCTGCTTCTCCGGAAGATTCAACAGAATTTGAGAAAGGGACACCAACTGCGCAGTGCACGAAAGCTAAACACAAGTGGTAAGTATTCATATTCATATTTTTGTGATCTTCTGCTCCCTATCCACTTTGTGGTGACATATTAATAGAGTTATAGGGCTGTTCTAAAATGTATTAGAAATTAATGAAAGCTTAGGGTAACACTAATTTATCTAAACATGTATATTTTCTTATACAATTACAGTACTCAGCCTATACATAAACTCTAAGAAGTGAAGGTTCTAATAAGAACCTTTTTGGGTTCCCAGGGTTGATACTGTGGATGAAATCTTAAGGTTCTTATTAGAACCTTTTACCAAGGTCCCTTGCAAACAAGGATCTTTAAAGAACCTTAAATGTATGTTAAATCAACTGCGATCATAATGAAAAAGGGTTCTTAAATGGTCCCTTGTGTTGACCATGGACCTCACGGTTCTTAAACGAATCCTTTAACTCATGTAGAACCCAAAGGTTCTAAATAGAACCGCTGAAGAACCTTCAATTTTTAGAGTTTAGTATGTACTCGGTTGGTGTTTTTTCCTGTTAGTTACAGTTATTAATTTACTGTAGAAGCTTTATTTTCTGTTAACTGTATTTGAAAGATTTTACATTTAAATAAGTAAAGTTGTCCTAATCCAATGTAAATTATAATGTGTGGTCACACATAAGTGGGGCAGGCTAATTTGAGAGCAATTCCAAAAGATAGAATAACACTCATTATGATTAATAATAAAACTAATAATAGATGTTGATGTTAATATAAATTAAAGATAATTTTTTACAACTTTATTGTGTAAATGGGTTAATTTATATATATTTTTTGTTTGCTTTATAATGTATATTGTGCAGGCAAGTTGTAAATGGTTTATTTGAAGTAGCCAATACAACAAAGGTTAAGATTCCCAACACTACAGACAGCACATGGTTTTGAAGTTAAAGCTAAGCAGAAAAGTACATTCAGTATAAAACACATGTAGAATTAAGATAAGTTAGAGAGACAATGCAAAAGTCCTTAATAAAATAAAAATACTATTTTATATTTTGTTATTTATTCTTATTTCTTAGATTTTTTGTAGATATTCATATTTGTTAAAGCCTTCTCTCTAATTTTGCATTTCCCAAGTTAGCTCATACTCTTGTCTATTAAATCAGTAAACCGCTCCTTTTGATGGAAAGGAGATGTTTACTGTTAGTGCTTAAGAATAATAATAAAAATATGTGATTTATGTTTTCAATAAAGCACTGTCACACTGCCTTGTAATTAAGTACAGTTGTACAGTTGTTAATTTAGTAAATCTAGCTATTTTAAAACCCTATTCTGTCTCCTACCTAAGCTTTCATTAATTTCTAATACATTTTAGAACAGCCCTATAACTCTATTAATATGTCACCACAAAGTGGATAGGGAGCAGAAGATCACAAAAATATGAATATGAATACTTACCACTTGTGTTTAGCCTTCGTGCACTGCGCAGTTGGCGCCCATTTCTCAAATTCTGTTGACTCTTCCGGAGAAGCAGGCTTGGCCGACGTAACTTGCTTGCTGTTCAGTGGCATAAGTGAAATATATTTTACCCAAATATATGTACCCTCCCTTTCCATAATTTTTCGGCTGCTATATTTTTTCAGCATTTCCAAATCTCACTGCTGCTGCTAATTTCACAGCCGCTGCTTTATTTTTTTAGCACTTCCAAATCTCACAGCCACTGCTTTATTTTTTCAGCAGTTGCACTTCAAGGCCACCATAGTAAACTGATTTCTTAATTATAAATATGTTGAGGTGGAACATAAATTGAAAAAGAACAGATGTAATCCCGAGTCTGTTCTGTGTTGTCTGTTGTCTGTCCTAGGAAACCCCTAATGTAGAGGTTACACAATCAACACTCGAGATACGATAATACCTTGTGAGCACCTGAAGGAGCCCGAGGGAGACTGGGTATAGAACTTTAATGCCCGGCTATCTACTCTGAACAGTAATGGCCCTGTAGCAGCCAGTGATCCCTCAGCTCGGATTTGCCCCACTCCCTCCCCGATTTGGTACACTACGGTGTCACCCCATTAACACATTTATTTTCATGTTGGTGCCCACCAGCGTGAAGATCATCAATAATTTTAGGGAAAGAGACCACTGAGATGTCTAGAAGGGAATGAAGTGCTAGCAACCTCTCTTACCAATTAATTCCTAGCAAAATACAGACCCCGATCCCGTTCACCTTTTTGCCTGCAGTTATATGTGTCCATGTCTGATTCCCAGCCAGTACTATAGTGAACACATCTCAATGCCTATGGAAGGACAGCTTTTCAACCTTCTGCTACTTCCACCTCCTCAGGCGCAGTGGACATGTCCAGGCCCAGCTACACTTCAGGAACCACCACTCATCATAAAAGGGCTTTATAATGAATGTAATGTAAAACTTTGTAATGTTTCTTTATAATCTTTGCATGTTTCATGTTTTATGCATCAGACGCTGTGCAATGGTTGGCGAGCATTCTGAACATTAGATGCACTCAAACTACGATATACACCACAGCTCCCACCATATATCACTATATGAGAGATGCTGACCACAAGGCTTGGCTTGAGATCTGCTTGTTAGTTCTGTGCCTGAGAGATAGTGCCTCTCCACACTACACAGGAGTCAATCCTATTATGCAGCATTATATTATTCACCATTCTAGAATGATATGCTAAGACTCAACATCGTTCATTGCATTTCACTCACCGAGGCCCAGTTTAGGGCCGTGCCCTACTAAAGGCAGCTCAGTTGAACACTGTAGGTATAGTCGAGAACTTCAGGTTGCACGCCTGGTTAGATGGGGGTCACACTTATGCCCACTGCCGATTTGCTGCCATAAGTCTCCCTCACGACGAGACGGTAGGGCTGTAGTAGTTGTGAGGCACTTAGTGGTGTGTTGTGTCCCCTGTCACATGGTACCTCTATGGAGGTCCACATTGCCAGCCTCCTGGATGAATTCATCATGGGAATCTACATATTCCCCCACACAGTCTGCTATCATAACTCCATCTCTGAGACAAACACGAGTGTTAGGAGGGCATGGTATAGGTAGTTCAGAACACTCTGAACGAACAAAAGGCAAAGGACATGAACATTGACATTAACCGTAAGAGGGCCAGAATAATGGTGAACGCTGCTACGATCACTGCGAGTGCATGGGTAGTGTGGACAGAGAGGATATCATGGCACTAAAGGAGGGACTGGTTTGTCTGGGGTGTAGCAGTTGCTGATCAATATAGGCATGTGTTTCTGTTTAGGACAAGTATTTGAAAAATACACTTCATGGTTTACATGCACACATTTACTTATATATTCTGTAGCTGCCTGCTCCCGGTTCCCTGCTGAAGGGGTGAAAGAGATTATCTCCAAGGATTAGCAAAGGCGCCTCCTGTAAGAGAGATCTATATTTTAGTAGGGGTTTAGATGTGTTTGTGGCTCTTCCATTACTAGAAGTACCCAGAATTATTGTTTTAAATGTTACTAGGTGTTTGAGTATGCTATGTGTATGTTCTGTCTTTTTCATACTGCTCAGGCAGTAATATTAGGCATTCCCCAATACACTCTCCTGGGTGTGTGAGGCCTCTTGATTATGGCTAATATGACATGTTGAATATTTGTATGGGAACTCCTCTCTTCTTTATCTCTGCTGATGTTTCATTGTGTTTCCATTCCACTGATGATCATTTATGATTTCTTTCCAATGCTTTAGGTTTAAACCCACAGGAGCAGTACACAATGGCTGCATATTGCTTTGGAACTCCTAGCTTCATGTTGTCATTTCCAGACAGCCTTTATGACTACAACGACTGACTGTTGCACTAAACTGTCTTTCATGGCTTGTTCGTGTGGCACTCTCCGAGGGCGAAACACCCTTTTCCGTCATCACTGTGCTTTATCCACAGGATGCCAAGGAGGCTAAACGGGTGTCTACTACACAAATGGTGCTTTTTGACTTAATTGCCCGCATACAGGTTCGGCCCACTGATGTGCCCTACAAAACACCAACAGTGTGTCTTTTGGTGAATGGCACCCTATGACTACAGGGATAGAGATAGACGATATGCAGCATGGGAGGAACTTTTCGGTTTTCCTCTCATTTCTTTCCCTATGTGTCTGTGTGAGCAAGGTCACGGTCTCACGGTCTCACTATACTAGAGTTCAACCCTGATAACTAGAAGAACAGGGTCTGATAAGAACCTGTTTTCACCAGCAATTTTGCCTGCTCCTTTTCCCGGTTCCCTGGTTTCCGGTTCATTCTGAGCAGCTGGTTTATATTTGAACTGGGCGGGTTGTCATGGTAATGCCTTATGCTTACATGATAATGAGTTATATTTGTTATTTCATTGTACTTTTTTTATACGCTGTTTTACCCTTCCACTAGAGGTTAGTAATTCTGGGCTGGGTTCATGGGCTATCCTTATAATAATGATGTAAATATGATCCAATCCCATGACACTGAAATGGGAGAGATCCTGGGGGGAGGCTGCGCTCACACTCGAATTCCAACCCTGACATTTGAGTCTCAGCCCTCTGTTGATTACATTTACTAACATGTGAACACACACACACACTCACATTAGGAGTTGGACGTATTTACAGCCTGTAAAGCATAATACTGTAAAACTTCAATTAAACTTAAAGTTTATTCGAAATAACTGCAAGAATCCCCAGCGTCAATTGGAGACATTGATTGTAGGAGACTGGTGTTCGTATTAAACATTCATAAATACAAAGACATCGTGGACTCACCAGGGTAAGAAGAGCCTGGAAACATTGCTTCATTGTAGGAGTAGGCCAATAGGCCTGGCTTTTATTTATTTTTATATTATTATTTTTTAATAATTTGCTTTCCAAAGATGCAAACAAATCACATGCAATGGATGGTGAGCTATACACTGGATTGAAAACAAGATACCGGTAATTCTGTTAGCAGTCAAAATTCGATATACTTTGAACTCTCACTAATTAGTCAAAGAAATGATCAGTCTAATTTTAATGGTAGGTGTATTTTAACAGTGAGAGACAGCATAACAACAAAAAAATCCAGAAAAATGCATTTCAAAAAAGTTATAAATTGATTTGCATATTAATGAGGGAAATAAGTGAGTATTTTAAGTAGTACGATATATCACATAGGCACAATACCTCCTGGGCCCAGGAGTCCAGGGCAGCAGAGGTGTAAGTGAGAAACATTTAACATTTTTAAGGGAATGAAAAGGGAGAAGGTAGCTATGTCAATTTTAACCCAATAAGAGAGTTGTGGGCCTCCTTCACTCCCCCCCAGTGGAAGGGCTGTGGGCAGCCCGGTGGATGATTGGCCCTCTTATGGTAGCATCCCTCCTGCCCCACTCCCCAGACGTCACTCTCAGGGGAGGAGAACAAAAGAAGTCTGCCCTCCCGGTGGTAGTGCGACAGCCACAGGTCCTCAGGAGAGGAGATTCAGCGCTGGTGGCTTCAATCATGAAGGCCTTCGGGCCATAATGACAGAGTCACTGGTGCTAGGGGCGGAGGCCTGTGGCAATAGACTGCTGGGAAGGGAGAGACCGGCCCCCTCCCCAGCAATAAGAATATCATCAGGCGGGGTCTGCCCAATTGTCTCCTCAGTTGCACACAGGGCCTCTTCTCTGCCACCAGCTCATCGGACTTTGACTGCGAAGGAACCAGGGAGAACTCCCAGCACCAGGTGCCCTCGGTCCAGTGGAGCTCCACCAGCCTATCCGAGTGTTGGGACCCGAGATGTCCCCCTCATGGGCTTCCTAGAGGATCATGCGGTGAGGCAAATGGTTGAAGTCATGGGTGCGAGCGCTAAGCTAGATGAGGGAGAAGAGAAGTGGGGAAGAGGAAGGTTTCTTTACATGATTTTTATGGAGTGGGTATTAGCTCTCACTGCCCTTATGGCCTTTACAATTATAACTGTTAATGTGAGAAGCATTGCTGAGAGGAAAAAGAGGGATGATGTTTTAAACTGTCTGGCTAGTATGAAGGCTGATGTCATCTGCCTCCAGGAGTGCGGCATCCCGTTCCAGAAAGAATACAAAGATCTCCAGGACAGTTGGACCCTGGGCGAGTCTTTCTGGTCCGGGTCCAATGTGTCCCGAGCGGATGGGATTTATGGCAAGCCAAATTATCAGAAATATCTTTAATTAATTTAAAGATATCTTCAAATATTTCAAGATATCTCTAAATCATGTAAAGATATCTGCAAATCAATTCACTTATTGTAGAGCCATAGAACACACATACACTCACCTAAAGGATTATTAGGAACACCTGTTCAATTTCTCATTAATGCAATTATCTAACCAACCAATCACATGGCAGTTGCTTCAATGCATTTAGGGGTGTGGTCCTGGTCAAGACAATCTCCTGAACTCCAAACTGAATGTCTGAATGGGAAAGAAAGGTGATTTATGCAATTTTGAGCGTGGCATGGTTGTTGGTGCCAGACGGGCCGGTCTGAGTATTTCACAATCTGCTCAGTTACTGGGATTTTCACGCACAACCATTTCTAGGGTTTACAAAGAATGGTGTGAAAAGGGAAAAACATCCAGTATGCGGCAGTCCTGTGGGCGAAAATGCCTTGTTGATGCTAGAGGTCAGAGGAGAATGGGCCGACTGATTCAAGCTGATAGAAGAGCAACTTTGACTGAAATAACCACTCGTTACAACCGAGGTATGCAGCAAAGCATTTGTGAAGCCACAACACGTACAACCTTGAGGCGGATGGGCTACAACAGCAGAAGACCCCACCGGGTACCACTCATCTCCACTACAAATAGGAAAAAGAGGCTACAATTTGCACAAGCTCACCAAAATTGGACAGTTGAAGACTGGAAAAATGTTGCCTGGTCTGATGAGTCTCGATTTCTGTTGAGACATTCAGATGGTAGAGTCAGAATTTGGCGTAAACAGAATGAGAACATGGATCCATCGTGCCTTGTTACCACTGTGCAGGCTGGTGGTGGTGGTGTAATGGTGTGGGGGATGTTTTCTTGGCACACTTTAGGCCCCTTAGTGCCAATTGGGCATCGTTTAAATGCCACGGCCTACCTGAGCATTGTTTCTGACCATGTCCATCCCTTTATGACCACCATGTACCCATCCTCTGATGGGTACTTCCAGCAGGATAACGCACCATGTCACAAAGGTCGAATCATTTCAAATTGGTTTCTTGAACATGACAATGAGTTCACTGTACTAAACTGGCCCCCACAGTCACCAGATCTCAACCCAATAGAGCATCTTTGGGATGTGGTGGAACGGGAGCTTCGTGCCCTGGATGTGCATCCCACAAATCTCCATCAACTGCAAGATGCTATCCTATCAATATGGGCCAACATTTCTAAAGAATGCTTTCAGCACCTTGTTGATTCAATGCCACGTAGAATTAAGGCAGTTCTGAAGGCGAAAGGGGGTCAAACACAGTATTAGTATGGCGTTCCTAATAATCCTTTAGGTGAGTGTATGTGTATATATAGTTTTATTATTATTATTATTATTATTATTATTATTATTATTATTATTATTATTATTATTATTATTATTACTGATTTCTTATATTAAGTTTGGCTGAATTCAAATAATGATCCACTCTAACTGGAAATTAATTTGCCTTGCTGTCTGATTTGCTACTAGTTCATGTTCCCTGAACCATGTTATTGAAATTAGGAAAACTTAGGAATCTAATTAGGAAAATTAAAAATCCTTATTAAATTGCCATCTAATTGTTATTTCTACTCTGATACCATTTAACTCCAGGATATTTTATATGTAAAAAAAATAATAATAACAATGTACACATAAGAAAGTAACTAATCAGTAATTGAACCAACTGATATACAACTTTAACATGAAACCTATTTTAATAAGACTGCAGTCGTCGCTGCCAGCTGTTGTGACTAGTTGTATAAAACTGAATTATTCAGGTTATAGTCTCAAATGAATGTATCAATTAAAAACATACATTATAACAAATAATACAAAATAGTTGTGTGTGTGTGTATTTATATATATATTTATATAGCCTACTATATTATATTTTGTAAGTCGCCCTGGATAAGGGTGTCTGCTAATAAATAAATAATAATAATAATAATAATAATAATAATAATAATAATAATAATAATAATAATATATTCACATGTGTGTTCTATGGCTCTACAATAAGTGAATGCATTCATGGTTCCAAATGCTCAAGTGGAGAACATAATGATGGGGACAAATTGTCGCCAGTGTGAATTGACGGGGACGAATTGTCATGGACCCACAGGAAGTAATTTGAAGATATCTCTAAATGATAATTTGGCTTGCCATAGGGATTGCCGTACTCCTGAAGAACCTGTTTATCAAGGTTAAAAAAAGTAATAGAGGCGGGCAGGTTGGCCAGCCTCGACTTTAAATACAAGGGGGCTGTATTGAGGCTGGACAATAAAGCACCCACTAACAAGAGACAGAATCCTCTTTTTCCCTCAGCTGTGCCCACTCCTGATCAGCCCCTTACCAGTTATCATTTCAGGTGATTTCAACTGTGCCCTGAAGGATGTAGACCGGAGTAAGCCCCGCAATGATAGATCCATCAGGGATCTCACTGCGTTCGTGGAGGACTTTGAACTCTGCGATGCAGGTCGGGACCTGGTGCCCCGGTTCACCTGGGTGAGTTCTTCTGGCTCCTCCTGCTCCAGGATAGATCTCGTCCTCCTCAGCAAGCCACTGGAGAGGACCGCCATGTCATCAGAGGCAGTCTACAATGTCCTTCATGATCGACTTCTTGGGGCAGGAAGTGGAGAGCAGAGAGGGTGTTGAGACAGTGGTACGGGACTTCTGCAGGGAGATATACGACCAGAAGGTGGTGGATCAAAATCTGATCCATCACTTTCTGTCCCTGTTGGAGTCCCACAAGGAGGGGGAGGAGGAGGAGGAGGAGGATCCAGAGATCACCACCACTGAACTCTCCCAGACCATGAAGAGTCTCAACTCTGGTAGGACACCGGGTCCTGATGGGATCCCTGCTGAATTCTATAAGATCTTTTGGGAGGTGCTTAAGGAAGATCTGGCACATGTCTTGGGGGCAGTGTACAGAGAGGGTAGACTGGCCCCGTCTATGGAGAAGAGTATTCCCAGATCTGGGAGAGCTCAGAATCCCATGAAGAGATATCACCTCCAGGGATGGATACTCCTCCTGCTGGAGCCCGAGTCTAAGTGTTTTTAATTTTTTATTGATGAAAATATATTTTAAATGAATATTGATGGATTTTAAAGAAATCAGTTGTTTTTTTACAACATCTGATTTTCTTGTTTTGAGGGTGGGATGGTTTTGTTTTGTTTGATTTCTCTAATGCATTGGCTGTCTTATTATTATTTTTATTTATTTATTTATTTATTTATTTATTAGCAGATGCCCTTATTCAGGGCAACTTACAAAATATAAGCACAATACAAAGTGCAAAAATACAGTGCAGTTCAAGGCATAAAACATTACAAATTTCAATTTACACAAGTGTATACAACATATGAGGTCTTATATCCTGGATTGTAAAAGCTGAGTGCAGATAAGATGTTAGGTCACAGTCAAGGGGCATGGGAAAAGCAGCGTAGGGGAAATCAAAATAACTAGTATGATAAAATGTTGTAAAGTGCTATCTTACAGGAGAGTAAATTACTAAATTATAAGTACTGTCTGAAAATATGTGTTTTGAGTAAGCATCGGAAGGAGGTCAAGGACCTTCCCACTGAAGTCAAAACAGCAGAGTCCTTTTAAGTATGCATCAGACTGTTTTGTTTGGGTTTTATTCTTTCATTTGTTGGTTTGTCTGATGCATCACTTGTTTATTTCAATGCATTAGATCTGTTATAATTGTGTTATTTTAGCAAATTTATTTTTGCTTGAATGCATATGTTCACTTTGAGTTTATTTTGTATTTTGTTTTTTTAAACTGATTTTATAATCATTTTGGATGATGATTTTAGAATTGCATTTTAAATTTTTTATAAAAAGAATGAAAATGTTTGTATGTTTTTAAATGTAAAATACTCCAACAGTAAAACAGTATTTTAACCCAATAAAATATAGAACTCCCTACACTTGACCTAATTCACAAAGCAATTTGTTTTTAATACATACATACATACATACATACATACATACATACATACATACATACATACATACATGCATAATACATACTTCAGCACTACCCCTCAGTCACAGTGATCCACGCACGTGTTCAGTTTGGGTTTGGGAGGCTGGCAGGCGGTGGGCATATTTGGGAATTTCCCACATTTTTCCTTGCTGGCCTTTGGTGCTCTGTGTGCGGAGGAGAGTGTGACTCCGTGCCGAGGGGAGGGAGACTAATCGGTGTGTCAAATGCAACGGGAATTAAGTCTCTAATTCTCCTCAGTCGCGCTGGTCCTGTGAAGATCCTGACATCGCTTGCGTCCACACGGGGAATCGTCCAGGCGCACAGGTGAGCAAATGTTACACTGTGTCCTTCTGCATGTGCTGCAGTGTAGCTATAGTAGACATTTGTAAAGAAGGTGATTTTAGCAACTTGTGATTGTTGGACCATTTTTTTGGTGCTGTCAAAACACGCGTGCTAGCCTCCGCTGCATACGAACTGAAAGTGGGATAGGCTAGTGATAAGACCGCTCAAAACGGGTTATTTCTAAAAATCCCATGCTGGTCGCTTAATGGACGACTTTCAAATGGGTTATATATAAAATGTATCGTCCGCGCTGTGCGCCTTTAGAAAGTGAAACGAAGTGCTGTAACACCGCGGCGCTGCAGGGGACTGACCTGCGCACAGCAGACAACTCAAAAAGCATTTCGTTTTGTAAAACATGTTTTAATATACATATGGCAGCTCCGTTTTAAACAGGTTTGTAACTGTGAAATGCACGTGTGCTCCTATATGCGCCTGAGTATGACGTCTCTTTGTTTATTAAATCGTCAGTAAATATTTGAGCTTCAGCGTCACTTTAAAAAGACCGACTTTTAATTCCAAGCGAGTTCTCAATCGGCAATGCTTTTTAGTGAGTTAGGATGAAGGCGGACTTATTCTTTAAGACTTGTGTAAAAAGTAAAAAACAAGTGTGAATTTACTGGACTTATGAAGTATGCATAATTCAGCACTAAAGCAATATCTCTATTAATCTGATGCCAGCGATTATTGCTGGTGATTATTTGTGGTGCTTCATCTGACAGCTCCCCCCTTCCTCAGCAGGGTGAGGGAGTGATCACGAGGATGTGAGTAAGACTTGTGTGTGTGTGTGTGTATTTTGTGTCTGTATGTGTGTGTGTGTGTGTATTTTGTGTCTGTATGTGTGTGTGTGTGTATTTTGTGTCTGTATGTGTGTGTGTGTGTTGTGTGTCTGTGTGTGTGTGTGTGTATTTTGTGTCTGTATGTGTGTGTGTGTGTGTGTGTGTATTTTGTGTCTGTATGTGTGTGTGTGTGTATTTTGTGTCTGTATGTGTGTGTGTGTGTGTATTTTGTGTCTGTATGTGTGTGTGTGTGTGTGTGTGTATTTTGTGTCTGTATGTGTGTGTGTGTGTGTATTTTGTGTCTGTATGTGTGTGTGTGTGTGTATTTTGTGTCTGTATGTGTGTGTGTGTGTGTATTTTGTGTCTGTATGTGTGTGTGTGTGTGTGTATTTTGTGTCTGTATGTGTGTGTGTGTGTGTATTTTGTGTCTGTATGTGTATTTTGTGTCTGTATGTGTGTGTGTGTGTGTATTTTGTGTCTGTATGTGTGTGTGTGTGTATTTTGTGTCTGTATGTGTGTGTGTGTGTGTGTGTGTGTATTTTGTGTCTGTGTGTGTGTGTGTGTGTGTATTTTGTGTCTGTGTGTGTGTGTGTGTGTGTGTGTATTTTGTGTCTGTATGTGTGTGTGTGTGTATTTTGTGTCTGTATGTGTGTGTGTGTGTGTGTGTGTGTATTTTGTGTCTGTATGTGTGTGTGTGTGTGTATTTTGTGTCTGTATGTGTGTGTGTGTATTTTGTGTCTGTATGTGTGTGTGTGTGTTGTGTGTCTGTGTGTGTGTGTGTGTATTTTGTGTCTGTGTGTGTGTGTGTGTGTGTCTGTGTGTGTAGAGGGGGTCTCCAGGGAGAGAACGAGAGAAAAAGGGAAAGTGCCACATTGTTCCCAAGCCTGGCCGGGGTTGCGCAGCATCAGGTAGCCCTACATCCATTTGTCAGGGAGGATAGTTAGTGTTGCTCTTTGGTTGTGAGCTGTACCGTCATTACCTCGCTAGTGAAGTCTCTGCTGTTTTTCCAGTTTAACCAGGAAAGTGAAAAGCCTCTGTATCTGTTTTCTTTTCGGAAAAGAAAACACCCCCCTTAATTTGCTCGAGTTAAAAGGGAGGAGTTTTGGGCGTACCTTTCCCTTCCTTTACCCCTGTGTTTCATAACCTGGAGTAACACAAACCGCATCTGGTGGCTGGGACCTTGGTCAGTGCAGGCAGAGTGAGGCAAAGTGCAAAATCTCCCTTTTCACAGCCTGTATATTTTGATTTCCAGGGCCCCTGGACCTGAAGCAGGGGTTCCATTATATTTTTGGCGCTATAAATCAGTCACTCATAGAGACCAGTCTGAAAATTCAAGGGGGAAAAATTATTTATTAATGCCAGGGTAATGTAGTAATGTAAGTAGATGGATTATGAACTGGTTGATGTCTAGGAAACAGAGGGTGTCGATTAGAGGAGTCGCTTATAACTGGAGTGAAGTTGTTAGTGGAGTTCCACAGGGATCAGTACTAGGGCCTTTGCTTTTTCTAATCTATATTAATGATCTGGACTCTGGGATAGTTAGCAAACTTGTCAAATTTGCAGATGATACTAAAATAGGCGGCTTAGCAGCACAATCTCGGCAGCACAGGCTATTTAAAGGGACTTGGATAATATTCAGTTGTGGGCCGACACCTGGTAGATGAAATTCAGTGTGGACAAGTGCAAGGTATTACATGCAGGTAACAAAAATATCCATTATAATTACACTATGGGAGGAATAGAACTAAATTAAGTAATGCATGAGAAGGACCTCTGAGTCTATGTGAACTCCTCACATCCTCTCCATCCTAACAATGTGGGGAAGCAATAAAAAGGCAAACAGGATGCTAGGGTATATTGTCAAAAGTGTAGGATTGAGAACAAGGGCAGTGATGTTCAGACTGTACAATGCACTAGTTAGAGCTCATCTGGATACTGTGGACAGTTCTGGGCTCCACACTTCAAGAAAGATATCGCTGCTCTAGAGGCAGTTCAGAGGAGAGCAACCAGACTTATTCCAGGTCTGAAGGGAATGTCCTACTGAGAGACTGAGGAACTGAACCTTTTCACTCTGGAACAGAGGAGACTACGTGGGGACTTGATTCAAATCTTCAAAATCATGAAGGGCATCGACCACATCAAACCAGAGGAGCTTTTCCAGATCAGCAGGGACACACGCACCCGGGGACACAAATGGAAATTGGGCTTCAAGGCATTCAAGACGGAAAACAGGAGACACTTCTTCACACAGAGAGGCGTCACAATCTGAACAAACTCCACTGTGATGTATTTGAAGCTGAAAACTTGGGAACATTCAAAAATAGACTGGATAGGATCCTTGGATCACTCAGTTATTAATGGACACCAAACGAGTACGATGGGTCGAATGGCCTCCTCTTGTTTTTAAACTTTCTTATGTTCTTATGTTCTAATGCCAACAAGTGATAATACAGTTAGGTCCATAAATATTTGGACAGTAACACAATTGTCATATTTTTGGCTCTGTACACCACCACAATGGATTTGAAAGGAAACAATCAAGATGTGCTTTAAGTGTAGACTTTCATCTTTAATTTGAGGGTAGTTACATCCAAATTGGGTGAACCGTGTAGGATTTACACCCATTTTTATATGTGGCTATATTATGGCTGCCAAGGGAACTGGTTCCCATCATTTATTGATGATGTGACTGCTGACAAAAGCAGCAGGATGAATTCTGAAGTGTTTAGGGCTATATTATCTGCTCAGATTCAGCCAAATGCTTCAAAACTCATTGGACGGCGCTTCACAGTGCAGATGGACTATAACCCGAAGCATACTGCGAAAGCAACCCAACTTGTTTAAGGTGAAGAAGTGGAATTGTGCATGCATTTCATTTTTTTTTTTTGCTGAAGGCAAAACCGAAGGCAAAACGCCCCAAGAACAAGCAGGAACTAAAGACAGCTGCAGTGCAGGCCTGGCAGAGCATCACCAGGGAAGAAACCCAGCATCTGGTGATGTCTATGGGTTCCAGACTTCAGGCAGTCATTGACTGCAAAGGATTTGCCACCAAGTATTGAAACTCACACTTTCATTCATATTTATGTAAGTTTGTCCATTAATTTTTTAGCCCCTAAAATTGGGGGGACCACATATAAAAATGGATGTACATCATACATGGTTCACCCAATTTGGATGTAACTACATGTCCATGTCCAGGGGTATATTACTGCTGGCCCTGCGCCTCTGTGTGTGAATGCTGTTCTGTTGTGATTTTGATTAACAACTAGTGTCTCCTGTTAATAATAAGACTGTATTAATAAGTTATTGTAGTAACAAAACATAGGGACAGCATTTGGCAAAGTGACACTATGTGGCATGTAGTGGGCCCAATACTGTCACTGCCAAATTGCATCTTCTCTGCTAGGGCTGCAATTAAATTAAACTTTGACCACCACTCACTGTACTCACTTGCAGGTTCCTTTTGAATAAGATGCCACTTTCTTCTGATCATAAATGTAACTGCTGTGTTGTACATGTCTGTAGTTTTTTATAAGCTGATGGGTACAAGTCTTGATTTAATCCAGCCAGAGGTGACATCATTTGGCAGTCAACACAGTACTGCCAACACAGTCAGTGACCGGGACTGGGTACTGAGACCTTGAGCAGTCATACTTGTGGCCCAACAGAATCACATAGACAGGAAAGTAGACCTACACATGATTCACAGGTTCTGTATCTGTCTGTGTGTAAGTTGTGTTGCAGGTGTGAGCAAAGGGGACCTGGATCCGAGCCCTTAGTGTCCTGGAACAGAACGCAGCATTCTGGAGGGCTGGGAAGAGTTCTTAGTGGAGTAATGCAGGGGTCAGTCAGCTGGGTTTTGGCTGCTGTGCTAGGTGAGTCTGGCCTTGTGTGTGTTTGAGGGTGGGGGAGGTCTCAGGCTGGACACATGAGACTATGAAACTATAATTGTATTATGTGTGATTTGTAATTGTGTACTGTATT